>NC_139654.1:17227575-17805075 GCF_951799395.1 Argentina silus
GGCCAAAAAGCTTTGGTTGGCACGATAACTAAAGGGACCGCTGGGAAGCCAGAGAACCGCTGGGCAGATATTCGAGGAGTATACCAGCGGAGAAGGTGGAGAGGAGGAGACTGGTTCAAGTCGCAAGGAAACAACTGGGGGAAAACCATCCATTGACTGCTGTCTGGCAGAGTGTCAAGGAAAAAATCCCTTAAATCGTGTTATTACCTGGCCAATGGATTTTTCAACCTGCCACTGGCACGGGCCTCTGTGTATATAGACGACATTTATCGCAGATGACAGGCTGCGACAAGTGCTGGAGAGACTGACCGAGGCAGGTCTTAAGCTTGTCACGGTTTTGCCTGGCTCCTCCTCCGCTGTGTGTTAATTGTCTCCTGCAGGTGGAGTGGATGCAGGGGTGCTAATTGGGGAAGTGATTGCTTCCTGGTCTGGGAGCTTTAAGAAGGCTCTCCAAGCTGACTGGGTTGGCTCTCCGCTTTCTCCTCGCCTCTAGCACCAATTCGGTTTATTTTGTTTATACACAACACATTGCCGACTGCATTACACTTTTAGTTTCCAAACCAATTATTTATACTGACTTTACTTAACCTCAGTTGTTAAGTTTACTTTAATAAATATCTTTTTTGATTATTGCAATCCACGTGTGGCCTTCCCTTTTCATGTTACCGTGTCCTGAGCCAGGCATATGTAACATATGAGGAACTCGTCCGGGATTTTTGGACCAGTATTGGTATGTGTTTTTGTAGCTCATTATGTTAAAGTTCCGAGTAAAGTGGTCTGTTTGATACTTATGTATCAGATCCTGTGGTGATTTGGCACAATAAGTTGATTAGAGTAACTGTGGGGGGACATGCAGCGTTCGGCCTGTAGAGGGAGCTACAGGACCGTGGACAGGGTTACGGAAGCGAGGTTTTGTTGCGCACCTGGTGCGAATGAAGCCTCGTTAACGAAATTGCTTAAGATGTGTGTGCCTCTGCTTTCGAGGAGGAAGGCTGGAAAGCCAAAGACTGAAAAGTCGATAACAAACTGCTCAATAAAACGACCATTCCCTCATCCCAACACTGCGTCTGCCTCTGTGTATCAAGGATCATGTTACAGTAACACATTAATGTGGACGTTTGGGGAGACCCACGTGGATGTGTTTATTTGGGTTTAGAAATTTGTTTCAATTTGTTTCATTGGTGCAAGGAGAAGAGATTATTTCCCTGTGTCCAGAGCGGTTCACGACCAGGAGAAAGTAATCGGCGGTGGTCCTTTGTTAGGTAAGTGTTGACCAGCATTGTTTTGCGAGACTGAGAGATCCTATTGAAGTTGGATTTAGCCACCGGAGCGTAGAGAACCCCGGCGCTTAACACGATTTTCTTGTTTTCTGTTTGTTGTTTTTGTGCGGTATCCTGGACAGAGAGCACCGTTGTGATTGTCTGCTTTAACGACTTTGGTCGGGGAAAAGTGGGGCTTCACTGATATTAGGGTGCTTAAAGATACTTTGTCCTTGGGGTCTGCACGAAGACTAGGGATCAAGGTTAGAGAGGGAAATCGGTTAAAAGCTAGATGCAGGGCAGCTCCTTTTTGGTAGGTCTCTTGGTCTCGTAGAACGTGTTGGGGCGGCACTTAATGCGAACTAAGTGAGATTTGTGAAGGTAGGGAAAATGGAATTGGTCTGTTTGTAATTGGTTCGAAGTTTTGGCTCAGATGGTGGACTTTCGTGTTTATTGTTGAGTTTAATTATGGCAGATTTGGAGGAATTTTTCACAGCTCCGTCAGAGGAGGTTTTGGAATCGCTTAGTAAGGAACAGTTACGCCAAGTAATTGAGCACTACAATATTGAGGTGACACTAACTAAAAGCTCAAAATTTACCCAGGTAAAGCAGCCAATTAAGGCTAGACTTGCAGAAAGGAATGTCCTTCCATCATTAGTTTCCATTGACTCTGTAGGTCCGTCTGCCTCGTCAATGCCACGAGGAAAAGGCGGTGAATTGCGCAATGATAATGGTCTGACATTTGAGCAGTCTGAGAGTGACGGGAAGCCTGAGTTGAAGCCTGTTAGTTTGCCTGACCTACCCTCTGCTCTTTCCCCCAGCGACTTTGTTACAGCTCAGAAGGAGGATTCTGGTTTAGCTGAACTGTTTGCTGGGGTTTTGCCGGCTGAGGAGCTACGCAGTGCAGCTAGGGGTTATTTTGTTCAGGAGGGGTTGTTGATCCGCAAGTGGTTGCCCCAGAGTGATGGTGTGGTTGAGGAGCTCGTGTTCCAGGTAGTAGTGCCACTTGTCACGCCTGAGGTTGCTGTCTGGTGACTCTGGCGCCCTCCTCTGGCTATACGGGTCAGTGGCCTTCCAATCAACCCTGAATCGTCACACCTGTGTGTTCTGTCCCCTGTTCGTATATCTAGCCTGTGTGTTCCCGATGTCTTTGTCCGAGATTCTCCCTGTCTGTTAGTAAGTACCCTATCTGCCCGTCTGTTTCGCTAGTCCCAGTGATTATCCCGTCCTCCACATTATTCCCTTGTTTAACGGAGCTTGTTTTCTCCACCCTTGTTTTGCCGTTTGGTCCCCGTGTTTGTTTGTTCCCCATTCCCCACTTTTGTGATTAAAACCCCTGTTTAGAAACACTTCACGCTGTTGTCTGAGTATCTCTCCGCACTTGGGTCCACCGCACTACCACCCGCCGAACAGAATCTCGGACCATCATGGACCCAGCGGAGATACTCAGGCTGCAGGAGGAATCCGCAGCACAGCGCAAAGTTTTAACTCGAGCAGGGAATGCAGCAGGAGGCCGCCGCTGCACCGACACCACCTGCTCCAGCTCCCCAGACCCCAGCACGGGAGCCGCGCCTACCACCGCCTGAACGCTACGGCGGACGTCCGGAGGGCTGCAGAGAGTTTCTCACCCAATGTTCCCTGGTGTTCAGTCTGCAGCCCTCATCCTTTCCCACGGAGCGCTCCAGGGTGGTGTACATCATCACCCTGTTGACGGGCCGGGCTCTCTCTTGGGCTACGGCCGAGTGGGAGCGTCAGACGCCGGCATGCTCTGACGTCACTCTCTTCACCCGGGAGATACGTAAGGTTTTTGACACCTTCCGGGCGGCGTCGGGGCATGAGGCCGGCCGTCGCCTCACGGCCTGTCGGCAGGGTGAGTGCTCTGTGGCGGACTACGCCGTGGAGTACAGGACCCTGGTGAGGGAGGCAGGTTGGGAGGAGAGTGCGCTGGTAGTCTTCGCCCAGGGGCTCTCGGAGGTGATGAAGGACGATCTCGCCTTCCGAGAGCTCCCTGAGCAATTGGACGACCTCATCGACCTCTCTATACGCGTGGACAATTAAGGGAGCGACGGTTGACACGTGGCGCCTCCCCCTGTGCCTCTCTACCCAGAACCCTTTCTCCGTCTCCCTGGGGAGGACCCTCAGGAGGAGC
Source organism: Argentina silus (assembly GCF_951799395.1). Lineage (NCBI taxonomy): Eukaryota > Metazoa > Chordata > Actinopteri > Argentiniformes > Argentinidae > Argentina > Argentina silus. Next base: position 17,230,984 of record NC_139654.1, read on the forward strand.
CCATGCAGTTGGGAGCAGCGCACCTCTCGAAGGCGGAGAGACAGCGCCGCCTGAGCGAGGGGCGCTGCCTGTACTGCGGCCGGTCGGGTCACCGCTGCGCTGCCTGCCCGGAGAAGTCGGGAAACGGAGGTTCCCGCTAGTATCTGGGGGGGTGCTGGCGGGACGGGATCCACCCTCCATGCCTGGAGATTCCCGGATCTTTCTCCGGATCGCAGTGCAGTGGGGCTCCGACCCACAGAGGGTCCTCGCCCTGGTCGACTCTGGAGCAGCGGGGAACTTGATGGACACGAGCCTGGCGGCTGGATGGGGTGTCCCGCTCATCCAGCTAGCGGAACCCATCCCGGTCCGGGCTCTGGACGGTCGGCCCCTGGGAGCTGGCCTCATCACCCAGCGCACTATCCCCGTGCGCCTCCAGGTCGAGGGGGCTCCTTGGGAGGAGGCTCATTTTTACATCATTGAGACTCCTGACTGCCCCCTCGTCCTGGGTCACCCCTGGCTGGCTTCCAGCAACCCCCGGATTAACTGGGCTACCGGGCAGGTTGTTCTGGGGGTAGGATCGACCGCCCACCCTTGTCCATCCAGTCCCCTTACCCCCATTCCCCACCCACTGCCACCTACCTCCCCTGTTCCCGATCTAACCGGTGTTCCCCCGGAGTATTGGGACCTGGCGGAGGTCTTTAGTAAGTCACGGGCCAAGAGCCTGCCACCCCACAGGCCCTACGACTGCGCTATCAACCTCCTGCCAGGTTCCACGCCTCCTAGGGGTCGCTTGTTCTCCCTGTCCCGACCAGAGACATTGGCCATGAAGGAGTACATCAAGGAGGCGCTCGCCGCGGGACATATCCGACCTTCCACGTCCCCGGCGGGTGCAGGGTTCTTCTTCGTGGCCAAGAAGGATGGAGGACAGCGGCCCTGCATCGATTACCGGGGCCTGAACGCCGTCTCCGTGATCTCCTGGACCAGTCCGTCTTCGTCTATCTGGACGATATCCTCATTTTTTCTAAGGACCTGGCCCAACATAGGCTGCACGTTCGCCAGGTCCTGCAACGCCTTCTCCGCCATCAACTGTATGTCAAGGCGGAGAAGTGCGTTTTTCACCAGGAGACAGTCTCCTTCCTGGGATTCATCGTTTCCAGGGGGGAGCTGCGCATGGACTCTGCCAAAGCCAAGGCAGTGTTGGACTGGCCCCAACCCTCCTCCTTGAAACAGCTGCAACGCTTCCTGGGGTTCGCCAATTTTTATAGGCGGTTCATCCGGGGGTTTAGTGCCCTGGCTGCTCCCTTGACCGTCCTCACCCAGTCCAGCCGCCCTCAATTTGCTTGGTCCCCCGAGGCAGAGAACGCCTTCGCCACACTCAAGCGGCGCTTCACCTCCGCCCCGGTCCTTGGGCATCCGGATCCTGCCCGGCCCTTCGTGGTGGAGGTGGATGCCTCCGACACTGCAGTGGGGGCGGTGCTCTCCCAGCGGTGCCTTACGGACGAGAAGGTCCATACCTGTGCCTTCTTCTTCTGTCGGCTGTCCCCAGCAGAGCGGAACTACGACGTGGGCAACCGTGAGCTGCTGGCGGTTAAGCTGGCGTTGGAGGAGTGGAGGCACTGGCTGGAGGGCGCCGTCCAGCCGTTTGAAGTGTGGACGGACCACAAGAATCTGGAGTATATCCGGGGGGCCAAGCGGTTGAACTCCCGTCAGGCGAGGTGGGCGCTGTTCTTCACCAGGTTCACCTTCACCATCTCGTATCGTCCAGGGGCGAAGAACATCAAACCTGACGCCCTCTCCCGTCAGTTCGACCCGGTGGACTTGGTGGAGACCCCCGACCCCATCATTCCGGAGGCGCTCATCCTCGCCCCTGTGTCCTGGGACATAGAGCGGGTGGTCAGGGCGGCCCTGGGGCGGGAGCCCGACCCCGGGGGGGGTTTGCCGGGGAGACTCTACGTCCCCAAGGCTGCGCGCGCACAGCTGCTCCTCTGGGCACACGTGTCCTCCCTCACAGGTCACCCAGGGGCCGCCAGGACCTTGGAATTCATCCGGAGGAGGTTTTGGTGGCCCACGGCAGAGGGTGATAGGCGCGCCTTCGTGGCAGCGTGTGCGGTGTGAGCGTGCAGCAAGAACCCCCGTCTGGCCTCGGCGGGTCTCCTCCGGCCCCTTCCCATTCCCAAGCGCCCCTGGTCCCACATCTCCCTGGATTTCATATCAGGCCTTACCCCCTCCGACGGGTTCACCACTATTCTGGTAGTGGTGGACCGGTTTTCCAAGGCAGCCCCCTTCCCAAGCTGCCCCCGCGGACCTGATGGTGCAGCATGTCTTCAGGATCCACGGTCTCCCCCAGGATGTGGTGTCGGATCGGGGTCCCCAGTTTGCCTCCAGGTTCTGGAAGGCGTTCGCCACCAGCCTCGGCGCCTCCGTCAGCCTCTCGTCCGGATTCCATCCCCAGTCCAACGGGCAGACGGAGCGCGTCAACCAGGACCTGGAGGGCGTGCTGAGGTGCTACGTCTCCGGGAACCCTGCGACCTGGAGCCGGCGACTGGCCTGGGCCGAGTACGCCCACAACACCCTCCTCTGCTCCTCCACTGGTCTGTCCCCCTTCCAGTGCCAGTATGGCTACCAACCCCCCCTGTTCCCTGAGCAAGAGGAGGAGGCAGAGGTGCCTTCGGTCCAGGCCCAGGTCAGCCCCCCCTCCCCGCCCTGCTCCCCCACCTCGTCTCATCGGAGGAAAGCCGGCATACACGGTGGACCGGATTTTGGAGTGTAGACGGGTGGGGAGGGGGCTGCAGTACCTGGTAGATTGGGAGGGGTATGGCCCGGAAGAACGGACTTGGGTGCCCCGGCGGAGTATACTGGACCCCGCCTTGATTACTGACTTCCGCCGCCTGCATCTCCCTGTCTGTTAGTAAGTACCCTGTCTGCCCGTCTGTTTCGCTAGTCCCAGTGATTATTCCGTCCTCCACATTATTCCACTTGTTAAGTGTGTACCTTGTTTAACGGAGCTTGTTTTCTCCACCCTTGTTTTGCCGTTTGGTCCCCGTGTTTGTTTGTTCCCCATTCCCCACTTTTGTGATTAAAACCCCTGTTTAAACAGAAACACTTTACGCTATTGTCTGAGTATCTCTCCGCACTTGGGTCCACCGCACTACCACCTGCCTAACAGCCACTTAAGTTTAGAGACTTGGTGCTACAGACAGCTCATGGAGACGTAGCTGGTGATTTGGGGGTGAGAAAGACCTATGACAGACTTGTAAGATACTTCTATTGGCCTTGCTTAAAGAAGGATGTGGCATGCTTCATTAAGACCTGTCATGCATGTCAATTAACCGGAAAACCCAATCAGGTAATAAAGCCAGCGCCACTCTACCCAATTCCAGCAGTGGGCAATCCATTTGAGAAATTAATTATTGATTGTGTGGGACCACTGCCCCCATCAAAGTCGGGGTGTGCTTACGTTCTGACTGTGATGTGTCAGTCAACCCGCTACCCGGCTGCCTACCCTTTGCGCACCATCTGTGGTGAAGGCTCTCTCGCAGTTTATTTCCATGTTTGGCATCCCACAGTCTATTCTGAGTGATAGGAGCTCAAACTTTACATCATGCATGTTTGCTGAAGTGCTGGAGCAGCTGCGTGTGAAACATCAGCAGAGTAGTGCCTACCACGCCCAGAGCCAAGGAGCTCTGGAGCAGTTTCACCAGACTCTGAAGTCTCTGTTAAGGGCTTACTGTGTGGAGCTGAATAAAGACTGGGAAGAGGGGCTTCCTTGGTTACTGCTAGCGGCAAGAGAGGTAACCCAGGAAAGTACAGGGTTTTCACCTAATGACTTGGTGTTTGGCCATAAAGTATGCGGGCCTTTAGCTGTTTTGCAGGATGGGTTGAAGCGTCCTAAATCCCCCACTAATCTGTTGGATTATGTTAATAGTTTCCGCAGGAAGCTGTTCTTAGCTGGTAAAATGGCTGCAGAGAATCTGACTAGGGCTTAACAGAGGATGAAGAGTTGGTATGACCGCCGGGCTGAGCCAAGGGTGTTCAGTCCTGGTGATCAGGTTTTGGCGTTGTTGCCAATAGCAGGTTCCCCCTTTTTGGCAAAGTTCACCGGTCCTTACACTGTTGTACGGCAGGTGTCTGATTTGAATTATTTAATTTCAACTCCTGATCGTAGGCGGTCTACACAGCTCTGCCATATTAACCTTTTGAAATCATATTACGCCCGGTCCTCAGTGTCTGGGGTGGTCGATGCTGGTGACCAGGGTAAGCCTGTAGCGCTCGCTGCAGTCACTGGGACATCTAGTCTTTCTCCCTACATGGTGGTAGCTTGTGGTGGGGAAGATGTGGTTGGCCAGATGATTGTGTGATGCAGCTGCGGCTGAGAAATTCCGAGAAATTGGCAGAGCTTGACACATTACTTGGACATTTGCCAGAGGAGAGGGCATCTACAGTAAAGGTTTTAATATCTGACTTTCCATTTCTGTTTGCAAACACACCATCCTGTACACACCTTATTGAACACAACATAAGTGTTGGTGACTCAGAGCCAATAAGGCAGAGGTTTTACCGGGTGTCCCCGGAAAAACAGTGTCATCTAGAGGCAGAGGTGAAGTACCTCTTGGATAATGGTCTGGCTCTCTTATTCAAGCTGGGCGTCACCCTGCATTTTGGTAGGTAAGCCTGATGGGACGTTCAGATTTTGTACAGATTATTGAAAACTTAATAATATCACCAAGCCAGACTCTTTCCCTCTCTCTAGGGTAGAGGATTGTGTGGACAGGGTAGGATCCGCCAGGTATGTCAGCAAGTTCGATCTGCTGATGGGTTATTACCAGGTCCCTTTGTCCCCTCGTGCTCAGGAGGTTTCCGCCTTTATAACACCTACCGGCCTTTACTCCTATTCTGTCATGAGTTTTGGGTTGTGGAATGCACCTGCCACGTTTCAAAGGTTAATGAACCGTATTGTCTCTGGGTTACAGGGCTGTGCGGTGTACCTGGATGACGTGGTGGTGAATAGTGATGGTTGGGATGAACACCTAGAGCGCATCAGAGCACTGTTCACTCGGCTAGTTGACGCTTGCCTCACAATTAACCTAGCTAAGTGCGAGTTTGCGCAGGCTACGGTTATTTATTTAGGAAAGGTGGTGGGGCAAGGACAGAGAATATAGTATTCACCTTCTGTCAAAAGGTGATGACGTCACATGAATTTAATCATCAAAAATAATACTTGAAAATTATAAGTCCCGCCCCTTTGGGCGGATGTGGTGGGTGTTGATGCTTGCACAATGAGACGTTGGTGAGAGGACAAGGTGTTCTGCTGATTGTGAAATTAGATTTAGGAACTTGACAGTTTTATGTGGTGGGTGTTGATGCTTGCACAATGAGACGTTGGTGAGAGGACAAGGTGTTCTGCTGTTTGTGAAATTAGATTTAGGAACTTGACAGTTTTTTGAGGATGTGGTCACCCCCATAGGATATAGAACCGTTAGAACGGTTGGATTAGGGGCCTTTTCTCTTTCTAGGAACCCAGGGGCCCTGAACTGACTGAAGACCAACCAAGGGCCAGCTAAAGTTTGTCACTGATAAGATCACGTGTTTCCCTGGCAAAAAGGTGTATATATATGACCCTGAGAGCTGGTCACAACTGATCAAAGACTTGTGACAGCCGCATCAGATCGATCTCTCTCCACCATGGAAGATGTACGTAAGTTTTTTTTTTCCTATGTGTTTCCCATCCTGTGGGTGTAAGGGAGGGTTTCTGTGAGAGAGGTAATCTTTAATCTTTCCAGATCAAACAATTGACTCTTCAAAGCTTCATTCGTCACCTCGTCGTGAACGTCAAATAGCACATGTTTCTCCATATCACCACTGGAGGGATGCTCCAGGTATGTTAAATAAATAAATAAATAAATCAACAAATTATTAAATTCATAATTATAAAAAATAAAAACTAGCTGTAACCTGCTTCTCTTCTTTTTACAATGGAACCAGAGGGTTACAACGATGAAGATTCTGGACCCCACGACACCTTCATGCTCTTCCATTCGCCAGCCAGCGACAGCGGGGCCTATTTGCCGACGTCACCACGGCCTTCTCTCTACAGTGAGGGTGCGCAGCTGCGAGGTCTGAACCATCTAGAGGAGAATCGTCAAGGTTTTTATGATGTTGATGATGAAGATGTTCAAATGTCTCCCACCCTCAGTCAAGATGAGCATGTTGATAGTGGTCGCATTGATGCTGTTCTCTCAGCTTATTGTGAAGGTATCGATGTTGGTATGGATATAACTACAGTGTCTGATGAAGGTGGTTCAGAGACCGATTCTGTGAATAGTCTAGATTTTGAGCGGACCCTGATCAGCATTGAAACAGGGTTGCAAACGGCCCGGTTGTTACGTGTGAGATCCAGAAATATAGCTCACCCTAATGATCGGCGTAGTAGCCTTAGACAGATACGAAGGCGTACAGGTCTATTGAGACGTATCGCAAGACGTCTGTTTGCTGATTAAAAAGTCACAGTTTCCTTCAAATTAATAATATAAATAAATAAAATAAATAAAATAAACAAATATTAAATACAATAAAATAATAATAATTAAAAAATTAAAAAATAATTACAAATTAAAAAAAAAAAAAAAAAAAATGGCTGAATCTGACAGGGTTAATCATCATGATATTCCTCTTTCACAGATAACTGACTATGAGACCCCATGGAGTCCTGCAGATAATGTATGTTGTCAAGCCCTCAACGATGTTGAAACTCAACACGGGAGTGGTGGGGGTGATGGAGATGGTGAAATTAATGATATTGTAATGGGTAATAACAACCAGCAATTACCAGAGGGGGATGAAGCCGGCGTGTCTGTACCGCCCTACAATGTAGGTAACGGGGAGGATCTTGCGGAGCGTATGGAAATTGACCGAGTCTCTTTTGACACGCATGATGGCATGCAGGTAATAAACAGAGATGGCTTCAATAATGTTGAGGTGAGAACATTTTAAAATTTCCCAATGCCGAATAGGTCACATACCAACCCAAATTTCGGGGAGTTTTACCAGGCTGTAGTAAACGGTTTTCAGAACCGAATGTCTGCGATAATCGAAAGAGTTGGTGTAAACCCTCGTGATATTATTCAGCTCAATTTACGAGCTGATAGTTTACAAGATGATGTCTCAATGACAGTGCGATACGGTGAAGGTAGGCTAACAGATTTCAACCAAATTCTTGACCGTCTTGTTCAGTCTAACATGGCGATTTTCAGAGATGAGGGGCTAGAACTCAATGTAAACTTTGTGAGAGCTCCAGGGGGGTCGGGTAGGCGGAAGATTAATACATTATTTATTACGGAGACCCTCAAAAAAAAAAGCAGACATTTATTTGTCATTCCAAATCAGAACCAAGCATGCTTCGGAATAAACCTAGCTCTACTTGCAAATCCCGGTTTAACCTTTGAAGAGGCTATGCGCGAGGGTTACAATATTCATATCGAGGCCAGGCTCGGGCCTAATGATAGGACCACATTCGCGGATGTGATCAAATTTGAACAGCTGTTAAACTGTAAAATCGTTATTTTTTACAGAGCCTCAGATAGAGATAATCTGATTACGTTCCAAACTAAAACAGAGTCAGAGACAATCCGTTACATGCTTTTACACGACAATCATTTTTACGGAATAAAAAATGTTAAAGGATTCCTTGGCTGTGCATACCTCTGTGTTCACTGTCACACGGGGTATAGCCGAGAAGGTGGACACTTCTGCGAAAAAGCTTGCAACGTCTGTCTTTCAGACTGTAAACAACAAGCTGCATTTCAAAAAGTCCGTTGTAATGATTGCAATCGTAACTGTTCAAATAGTGTATGTTATAGGATGCATAAAGTGTGCAGATGGCGCCCAAAAGCTGAAAAGATGGCGAGAAATTGTCAAATAAATAAAAAATGCCTTAAATGTGGATTTACATACCGTATAAACCTCACAGACTCTAAACCCCATGTCTGTACAATTCAAGTTTGTAACATCTGTAAACAACCCCTTCAGACCGCTAAACCGCCACCTTCATCATCTGTTCAGACTTCTGAAGAAGTGTCTGAGTGCGTAGATATTCATCAATGTTACATGCAACCTAAACCTCTTGTAGCAGAGGAGGAGATTAATCAGAAGCTGGTATTTTATGATTTTGAATCAAGCCAGACAACTGGAACACATATCCCTGTCTATGTGGCTACACAATCCTTGCAAGGGGATAGATGGGGTGCACAGGGCCCTGATTGTGCTCTAGAGTTTTTAATGTATTACCGTCAAAAAAAATTCAAAGGCACAGTGTTCTTAGCACATTATAGCAAAGGTTATGACAGTTATCTAATTTTAGATGCTTATGTAAAACAGGGGATAACACCGTTCGTCATAGCCCAAGGGAGTAAAATCATACTCATTATAGATAGACAATTCCGGCTCAAATTCATTGGCACATATTCCTTCATCCCCATCCCCTTAAGACAGTTTCCAAAAGCGCTCGGTTGTAAAACAGAAGCAAAAAAGGGATATTTCCCTCATAAAATGACCGATTATTCAAACATGTTAAATAACTACAAAGGTCGGTACCCTGCTGCTGAAATGTACGGGTGTGATGAGATGTCTGTAGAGCAGAGAAACAGTTTCTTTAAGTGGTATAACACAGTAAAAGATCAGGAATTTGACTTTTTAACCGAGTTAAAGGCTTATTGTCAGAATGATGTGGAGATTTTAGCCGAAGGTGCCACCAATTTCCGCAATGAATTTATAAAGACAACTCGATGCGACCCTTTTGAGAGCGTGACAATTGCGTCAGCTGCTTTAGCTGTTTTTCAAACCAACTTCTTAATCAAAAACACAATCGCATTACCCGATGCTAACAACTACAGACGACAATTCAAGGCATATTCCCATGCTTCGATACAGTGGCTTGAGTATCTAGCGTCTTCACGCGGCATTGACATTGAACATGCATTAACACCGCAAGGTGAACTTTGTTTTGGTCCTCTTCATGTCGATGGATTTGCCGTGATAAAGGGTGTGAAAACAGCATTAGAATTCTATGGCTGTTATTTTCATGGTTGTCCGACTTGTTATAACCCTCATGACATATCACCGCTTACAGGATCAGAGTTTGGGGTGATGTACTCCGACACCATGAAAAGGCTAACTCGGTTAGAAACAGAGTTTAAGCTGAAAACAGAGGTTATATGGGAACATACATAGAATTCGATGAAACAACAGCAACCTTCTGTTAAATTGTTCCTAGAGAGATACCAGGAGCCGAGCCCTTTAAATCCCCGGGCCGCGCTATTCGGAGGAAGAACAGAGGCCATATGCTTAAGGCATATTGTTGAACAGGGTCAGACCATTCAATATGTCGATTTTACCAGCTTATATCCTTACTGTAATGCAGAGTTTGAATATCCAATTGGCCACCCGGTTATAATCAGAAAAGATTTTAAACCGGTTGAAAATTACTATGGCTTCATACATGCTAAAGTTCACCCGCCGAGGCGTTTGTTTTTCCCTGTGCTACCTATGAAAAATGACGAAGGTAAACTGCTTTTTACACTCTGTCGAACATGTGGGATTGAGAATAATCAAGCAACGGCGTGCATGCACTCACAGGAAGAGAGAGCGCTTCAAGGTGTATGGGTTAGTATAGAGTTAATAGAAGCACAAAAAAGAGGCTACATTATAGCTGAAATTTATGAGGTCTGGCAATTTGAACAGAGATCCGATAAATTGTTTAAAGATTACATCTACACATTCCTTAAGCAGAAGCAGGAGGCCTCTGGGTATCCTGATGAGGTTACAGACGAGGTTAGTAAACAGGCTTACATAAACGATTATATAGAGAACCAAGGTATCCAACTTGACCCTCATAAAATTGAGTACAACGCCGCCAAGCGTCAGATCGCAAAACTTTTACTTAATTCCCTCTGGGGAAAAATGGCTCAAAGATCTAATCAACTTACAACCAGCATAGTGAAAGAACCCAGAGAGTTTTTTCAGTACCTCTTTAGCAGTAAGTATGATATAAGCCAGTTCCATTTCATAAATAATGATGTTGCAATCATTCAATGGCGTCATAATTCCAGGTGTGTCTTAATCAAATATTTTTTTAGCTGCGTTTACGACAGCATATGCGAGAGGTGTATTATACAAACAGTTACATTTATTGCAAGAGCGAGTCCTATACTATGACACCGACTCAATCGTTTACCTCTCTACCCCCGAGGATCTTTATACCCCTCCGACAGGCAATTATTTAGGTGATTTGACATCGGAATTAGCGGCTGATGATTATATTTGTGCGTGGACAGCAGCGGGGCCAAAATCCTACGGCTTTCTCACCCAGCAAGGAAAGGTGTGTTTGAAAGTCAAAGGTTTTATCCAGAATTATGAAAATTGTAAAAAACTTAACTTTAATAATTTGACGGATCTGGTAGAAGACTATATTATAGATCCTAACACGCGACGCGAGATCCCTGCCCGTTACAATAGAATTAAACGTGATATCAAAGCTTTTTCGCTCACTAATAAACAACAAGTAATCAACTTTTCAGTTGTTTTTGATAAGAGACGCCTTCTCCCCTCAGGTAGAACATTGCCGTTTGGTTACTGAGTTGTTATTACCTGTTATCACCTGTTATTACCTAGGTTCACAATAGACTGTGTTCACAATATTACCGGGTGTTTTCTATAGTTCTATAGGAACATTATTTGAAAAAATGTATTCTACAATGTATCCTAATGGTGTTTTATTGTATTTGAAAAATGTATTCTACAATGTATTCTACGATGTATTCTACAATGTATCCTAATGGTGTTTTATTGAAATTGAAAAATGTATATCTCATTAAATTCTTATTCATACGTCACCCTGCCTCATAATTTTTACATATTCCAGGCTGGATAAAATCAGGGTTCACCGTTAACCATGCTGTTAGTCTGCTATAGCTTACCCTTGAGAATGGAGGTGACTGTCGACCTGGCATTCCAAATGCCATGTAGCATGCTAATAGTGGGGCCTAGTGGCTCAGGTAAAACTTTTTTTGTAAAACAATTACTTGAAAACATGGAGAGTACATTTTCAAAAGTGCCGGCTCGTATAATCTGGGCATACTCTTCATACCAGCCATTGTATGACGAACTCAGTCAAAATGTCAATATCGAATTCATAGAAGGTATTCCCGCAAACTTTAATGATGAAAATCTTTTCCCTCGGAACCAGCACAATCTTTTAGTAGTAGATGATTCCATGGATGTGGGAGGCAATCATGATGAATTAATGAAAGCGTTCACAGAATATCGACATCATAAAAAATTGAGCGTATTTTATCTGCTTCAGAATTTGTTTAATCAAGGGAAACATTCGTGCACGATTAGTTTAAACACTAATTACATGGTGCTGTTTAAATCACCACGTGATAAAATGCAGATCCGGGTTTTAGCTCAACAAATGTATCCCGGCCTGAAAAAAATCTTTTTAGAAAGTTATGAAGATGCTACAAGGGAACCGTATACATATTTATTCGTTGACCTACGTCCTAATTGCCCAGAAGCCTTAAGACTAAGAAGCGGGATACTTCCAGGAGAGTGGCCGACGGTCTATCAACCTAGAAAGTGACAAGAGACTTTTTAAATAAATAAACAATGTCTCAACGGATAAAAAGAAACCTTCCCATTTTAAAAGCTTTGCTCGCTCTAAAACCCAAGGAGAGAAGAAGCTTTCTATGTCGAGGGTCGGAAGATCTCATACTCGCACTGTGTGAGATTGCATTAAACATATTGAAGGGAAACATCCCTCTCACACCTGACCAGTTCACTAAATTAAACAAATTTATCAAGCTTTTTGCCGAGCGTAAAACTGGATTTAAGCACAAGCGGAAAGTGCTGACGCAATCTGGTGGCTTCCTGCTACCATTATTAGCCACTGCAATTCCATTTATAACTAGTCTGTTCTCTCGTCAGAGATAGCCATAGACACTCTGGTTATGGCTGCGTTTAATAAAATGTACATGATTTCTCCACAACAGTTGGATAATTTAACCCAAAAGAGCTCACAGAGCATTGGTGAGCGAGCCCAACATGTCTTGCAAAACAATATGGAACGAGTTCTGAAACAGACAAGTGTTGACTCGCATACTAAAGCCAAGCAGTTCAATGATTTACTCGATAAATATCTAACCTTGCACCGCAAGGGGGAGACTCGAGATCGCGAAATCGTTTTTAAACTACCTGACAAGCCCTCTGAGAAATCAGGTGAAGCTGATGAAGGCTACATAAGAGTGGAGGAGGAAGAAGCTTCTGACAACCTGGAGGATGAGATTTTGGAGAATATAGGTTCTCGCAATCGAAAAAATGCTGCCTACATTCTGCAGAAGCTTCGTCAATCAAACCTTCTAAGATGGAATCGTTCAGGCGAGATAATTGTCCAGGATAACCCTATTAAAGGATCTCATATTTTCGATTTGATGAAGACGCTGTCAAACCGACGGTTCCATTCCGGAACTCTACCACGCGGATGGGATGTATTTTTAAATACAATTTCTGAATTAAATATTCCAATCACAACGGTTACGAACACACATGCTCGCCAGCAATTACAGCTTAAACCCTCCAAAACCTCGAGTGAATCAATTCCTCAGATACGTCACAGCAAGAGAAACCGTGGAGAAAAAAATAAAAAATCTCCATTGTCAACATCATTATTAGACATGTCTTACAGGACCCCTTCTAAAACACCTAAGGATATATTACAGATGGCTCCATCAGCAGACTCTGAATGGTCAACGCCCACCGAATGGCAGCTCTCTACACCCATACCTCCTAGATGGCTAGATTTCAATCGAAAAAAATGAATTCAAGCAGACTGTATGATCTTTTAATCAATAAATGATTTATTGAAATTAATATATGACCGAAAGAGTATTCATTCATGACAATTATAACACTCTTTAAACAGTTTTAAAGAGCACGCATTCTGATTATACGTTTTAACAGTCTTCACCCGTGAAATACATTTAGCATATTTCTTGACAAACTTGCTGACCATAACATCATTCTTTTTTAAATGATCAGAATACAATCGCATTGTTTCTTGAAAGGAGAGTCCTTTAAACCGTTGACAGAGGAAGAATACTACATGGGCTCCACAAGTTGTTGAATAATCATCTTGAACCTTCTGTTTGTTATAGCGTATTTCATGAGCGTTCCTTGATAGAAAACGCATAAACGCTTCAGGGTAGAATCTGTGATCTGGAGGATTCGCATATGAGTCAAAAAATGTTGCCATGTCAGGTTCAGCTTCAATAACCATACCCACCCAATGTTCCCCCTCTCTGTTCTGATCGTGCGTGTTAACGACTAGGTAGCTCGGTCGTCTATCTATCTTGGAGGGTAGTAAATCACTAGGCCAAACACCTGCAAAAGCATCACCTAAAATTGGCTTTAATATAGACTCCAGCTGATGGTTATCCATCCTTTTTCAGGTTTAAAGGTTTCCACTTTTTTTAATAGTCGATCAGGACTTGTCGCTTTGAGTTTATCTCTATGACACTGTCATAGCAGGCATACACTATCAGGGTCGTTGTCTGGGGTAGGGCTACTCTGAATCTTAAATCCAGACGACAGGTTCCATGCACCGAGGGTGAGAGAGCCTCGCTGTCTAATTCATCATCCCTCGACAAATTGAACAGGAACAATGAGTAACCGTTTTCAAAGTTGTCACGGTTAATGCAGAGCGGAGAGTCTCTGATATGTCGGTTTGTACCCAAATATAAGTTGTAAAATTCTCGAACACTCTGATGTGTATCAAAGTGGGGTTGGTAGGGTTTTGCGGGGATAAAGTGTGAATTTACACTGAGACTGAGATATTCAAGATCCGAGTGCTGGAATCTGAACGGGTTCTTTTCCCTTGCTCCAACGAAAGCTCGATGATCAACTAATCCCGCTACTATATATTTAGGGAGCCTCCCTAAATATAAATTGTCTTGCGAGCACACCCGTGAGCCTGTAGGGATTGTATAATTCTTAACGACTACCCGGCTTATAGGGTATAGCGCATTGGATTTCATCAGAGCAGCCGAATGTCCTAACATGACATCGGGTGAAACCTGTACTTTTTTCGCAAAAATACTTGCAGATAGGATTTTTAATGCATACTCCTGGTCTGCAGCTGACACCAGTGTAAAAGCACTTTTGGCTTTCACCAGTTTCAAACGGACATCCACATTGTTTAACAAGAGTCTTTCGGAGAAAAATATGTCACAGTGTAGAGGCCCCATTAGTTCGAATGCTCGTGAACCTCGACAGAAGCTCGCGCGCTTAACAAGCCCTGTGTTAGGACCATCAGCCGCGATAGATACAGAATCCAAATCTGCACCTTCATCTTTGTACCAGAGCCCTGCTGAAAACTGGCTCTCCAAGGTTTCTTTTGAAAAGTTGAGCAGAGTTTCAATAATAGATCTGTAAGGATGTGTTGCGGATGATGAGCTAATGAGAACATCATTCAGACTGACATCTACCTGTGAGAATATAGTATTTAATGGGTATTGTATTTTTCCACAATTATCAGCGCCTGCAAGACCTGTTCCATCTGCCTTGGTAATCTTGAGTCGTAGATAGAGCAATGTTGAGTTTAGATTTAGATAGGCACTTCCACTTCCGGATATCTGAAAATCCAGAACCTCTTGATCCACAATAGAGTTTAGAGGATGGATCTCCACATAACTGCTTTGTTCTATAGACAATTGGGTCATGGGCGGTGCAAAAAGGTCAAGTTCCGATTTGGTGCACTCAGCTGAGAGATGATGTACAAGAGACATTCTTCTTATTCTTATTCTTATTATTTTTAGAATATATGTCCGTCACTTAGTCTTTTAGCCTTTCTGGGGTTTTTTGATATGCGTTTCTTAGAGGTGCGATGCTCTAACAATGCCACAGATCTTTTTTTTCTTCTTCCTCTGGCAAGGCGTCCTATTCCTGATCCTTCCTGAGACTGGCTGGCTCGATTGGCGATATGACTGGTTACGGCCCCCACAACGTCTGATGCTATCCCCTTCGCTGCTGATTTCAAATGTGGTTTAACAATATTTGCCCCTCGCTTAAGAAACGGTAGGACAAATCTGAACGCCCGACTTAAGATAGACCCTAACCCTCGGCCATATTGCACTGGAGCACCTACAAACCCACTTAGACTGCCACGACCTGTTTGGTTTACGTAATAATTCACAAATCTTTGTGAATCCGTTTTTGCTTTGTTCTAGATTCAGATGAGAGACTTTGGTTTAAAGTGCAGCTTGCAAATTGTCTTCCCGTATGTGAATCGAATCGGCTTGTTTAAATCAGTTTTTAGCTCAATCTGTATATCCTGTATGCGCTGTTTATTAACAGGAACGTAGTGTAGCTTGCTATAGGAGAGAGTGATTACATCACCGTAAGATCCTTCTTTTTTAACGATTTTTAGAAGGGGAACAACATAGTCTCCAACATGCTGTGCTTCCACGATATTCGTATAGACGAAAAAATTATACTGCCCTGCATTAATATCGCTGGGATATTTACTCATGGGATTTCCACCCGATCGTGTCCATTCGTCAGGCTCAAATCCTAGCATGTAGGCTAGCGGAGCCTTGAACCTGAGAGAATATTTATCAGGTCCTAATACAGAAATTATTTTATGTATAGAACTGTAATATAAAAGTAGATCTGTTTTTTGTTTCTTAAATATGCCATTTATCTCCTTCACTATCGCATCGACACTGTCATAATAGCCTGTAGGGATTTTCTGGTAGATTGGAGGGTCCCGCGGTCTCGAATGGTCTTTCAGGTCATAGGTATCTTCTAAACTTATAATATTATTCCATGTATGACAGTACATTATCTCTGCTAACGCCACCTCATAAGGTCCATGTAACTCTATAGGCTGAGACAGCGTTATCGTATAATTTGAACTGTTATTGCTAGGGTAAATGTTGTGACATGCATTTGAAGGGAGCGTCACATAGAAAGATTCTCGCTCCTCCATCCTTGCTTCTTCTAGTTTGGCTTCTTCTTGTTTTTCTTCTTCCCAAGCTCTATGACCTCTTTAGCAGGCAGCCATGAGTCAAACTGACTAGGCCAACCTTGCCAGTGGACTAAAACCATCTTCCGTCCATTTTGAATTTTCTTGTCTAAAATCCTTTCTACCCGAAAGACTGTGTCAGGGGTGATTCTCACTTTCTGCAGTTCTGCCTCATAGAATGTGCCAGTAAGAATTTCACCTTTTATATCCCTTAATTTATAAACGGTCGGGAGTCTAGGGATACATTCGTTAACTATAAAGTATTCATCAGTGAATGATTGTTCGTACATTTTATCGAATATCCCCCTGTATTTGGAAATCCGCACAATGTCACCCTCTTTGAATTTAAACACTGGGGGCTTACTGTTCAGAGGTAAAGTCCCGTATAAATTCTCAAAGACTTGCATGCTATTGGAGGGTGTTACCTCAACAGGTTTCATTTTGATACTGCTATGATAACTATTATTATAGCTATCAAGCAAATCCGGAATCACATCAATATATCTGCGGGTGTTCTTAGCTGTGAAAAACCTCCACATCTTCGTCTTCAGCGTACGGTTAAAACGTTCCACGACTGACGCCTTCAAATCACTACCCGTTGCAAAGTGTTGAATATTATGTTTCTTCATTAGTTTTTCAAAGATACGGTTAAAAAATTCTTTTCCTAAATCCGTTTGAATTTTAACAGGTATACCGCTCTCCTCGAAGACTGCAGCAAAGGCCTCTGCAACTACGACGGCCGTCTTGTTTTTTAAAGAGCGTGCATAAGCTTTTTTTGAAAATACATCTATTACTGTAAGCAGAAATTTAAAGTTATCATTGTCTTTAGACAGTGCACTCATATCGCAAAGATCCGCTTGAAATTGATACATAGGACGTGGCGCAAAAACACGATTTCTAGCATAGGTTTTTCTAGCCGTTTTGTGTAAGGTATACGCCTCCTGACCAGACAGCCACTCTCGTACTTGATCAGTGCTAACTTTTTCAGCCGTCTGCTCTTTGACGGCTTTTTGAAGTTTTTCTACCCCTCCAAATGATCCCGGGTGTGCAGGGTCATAATATATTCTCTTCATTACACGCTCAGACTTTTTTGAGGTCATGACGACTAGTAAGCATGCAAGATCTGAGTACAATGACGATGTTTTTAATACAACCCCACAGAAGTGTGTAAGGCATTTAGGGCCCTATCAACATCAAATGGTAGACCATTCTTAAAGCGATATGTTGCTACATCAATTATATAGGTATACAACACCATGACATGACTAAATTTGAAGCTATGCATAGACACTTCTCTAATAATTCCACCTAATGTTTTTTCAAATTTCTCCGCATCAGATGCATTTGAACCAATATACACCAATTCCTTCCAACGGTTAAAAGACACACAACCTCTCACAATTTCCAATGACCTCTCAAAACGGACAACTTGTTCAATGTCAACATCGCTACATGTTTGAAATAAAGATTCATCATTAACACGATTAGCAATAGCACGTTTTACAAGAGAGCTGACCCCAGGATGACCTGAAGCGGAATTTAAAAAGTTAAAGAATAGTCTGAAAGCATTCCCCATTTTTGATCAGTTTAGACTAGTTCAAAAGAGGGTGTGAACTATTTCAACACTCTTCCAGTAGGATATGAGTTCATCTGTCATATGATCCCGGTCCTTGTCAGCCCCCACATACGTATCAAGGATCTCTTTAAGCTTCCCCTGGATGTTTTCTTCATACTTCAGACCGTATAGAAAGGCCTCGGCTGCTCCTTGAACACGGCCGGTTGCTATCTCACCTAATCCAACCGTCTCCAGAGCAACCATAAGAGTCGGGAGAAATTTCCATGTCCACAGGGCGGTCATCAGCGCCTCAAAGTTGCTGTAAAAGTAATCAGTTGGCTTGGATGACCGGTTTTACACCCATAACATTCGTTTTTTATCTGATCCTCTATCACCAATGTTAACACAATGGCAACGCTGGCCTTCACCGTGTCCAGAAAAACATCACCCTGACGCTGAGATTGAAGCCGGTTCTCTAGAATTTCTTTAACCACAACAACCATCGGCTCATACAAGGGAGGGTTCAGGGGTGTCCCCTGAGCAGTGATGCAAGCTTCCGCACAGGGTTCGTTCTGAACCACAGGGGATCCCGCTACTTGCAGGCGAGGCGAAGTCGGAGGTGTAGGATAGGCGTTGAGGACAGAACGATCTTCAGCCACGGGGGCAGCAAAATCTGAAGCCTGACACCCAGGGGTGTACAGACAGGGTGCTTTGTCCGATGTTGGCTTGTCGGTATATGGCCTATATCTTTTGACGGGGAATTCAAGAGGCCAGGACGGAGTATTTGACACGTCGCTGTCGGGCGAGTCGGGAGAGTAGGTGATAAGGCTAATAGTCTCCTCGGAATCGCTCTGATGTTCTAGGGCTTTCCACCTCGTGAGGTCGTCCGTCTGGGCATTCCGGTAGTCTTCAAGAACCGGTTTATACAAATCATCGTAGCCGCCAGATTCCTGAGAAAGGCTCGGAAGATAGCTGAGAAGCTTAGACTCTTCGTCCTGAGATTCTAGGGGTTTACATTCCCCAGCTGTAGAGTAGCCTTCGTCTTCACTTGATGAAGGCAAATCGTTGACTGTGAAAAAATCAGCCATGTTGAAGTAATGTCGCACAAACTCGTTTTTCCAAACTTCTTATATAGATTGAAGGTGAGGGGGGGTGGAGGGCTTGTGTCTAGTAGGCGTGTCTAGTAGGCGTGTCTAGTAGCCATTGGTAGTAGAGGTGTCTAGCATGATTTACTATGATTCAACACCGTCTGTTTCAAGCATGTCTTCTGGAAAAAGATTACGTCTGTATGGCTCAGAGTCAGACAGAGATCTAGGGTTTAAACGCCTGGAGGGGCCTGAGATCCGTTTACCAGAGCACGTGTTCAGACGTTTTGCCAGCTGGATGAGTCTCAGTCTCTGACTTTCCTGATTGAAAAACTAGCTTTCAGGAGATTTGTCAACCTTGAGAAGTCTACCACTTTGATTGCCAGTTTAATCGGCCAGTAGCGCTCTTTCTCCATCACCGTCTTTGGTCTTTCAGAAGACTCTGCCTCTGTCTGGAATCGCACCAACAGCCATATGTGAGATCTTGAACAGTCAACAAGAAAAGCTTCCTGCAGGGAACGGCTCGGTACTCTGGGATCCACGTTCATCTGGATAGAGGGTTTCATACCCTCCAGGGGCGCATTTTGCTCGTCGTGCACAGAATGCATGTAGCGGATGAATTCCAAGATGTGACCCTTCAATCTTTCGAATTCTGATGAATAGATTCTCAGAAGATTCTCAGATTCTTTTTCGAAAGTGTATATGTCCACATAGGGGAATGCACCTCCTGATGCAAACTCTACACGCACTACACGACCGCCGTCCAATTCCCACATCATACTTGTAGACGACATTTTAGACACTGTCATATAGTGACAACTACTACAGATCTCACACAGGGTCATATATATACACCTTTTGCCCGGGAAACACGTGATCTTATCAGTGACACGCCCGCGACATGTGTCATACCCATGTTTGAAACTAAACATTTTTAAAAATTTAACCATTTTTTAATTCCCCATTTTATTCTTCATTATTGAACACTTATTTTTATTCTTCATTATTGAACACATTACTACCACTAGAGTAGCAGCCTAACCATTTTTTAATTGCCTTTTTTTTAATTGCACATTTTAAGCCTCAGTATTGAGCTTTTATTTTAAGCCTCATATGCAATAAACGTTTATAGTATGTGTGTCTAGATGTACGTATGCGGCATGAAGTCATCAGGACACATCACACAGCACTTATCAGTGACAAACTTTAGCTGACCCTTGGTTGGTCTTCAGCCAGTTCAGGGCCCCTGGTTTCCTAGAAAGAGAAAAGGCCCCTAATCCAACCGTTCTAACGGTTCTATATCCTATGGGGGTGACCACATCCTCAAAAAACTGTCAAGTTCCTAAATCTAATTTCACAAACAGCAGAACACCTTGTCCTCTCACCAACGTCTCATTGTGCAAGCATCAACACCCACCACATCAGCCCAAAGGGGCGGGACTTATAATTTTCAAGTATTATTTTTGATGATTAAATTCATGTGACGTCATCACCTTTTGACAGAAGGTGAATACTATATTCTCTAAGGACAGGTAAGACCAGTACAGACGAAGGTTGTGGCCATTAACAGTTTCCCGGTTCCTACTACTAAACCTGAGCTTCGACGGTTTTTGGGGATGGTGGGGTATTATAGGAGTTTCTGCTCAAACTTCTCCACCGTTGTTGCCCCTTTGACAGACCTGTTGAAGGCCAGGGTGAAATTTGAGTGGACAGCAGTCTGTCAAGCTGCATTTGAGAATGTGAAACTGCTGTTAACATCTACTCCAGTTCTGTTGGCACCCTGTCTGGACCAGCCATTCCAAATGCAGGTTGATGCTAGTAATGTGGGTCCTGGTGCCGTGCTTTTGTAGAGAGACGAGCAGGGCGTAGACAGGCCTGTTTGTTTCTTTTCTAGAAAGTTTAACCGTCACCAGTTAAACTATTCTACCACTGAAAAGGAAACATTAGCTTTAATCTGGGGGCTACAACACTTTGATGTGTACTTGGGTGGGGGCGCTGTTCCTATTGTAATTTATTCTGACCATAATCCACTTACTTTTCTCCATTCTTTAAAGAGCCCGAGTCAGCGCCTTATGCGTTGGGCCTTGTTTTTGCAGCCTTATACAATACAGATCCGGCACATTCGGGGTGTGGACAACGTCATGGCTGACGCTTTGTCCCGCGCTCTGTGTGAGACGGAGTGAGTGAATGTCTTGTCCTGTCTTTCTCTTTGGTGTCTCCTATCTTTATTCTGCCTTTTTCTCCTTAAATGTGGCTGTCCAGGTACCGGGATCTGCTGGAGATTGGGGTTTGAGGGAGGGTGGTTGAGGTGCTGTGGGGGTAGAGATGGATAGGGTGTTCAGCCTATTGACCATGATGGAAACATCTGGTTTGTATACTTGGGGCGGTGTTGCTGAGCCATAACATTTGGACCAAAACATGAGTATTACCATTTTCATAAAAATATACTATTTATTCATTTGTATATCTGTAATTTGTATATGTAATTGAGGACTGGATGTCTCCTTCAGAGGCCTCTGTCTTAAGGGGGGAGGTGTCACGGCTTTGCCTGACTCCTCCCCCGCTGTGTGTTAATTGTCTCCTGCAGGTGGAGTGGATGCAGGGGTGCTAATTGGGGAAGTGATTGCTTCCTGGTCTGGGAGCTTTAAGAAGGCTCTCCAAGCTGGCTGGGTCGCTCCCCGCTTTCTCCTCACCTCCAGCACCAATTTGGTTTATTTTGTTTATACACTACACAACACATTGCTGACTGCATTACACTTTTAGTTTCCAAACCCATCATTTATACTGACTTTACTTAACCTCAGTTGTTAAGTTTACTTGAATAAATATATTTTTTGATTATTGCAATCCACGTGTGGCCTTCCCTTTTCATGTTACCGTGCCCTGAGCCAGGCATATATAACAGAAACCCATAGAACTTGATTGCTATGCAGAGATTAAAGAAGCCCTAAAACAGGTAGAGAAAGGCATATGGGAGCCAGAGTCAGAACAAAGAAAGAGAAACGAACTGTTGGAGGAAGAAATAGACTGGAAGATAGAAAAAATTAAGGAACAAATTACACACAGAAAAGAGAGACAGCCACACAGCACACCCAGAGATGAGGGGGCAACCGCCTGGACACACAGAAGGAGATAGAAATACGAACAAGACTTATGCAGGAGATAAACCAATATGAACTGGGTGATCATAGTGACCAGGGTAGTAGAGAGAAAAGAGATGAGGAAGACGACGAAAGACCAACAACACGAGTGTTGAGAGATAGGGAAAAGTTAGTTTACCACCAGGTAAATCACAGTGCCCCATCCTGATAAAAGGAAGGCAAGGACACTATGTGCCCTGGGGAATGCAAGACATGCAGGGGATAGTCAGCAGATTACGTGACATACATGAGGGAGCAGGAAAATGGATAAGAAGCTTTGAGGAAGAGACAATGGGGAAGCTGCTGGCAGTAAGAGACCTCAAGGCCCTGCTGGCCAAGGTGCTGGGAGTAACAAAGATGGAAGACATCCTCTTGACCTGTGGACTGGGACCGGCAACAGACGGTGCCGCACTCGATGGGATGGGATTTGATCGAGCAAGACCCTTGATGTGGGATACCCTGAGAAAAGAATATCCACAAAGGCTGGATCCTAAGACTTTGAAGGGAGACCCACTGGGAGGAACCGAGAACCCTGCCACATACCTACACAAACAACTGAAGAAGTGGAAACAAGAAACTGAAGCAGACCCAGAGGGAGACCCACTGATGACAACTCTGTTTAGAACTTGTCAGGAATTCAGGCTCTATACAGAAGCCCCCGACCAACCCTCTGTAACAGGTGTGGATCCTCAGCCTGCAGGGTCTTACCCACCTCAGCTGCTGACTCGTCCTATGTAGGTCGGTGTCGATTAGACTCACTCCGCTGTTAACAGTCTACGTCCCATAGTTCCTCCCAAATCTTCCTCTACCCACCTTAGCTGCACTGAAAAGTCACCCCAATAAAACCGTACACCGAAGTGGGTAATCTCTATGGTTAACGACTGCTCCAATCTTATAAGAGTGCCTGATGGTGTGGTTGCGGATAAGATGTTTATCGGTAAGGATAACTTACCCAAAGGAGGTAATAAGGGGCCAGATATAACCCTTCAGATCCTAAGATGTAATATGCACAGTAGTCTATAATGTTTTATGTCACCAGGAGGAGGTAAAATTGCTTATGATGGATGGATACTAAACTTCCTTATATGTATAAAACTAAAAACTAAAAACTAAAAATATAAAAATTAAGATTAAGAATTAAAATTGATAAAACTGTTCCTTTAAATGCAGGTTAAATTCTTTAATGATGGCTTAAAGCATTGCAGCGTTACAGGCAGAGTGATTATATTGTAAAATGGTAGTATTCAAAAACGATAAAAATTTGAAAAGAATAAAAACCTATCAGTCTGTCCCTACTCTGCCTGTGAAATTTAGAGAAGTCCCAGTTTCACTCCGTCGAGCGTAGCCGGTTCCTCTATCCGCCATGGCCATTGTTGTACAAAGAAAGGTCCGCCAAGGTCCTCCGTTGTGCTTGAGTGGCGAGGCCGTCAGTCAGAATTCAATCAGAGTGTGAGCTCCGGACAAGGAGAATCTGCTCGGGTGCTAGAGTATGGAAGCTCCAGTTTCCACTCCGGGGTAGTCTTCAACACACTCAGTCCTGCTCTGGTCCTTCAGGTGTTACGCTCCGCAGCGAGGAATGACCGTTGTACTTTTTATATTCTCGATAAAAAGTCCTTCAATGTGGCTTCTCGTTACCCCCACCCTCTCTTATGGGGCTTCCTGTTCGTCTAACACCAGAGTGCAGGTGCTTTGTGTGTTTGTCCCTAAATATTTGTTACACATAGTGTGTGTTTTATTCATGCTTGTATTTCTGTGTTAGACACAGTGTCTGTGTTTGTAAGGTCATATTAAGTGTTTTTAGGGAAGTTCTTTTTAGGAAGTGTCTCTGTCCCTCAACTCTCAGGGTCACAATACATATAATCATACACTTTAACCTTTATACTCACTTAGTCAGGCATAGAATTCGATCTAGTTCATTCAGTCAGGCATAGAATTCGATCTAGTTCATTCAGTCAGGCATAGAATTCGATCTAGTTCATTCAGTCAGGCATAGAATTCGATCTAGTTCATTCAGTCAGGCATAGAATTCGATCTAGCAACTAGTACATCACCCTGAGTTCGCACCCATGCTTAATCATGGGCATGAGGGCACCTGTTGTTATGTCTACTAGACATACTTATCACACTCATGCTAAACCATGGACTCAAGGATACTTTTTGTTACGTCTGCTAAACCCTTCTTCTCACACTCCTGCTTGATCATAGATACAAGGGCACTTTTTGTTGTGGACTTCTGCAACCTGACCCACTACATCCTGCAGATCCTACACTATTAACCCTTCTTGTGCCATACTAATCTAGGCATTTATCAAAGTTAACATTTAGTACATATGGTATACAATCAACATTAGCACACATGATCAGCCTACTTCAGTAATCAGCCCTGAGTAAGAATGATACAATCAACATTAGTATGGTGGCCTACTTCAGTAATCATTTCTGAGTAAGAATTATACAGTCAAACATTAGTGCATTTGGTTGCCTACTTCAGTATCAGTTAAACCGTTATCACCACGAGGTCCAACCAGATATGTTGACCCGGAGTCATACACTACCCTTATAATTTCTCTTATTCAGTTTTGCCTTTGCACATATTTGAACTCATTTATCATTAACCAATTACATATATTCGAACCAACTTATCATTAATCAATTACACACATTTGAATCAACTTATCATTAATCAGTTACACACTTTTGAATCAACTTATCATTAATCAGTTACACACATTTGAATCAACTTATCATTAATCAGTGACTCACCATTAACTAGAGTCATATCATAGAGAAAATCAAGGAAGGACACCTCAGAGCCATAGGCCATATTTGGTGGGGAATCTAACTGTAAAACCTCTGTGTCTAGGGTAATGATCGGTCATACCTCTGTAGCTCTATGTCATGAGTTAAATCGAAGCTGAAGACTGTTTCAGGAGCCTCCTTGGAGGTGTACCGTCCCATCATGTTTGGCATGACAGGATCGTCAGGAACCCCAGCCATTGGCTCCAGTATGATCAATTCTGTTTTTGTGAGCGGCGAGTATGGGGAGTGAGGTGAGTAGGGAGAGCTGAGGGCCTCGTCCAATACCACCCAGTCAGGCGGTATCTCTAGCTCTGGTAACTCCGGTGAGGAGATATCCCCCGGCTCCGATGGGCCCTGTGATACTTTGGGTGGTGGTGGCATGACCTCCTTCTTCTCATGCGCACCTCTGCCTCCTGTGGGCCTCTGCACACTGTACTTTGCCATTTTGCTAGGGGTTTGTGTAGTGTCAGGCCTAGGTCTGTTGGCCTCAGTCTTGGTGTCTTCAGAGGCCTTCCGTTCACAGGGGTTATAGATTAACACCGTTGTCGTCTCAGACGTGTCCTCTTCCTCCCTTATTAATGCTCTCTTTGTCGTTGAAGTCCCCTTTGTTAAAGCTTTTTTAGTTGTGATCTTTGTAGTTGATGCCTTTTCAGTTGTGGTCCTTTTAGTTGAAGCTTTTTCAGTTGTGGTCTTTTTAGCTGATGCCCTGTCAGTTGTGGTCCTCTTAATTGATGGTTTGTCAGTTGTGGTCCTCTTAGTTGATGGTTTGTCAGTTGTGGTCCTCTTAGTTGATGGTTTCTCTTCTTTCGCTATTTGTACCAGAGTATCTGAAAAAGTTTGAGTGAACTCAATCTCCCTTAGTGGTGGTTTAGCTTCCCCACTGCTACGTCCCCCACCAGTAACCTTCTTCTTCTCACAAAGGTGGCTCCCAGACTTTGGGCCTATTCCGCTGTGCTTGGTTTGGTAACTTTGGGTGTGGTGTTCAGGCCGGGGAAAGGCCATACTAATCTCGCCCTTGGCGACAAACTGCAGTGGTGGAAGCCATGTCCCCTCAAGTGAGAAGCAGGTTAGAGGATGTGGTGGGACTCACGTCAAAAACACACAAAGAGTTCTGTGATCATCTAGTCCATGCGGTGGAAAAATACTGGAAGGATGACAAAAGGAGCAAGAAAAGGAGATCCAGAGAAAATTGACGCAGCTCCAGCTGGGGGAACTCACAGAACGAAGCAAAAAGAAGATACCAGTTCCACACATGGCCACACCAGAACCACCTCCAGTGCCGAGGCCTCAGGGACAAGAGCAATCCTCCGTACCTGTAATCAATGTGTATGCCCAGCAGCCCCAGCAGTCTCAGCCATGGAGAGGAAGACAGAGACCCTAAGGAAGGTTCCAAAGAACAGACACACCAGGCCCACCCGGCGTGTGTTGGGGATGTCTACAAGCAGGACATACCCGAAGGAATTGTACAACTAATCCATGGCAGCCAAGGGAGAATAGACAACAGGGCTATGGCGAGCAACAGCAGCAGCCTCCACAAGGACCAGCCAATCCCTATAAGGGACCAAATTACGGTTACTAGGGATACCCAATAACAATATACACACATCACAAGACAGTGGAACTGTTAGAGCAGGGAAGGTTTGTTCTAACGCAGGCTAGAAACCTGTCATATTTGTCGTTATTAACATACTCAGACATCACTATTAAGAGATGTAGCCCAGTAAATCCAGCTAAGCTAATACCACTGGCAGATGAAGGGGAAGAACATGATTGTATAGCACACTCACTAACATTCACCAAGTTAAGACCAGACTTAGAATCAACTAGATGCCCTTACTAGATGCAGAAGAGACATATTTCGTAGATGGTTCATGCTATAGAGATCACTTAGGAAATCATGCAGGGTATGGCATTGTTAGACAAGTAGGGCAGACATTCCAAGAAGAAAAGGTAGACAGTTGTCAACAACCATGCTTTGCCCAACCATGCTCTGCCCAGAACTAAAAGCACTGACAGAAGCCTGTAGATTGGGAGAAGGCAAAACAGTGAATATTTTTACTGAATCAGCGTATGCACATGGAGTCTGTCATTTGTTCGGAGCAGTATGGAAACAGAGAGGGTTTTTGAAAAGTGATGGATCACCCATACAACATTTTGAACAAATCAAACAATTAATGTTGACTATGTTGAAACCAAAGAGATTAGCCATCATTAAATGTCAGGCGCACCAGAAAGGTAATGATTACATTATTCAGGCAAACAATGCTGCTGATGAAGCATCAAAATGTGCGGTGGCTGTCTTGGCCCCAATGGTATTGGTAGAACCAATACCGCAGCCAGAGGACATCATACGCATGCAACAGATTGCGGGGCCATATGAGCAATCCATGTGGCTCCAAAGGGGGGCAAAGGCCGACTCTACAGGACTGTGGAGATCGCATGAGGGAACAATAGTAGCACCTACGGTGCTGCTGGGAATTTTGATCACTGATGCGCATGGTTTTGACCATTGTGCAAGGGGGGAAGTTGTGAGAAAAATAAAACTTCAAGGGTATTGGTCACCCTATTTACGGGCAATGGTAGACAACGCACTAGCAGAATGCACAGTATGTGCACAAAACAATGTAAGACAGGGAATCAAAACACCTGTAGGTCACTGTGGGGGGACATGCAGCGTTCGGCCTGTGGAGGGAGCTACAGGACCGTGGCCAGGGTTCGGAGGCGAGGCTGATTGCGCAGGTGTTGCGAATGAAGCCTCGCTAACGAAAGGTTTTAAGATGTGTGTGTCTCTGCTTTCGGGAGAGAAAGGGCGACTGGAAAGTCGCAGAGTGTGTTGAAAGTCTGGAAAGTCGAACTAACGAACTTTATGAATAAACGGGACCTTTCCCTCACCACACCACTGCGTCTGCCTCTCTGTGTACAACGGACATTGTTACATTGTGCCGAGACACACACATCTTAAAACCTTTCGTTAGCGAGGCTTCATTCGCAACACCTGCGCAATCAGCCTCGCCTCCGAACCCTGGCCACGGTCCTGTAGCTCCCTCTACAGGCCGAACGCTGCATGTCCCCCCCACAGTCACATAACGGTTCCAGATGGACCATTCAAACATTTAGTAATGGACTATGTAGACATGATAAAAAAGGTAAATGGGAAAAGATACATGCTTGTTGTCATCGATAGATTCAGCAGATGGGTAGAAGCAATTGGCAGAATTAGGAGCAGGAACAGTGGTCAAATTCCGAACAAGAGAAGTAATACCCAGATTTGGAATACCTAATGAGATTAGCTCAGATAACGGTGCAGCATTTATTCAGAAAACTGTGAAACAAGTCATACAACAGTTAAGAAGAAAACAAAGACTGGGTTGTGTCTACCATCCGCAATCACAAGGAATGGTAGAAAGAATAAATGGTACCCTCAAAACAAAGCTGAATAAGATGTGTGCCAGCACAAAGCTTAACTGGGTAGATGCCTTGCCACTTGCATTAATGAGCTACCGCATGCAGGCTAACAGAAACACACACTTAACACCGCATGAAATGCTTACGGGATGACCTATGACAGTGCCAACACTAAGAGGACCTTACAAAGGACCCCCACTGGAACAACTCCAGATGGAACTAAAGCAATACATGAAACAATTAACTGAGATACACAAACTTATATATTCACAGGAAAAAGACAAGCAGCCGGAGCCGGAGCCACCCCTGCCCAATCCAATTACACCAGGGGACCAGGTGTACATCAAAGTCTTCCGGAGGAAGTGGAACGAGCCAAGGAGAGAGGGACCATACGAGGTAGTGCGAGCCACCCCCACTGCAATACAGGTCAGAGGGAGTCTAACCTGGTACCATCTGAACCACTGCACCAGGGTCCCGAGGCAAACACTCAGACAGACCAGAGACAAGGACGAAGGGACGGGTGAGATTGCACAGGAGGACCTGGAAAATGAAGGAGCAGGTACAAAGGCAGAAAAGGGGCCGTACAGGGGCCGGAAACCCAGCCCCCAGCCGGACGGGAAGGACAGTAGAGCCCGGGGGATCCCGGGGAAGGGACTAGTGCTATATAAAATAACAGTACTAATCTATTTGCTGTCCCAAGTAGAACAGGCCCTGTCGATAGATAGTGATTGTAGTGTTAGGACTAATGTTTTGTTGTGTCATGCCTCTCTTGAGATCTTTCTTTATACAGAGTACAGTTAAGCAGATGAGTGTGACAGCAGGGACAGCGCCGATAGCAGGCAGCAGAGTTGGAGAACAACCAGATCTATATCCTGTTCCTGATTGGGAGGAGGAGGACAGTGAGTCTTCTGCCCCCTCAGACGACGAGGGGATCGTCTAGACTCCCAGCCATGACCTTCGAGCTCCAACAGTTACACCTACTCGAGAATACCACTGCTCCATTCATTAAAAAGAAAAAGAAAATGGCAATATGAGGACTATGTTCCCCTTGGAAATATTTGCGACTTACTGGGCAATTTATGGTATCATGTATAACAACTATTGTTTGTATTATTGATGAAATGTCTATATTGAAAGTGTGTAAAGAGGCAACAATGGGAAGGTCATAGATTCAGGGGCACAACGGATGATCCCTTATAATGGATAAGAATAGGCCTCATTACAGGTTGATTTGTTTTACAGTATTTTACTTTTTGTTAACAACTGTGTAACCATATAAGTATGAAGGAAGTTGTTGCTCATGGGGACAGGTGCTCAGATACAGACTGGTAAAGTGGTTGCTCAAGGTTGGCTGGATGGTATGAAAGCCGCAGGGGAATTTTCCTGGAAGATTGATATTGGATAAGAGTCCAGGTTTTTCGCCCCTGCCTGTAAAAGGGACATGTCCCCAGGAGTTGGAGTTTATTGTAATGATGATGTAACACATATGTTATTTTTCACTTATATTATTCATTTATATAATGTTTTGAATCACTTGCATGATTTATTAGTATATCATTTTGAACACTAGTATAGGATGTGGGACTATTGTGGGGGGGCATGCAGCGTTCGGCCTGTAGAGGGAGCTACAGGACCGTGGCCAGGTTGACGGGGCGAGGCTTTGTTGCGCACCTGGTGCGAATGAAGCCTCGTTTAACGATAAGATGTGTGTGCCTCTGCTTTCAGTAGGAGGGCTGGGAACGGCGGAGCGGAGAGATATACAGCTGAAAAGCTAATGAGAGGAAACAGAGACTGAAAAGTCATCAGCGAACTAAAAATAAACAAACAATTCCCTCATCCCAACACTGCGTCTGCCTCTGTGTGTACGGACTTTGTTACATTGGCGCCCAACGTGGGACCAGAGGCATGGAGACGCAGTGTTATTATGGTTGTTTCTCCCTTCCCCTCAAATTCACCCCCTCCCAGTCAGACTCGACCCACACTGTATCCTCTTGTCGCAACCTGCGTACCCTCTCCCTCACCGCTCTCTTTTCCTCTGTCTTATCCTGCCTACCCTCTGTTGAATACTTCTCCCCTCTATCCGCTGCAACCTCCTCCACCCTTCTGTCCACTCTTTCCTCATCCTTCGACTCTCTCTGTCCACTGACCTCAAGGCCAGCACGATGCTCTCCATACGCTCCTTGGCTGTCTGAAACCCTGCAAGCTTGTAGAATAAGCAGCTGAGAGGAAATGGAGTAAAAACCGGCCTTCCTGATGACCTAAAACTTTATCTCTCTCTCCTCCTCAACTACACCTCCTCTGCATCAGATGCTAAAGCTTCTTAGTACCATTCCAAAATTCAATCCTCTGCCTCTGACCCAAGGAAACTGTTCTCCACATTTTCCTCACTCCTAACCCTAACCCTAACTCCTCCCCCTCCTCCCTGTTTGCAGATGACTTTGTCACCAACTTTGAAAAGAAAAGATGACAAACAGCTCTTTCACGTCCTGCCCACCCAATCAAAAGTTACGATTTTTTTTTTCCCCCCAACTTCTGATTGGATGAGCAGCCTACAGCCCACCTCCAAAGTCGCCCACTGCCCACCCCCTCTTCTCATCGTGTTCAGCCACAAACACACAGAGCTCTGAAGCAGACCTGTCCGCTGCACAGAGTGTCTCTCGGAGCATGCTGAGGGGGAGGGGTGTTGCTATGACAACTGTGAACTTTGATGGCTCAGATTGCACACACACAGGGCAAGGCAAAGCAAGTAAAAGCACACACACGGTCCCACTGCTCATGAAAAATCACACACTCAAATGCATAACCTGCTCTAACTCGTGTATGGATTGGAACAAATTAGTGTTCTAAATGTTAGTTTAACTTTAGTTAATTTTTTGTTTATTATGCTTATTTTTGTCAGGCATCATGCACAAAATCAGTAATCTCAGAGAGAGGAGATGCTTTGCACCAGATTTAGCTAGGAGCGAATTTCCATCAGCAGACTCAAATTTATTCGATGAAGAGAGAAGGACATACTGAGGAGAATGAGCTGTGTCTGCCAGACCCCTACTCAAAGTCCCGCCCCCAGCAGCAGAGAATAGTTCCCCACCAATCGGTGATTACTATTGTTCCATACACTAACAGATACCACACTACTACCTTTTTAAATATAATTACGGTGACCTTTCTGGAAAGTTTACCCATTCTCTCAGTTCGTGAATGCTGTGCTGCTAGCGAAAGCTCATAGTTTGACCTACATTACATTACATTCATTTACTTTATCCAAAGCGACTTACAACACTTGCTGTGCGATGCATCATTTTTAAGCCAATAAGCAAGCCTAGTGCTTCTGCCTCTAGCGATGCTGCTGCTAGCACATCAGAGGCTCCGGCTACTGCTCCTGTACCCTCCACAAGCACTGCCCCAAAGTAGTTCCCTCTCTCGGCTGCCTCAGCCCCACCTCACGCGGTTAGCCAATATTAGCTAGCTACCGAATACATAGCATTCGGTGCTATATTACTACATTACGATCATTCAACCCTGCCTGGTACCGCACACGACCATGGCTGGAGTACTCTGTTCTGGGGGATGCATGCTTCTGTTTCCCCTGTCGGAAATATGTGACTGCCAATGAGAGGGATGTTGTTTTTACCTCGCGTGGTTTTAACAACTGGAAAGCGGCACTCGAGCGTGACAGGGGGTTACCGAATCATGCATCCAGCCACAGTCATGTACAGGCTGCAGCCACCTGGTTTGAGCTCAAATGCAGAGAGGCAACAGGGGAAACCATCGACTGTATGCTGGTAGGTAAAACACAGCTTGAAAAGAACCAATATTATGTCAAGAGCATTGGTGTTGTTGTTAAGCTTCTGTGTGTAAACGAGTTGCGCTTCGTGGAACAACAGACACCTTAAAGCGTGACCACCGATGCTGATGACATTGCTGTGGGTCATTTTTTTTTTCTTTTTCTTTTTAATTGTTTGAATATACCTT
This sequence comes from Argentina silus, assembly GCF_951799395.1. Classification (NCBI taxonomy): domain Eukaryota; kingdom Metazoa; phylum Chordata; class Actinopteri; order Argentiniformes; family Argentinidae; genus Argentina; species Argentina silus. The sequence goes on from NC_139654.1 coordinate 17,262,991, forward strand.
AGAGAAGGACGACAAGCTAGCTGATATTGCTAAGGGTATACCTAAAAATGCCAAGTACACCTCTAAGGATATTCAAAACGAGATAATTGAAACACTGGCAAACATGGTTCTTGGAAAGGTCAGAAAAATGTATGCAAACGCTGACTCTGCAGAGTTTTGCATGAAAAGTGATGGGACTAGGGACAGGTGTAATGTTGAGAATTTGTCCATAATGATTCGGTTTGTATGCAATTCCATGCCAGAGGAGCATCTGATTGGGTTGCTTGACTTGCATGTCCACTGAAATATTGAGACATCTTTCTGATGCTGTGTTAGCCAGTGTTATGATGGTGCATCGATGATGAGTGGAGTACGAGGTGGTGTGCAAGCATTGCTTCAAAAGAAGCTTGCTAGATATATTCCATATATTCATTGTTATAACCACCAGTTACACTTAGCGGTTGTGCATGCCATGCAGGGTGAGCCATGTGCCAAAAAGTTTTTCGACCTCTCTAGTTCCCTGTATAACTTCTTCCATCACCACTATGTGTCAGAAAAGTATGATGCTCCTTGTCTCAAAAGATTGCTTGAAATTCGCTGGACAAGCCATTATGATGTGACAAGGTGTATTGTTGAGAATGAAGGCCGTCTTCTCACTATCCTGTCAGAGATCTCAGAGGATGATGATGCCACAGTTGATTTGCGCACTGAGGCATCAGGCCTGTGAATTCAAATTAAGAGGCATCATTTCTTTGAGTTTGGCAAATTTCCAGTGCGGGTGCTTGGTGTCTTGAAACCAGCGAATGCAATTCGACAGTCTCAGTCTGTGGATATGTGCACTGCTTGTGAGGTTGTTGGTTCATCACTGGAGATTGCTGGACAGAGCTTTCTCAGGCACCTGCTGGGGATGATTCACATCCTCCAAAGAGAAGGAAAACATTGAGTCAACACCTTGGTGAAAGTGTGTGCTCTCAACTGTGGGTCATACAGATTCTAATGATCCCACCATCACCCCCTGTCAGTCTCTGAAAAGATCCCTGCTCAACATCCTTGACAGGGCCATTTCAGAAATGGAAAACAGATTTTCCAAGAACAATGTAGGCCTAATGACAGCCATATCCAGTCTTGTACCCAAATCGAGTGGAACCTAGAAATGCACCTAATTGCGCCCTCTGCAGGTGCTTGCTGGCACTGCGGCAGACGATGTGAGTCTGAAAAATGAAATTCTTGTTGCAAAACCAATGTTGGTCAAGAAATGTCCAAATGAAACAGACCTATCCACTGTGTGTAAACACCTGCAGGAGTATAAGGAAGATTTTCTGTGTTGCATAAATTGTATGTAACAGCCCTGGTAATTGGCGTGTCTTCAGCATCATGTGAGAGGTCCTTCTCCACACTGTGACAACCTAACGCCCCCAACCCCCTACCGTCGCACCATGTTACATGAAAGAAAGAAGAATTTGGTGATCTTGGCCCATGAGATATCAAGAACAAATACCTTAGAATTTGTTAGAATTTTTGCAAAGGGAAACAGGAGACGAATGTTGTAGATAGATAGATAGATAAATAGTGTAGCAAGGTCCGGACACAGAGGTAGTGGTCTGGGAATCAACCCGTTTATTGTTGAGTATTAATTTAGTATTGGTGTCTTCCCCTCCGCGACTTTCCAGTCCGCGTGTCGTAAGCACCTTCCTTCTTCTCCGCGACCGAAAAGTTGAAGGGCTGCAACGCGAGATACCACCGGGTGATCCTCGCGTTCACATCCTTCATGCGGTGGAGCCACCGGAGGGGAGCATGGTCGGAGTAGAGGGTGAAAGCGCGACCCAGCAGGTAGTAACGGAGGGCGCCGACCGCCCACTTGATGGCCAGGCACTCCTTCTCCACCGTGCTGTACCGGCCCTCCCTCTCCAAGTTTGCGGCTCAGGTACAGCACCGGCCAGTCAGCCCTCTCCACCTGCTGGGTCAGCACTGCTCCCAGGCCTCTATCTGACGCGTCCGTCTGTAGGGAGAAAGGGAGGTTAAAATCAGGCGCATACAGGACTGCTTCTCCACAAAGAGCGCCCTTAAGGGCCTCGAACGACCCCTGGCACTGGCCCGACTATTGGACCGGATCCGGGACACCCTTCCGAGTGAGGTCCGTCAAGGGACTGGCCAGCTCTGAAAATCCCGGCACGAACTGCCGGTAATAGCCAGCCAGCCCCAGGAAGGCCCTCACCTCCTTCTTAGTCTCGGGCCGCGGAGAGGCGGCGATGGCCGCAGTCTTTTCAATCTGCGGCCGCACCTCCCCTCGACCCAAGTGGTACCCCAGATACCGGATCTCCCTCCGCCCGATCACGCACTTCTTCGGGTTGGCCGTCAGCCCCGCCTGCCTCAGGGACCGCAGAACAGCAGCCACACTCTGCACATGCCGCGCCCAGGTGTCACTGTGAATGACAATGTCATCCAGGTAGGCCGCAGCATAGGCAGAATGCGGCCGCAGAATGCGGTCCATGAGGCGCTGAAAAGTGGCTGGGGCTCCGAACAACCCGAAAGGGAGCACCGTGAACTGGTATAGCCCGAGCGGAGTGGAGAATGCAGTCTTCTCCCGGGATACCGGCGAGAGTGGAATCTGCCAGTATCCCTTCGTACAATCCAATGTCGTGAAAAATGTGGCCGTGCCAAGCCGGTCCAAGAGCTCGTCAACCCGGGGCATCGGGTAGGCATCGAATTTGGAGACCACATGAACCCTTCTATAATCCACACAGAACCGTATAGACCCATCCGGCTTGTTGACAAGCACGATGGGGCTACACCAGTCACTGCGGGACTCCTCGACCAAACCCAGCTCCAGCATGGCTTCCAATTACCTGCACACAATGTCTCGTTTGTGTACCGGTAACCTGTAGGGACGCGTGCGCACCGTTAAACCCGGCTACGTTTCTATATGGTGGTCGATAAGCGTAGTCCGACCGGGCAGGGGAGAGAACACGTCGGCGAACTTAGCTTGCAAATCTGCAACGTCCGTGGCCTGGCTAGCAGAGAGATGGTTATCAATACCGACCGGAGTGCTAACTTTTGATTTTGGGACTTCTGGTCCGAACTCATCTCTCTCTGGAATTATTGTAGCCAGAGCAACAGTGACCACGTCGTTCCATTTTTTAAGGAGATTTACGTGATACACCTGCAAGCTATCCCCCCGGTCCGAGCGTACTACCTCATAATCCACGTCCCCCATGCGACGTGTGACCACAAACGGCCCTTGCTACTTCGTGAGTAATTTCGTGCTGGAGGTGGGTAACAGTACGAGCACCTTGTCTCCCGGTGTAAATTCTCGCAGGTGAGTTCCCCTGTCGTATAGGCGCTTTTGACGCTCCTGGGCTTGCTGCAAATGCTCGCGTGAAATAACTCCTAGGGTGTGGAGCTTTGTGCGCAAGTCCAGGACGTATTGAAATCAAGACCAACACAAATCGATATCCCTGTGTACACCCATCAAATGGGCCGATAATATCCATGGCAATGCGGTCGAATGGGTTCTCGACCAATGGTAAGGGCCGCAAAATGGCCCGTGGAATGGCTGGGGGATTTACCAACAGACATTCGTGACAAGAAGCGCACCACCTACGCACCTCTGCCCGAATTCCCGGCCAATAAAATCGAGCCATTATACGGTTTAGTGTCTTATCATAACCTAAATGGCCCGCCATGGGGTTGAAATGACGGGGGAACCAACAACTGGGTTACTTCCTCCTGACTGTGAGTCACGACTTACTCTGTATAACCTGTCGCTGATAATCGCAAAATAGGGGTGGGCGCGCACTGTGTCTGGCCGTACCAAAGTACCATCAATTGCTATCACTTGGTCATAGGCCGATCATAGGGTCTCGTCACGAGACTGCTCGAGGGGGAAGTCACCTAGCAGCGGATAGTTCGGCGGGGAAATCTCGGGTTGAGACCCCCCCGCCGGCTCCGGCTCCTCGGCAGTGTCGCGAGGCGCCGCCTCAGCACAGAGCCCATTACACGCCTCACACCTCCCTCTCTGTCATGCACGCACCCCGGTAGCCCGCTTTACCGCTTGAGGAAACACCTCCCAATCTACACCCAGAATCAGGGGATGCGTGAGGCGCGGGCTAACCGCCGCCTGTACACTATGTTTTTTTCCCTCATAATGAATTTCGATAGCGACCACAGGGTATTCGTGGATGTCCCCATGCACACACTTCACCAACACCCTCGATGCCTTTAACAATGCCCCCGGTCGAACCAGGCGCTCCTGGATCATGGACTGCATGCAGCCCGAATCCAAGAACGCCTGGTGCGTATCATGCTGTATCCTTACCGCTCCTGGTCCGGGGGGGGGGCCCGGTATGTCGCTGATGCGGACGACCTGCCCCACCTCCATCACTGGGCACTCGGCCTGAACATGGCCCGACCGTCCGAATTGCCAACACACACCCCCTGTCGCTCGGGGTGCTTCCTGCGGGGCCAGGGCTGGCTCTCGATATGTGCGCCCCTGCCATCTCGTCCTCGGAGCGGGCGCCGGCCTCTCTCCTTCCGGTCCCTCGGCTCCTCCCGGGTGCCGGCCCCCCGCCCCCTGGCGCGGGTCCGGGGTTGGTCGTCGTGGCTCCCGCGGTGGGAGGGAGAGATGGTCCTCTGCCAAGCCCACGGCGGCCGTGAGATCCTGGGGCCGGTGGTACTGGACCCAGGCGGCGGTTCGGGCCGGGAGCCCCGTGAGGAACTGTTCAAACACCACCCGGTCCCCGACCTCCTCCGCCGAGCTTTTCCTTGTGTCCAGCCACCGCCACGCGCTGTCCCGCAGCCGCTGGGCATAGGCAAAGGGCCGGCTCTCCTCGCCCAGGCGGTCTCGAATTGCCCGGGCCAGGGAGGGGTAGTCCCGTTGGGCGGCCGCTGGTAGGCTGTGGGCAGCGAGCTGCGCCTCACCTGACAGGAGGGGCAGCAGATGGTATGCCCACTCGCCGTCTGGCCACCCCGAGATCCTCGCTGTCCCCTCAAACACCGCCAGGAACGCCTCCGGGTCGTCCAGGTCCCCCATTTTCTGGAGGTGGACCTTGGGGGGACCTTGTGCCGACCCGGGCGCCGGCCCCGCCTTGATGGCCCCGACGAGGTCCTGGAGGAGGGCACGGTCCTCAGCCCTCGCCGTCGTCATCTCTCCCACCGCGGCCTGCTGGTTCTGCTGCAGGAGGGCCTGCTGTTCCAGGATCATCGTCATCCTCGCAATGGCCGTAGTCAGCGTCTCCATTCCTCTGTCCCAGGTTGGGCGCCAATGTAGCAAGGTCCGGACACAGAGGTAGTGGTCTGGGAATCAACCCGTTTATTGTTCAGTATTAATTTAGTATTGGTGTCTTCTCCTCCGCGACTTTCCAGCCCGCGTGTCGTAAGCGCCTCTCTTCTTCTCCGCCACTCTCCTCCTGAAAAGCAGAGGCACACACATCTTACGCCATTCGGTAACGAGGCTTCATTCGCAACAGGTGTGCGACAAAGCCTCGTTCCCGCAACCTGGCCACAGTCTTGTTGCACCCTCTACAGGCCGAACGCTGCATGTCCCCCCACAAATAGATAGATAGATAGATAGATAAAAAGAAATAAAGAAATGGATATATGACTGATATACACTCACCAAACACTTTATTAGGAACACCTGTACACCTTCTCATGGTGGAGGTGGTGTCATGGTGTGCGGAGTTTTCTTGGCACACTTTGGGCCCATTAATACCAATCAATCATCGCTTGAATGCCACAGCCTGTTTGAGTATTGTTGCTGACCATGTGCATCCCTTCATGGCCACAATTTACCCATCTTCTAATGGCTACTTGCAGCATGATAATGCACCATGTCACAAAGCAAAAGTCGTCTCAAACTGGTTTCATGAACATGACAATGAGTTCAGTGTTCTTCAGTGGCCTTCCCAGTCACCGGATCTGAATCCAATAGAACACCTTTGGGATGTGGTAGAACGGGAGATTCACAGCTTGAAAGTGCACCTGAAAAATCTCCAGGAATTGCGTGATGCAATGTCATCATGGACCAGAATCTCAAAGAATGTTTCCAACATCTTGTGGAATCAATGCCACGAAGAATTGAGGCTGTTTTGAGAGCAAAGGGAGGCCCTACCCAGTCTGGTGTTTAATCTCCCCAAATTCTCCCGTGTCACCCCCCTCCTTCGCACCCTTCACTGGCTCCTGGTAGCAGTTCGCATCAAATTCAAGACCCTGGTGCAAAGGGCCCTCCCTACTTGCAAGCAATGGTCAGCCCCCAAACCTGCCCAATCACTCCACTCTTCCACCTCGGCTGGCCGCCTGGTACCGCCGCCTCTACGTGGATGCAGTAGTCACGCTACTCGGTCACGGCTGTCCTGGCGCCCCGTTGGTGGAACGAACTTCCCAATGCTGTCAGGACTGTAGAGTCACTACCTATCTTCCACCGTAGACTGAACACCCATCCCTTCAGGCAACATCTTGACTGTCCCTCCGAAAGACCTCTTCATCCCCACTACCCCCCTATACAATTTCTCTACTGAAAAAAAATAAAAAAAATAAAAAGTAATCCTTCCTTCTTCTAGCATTGTGACTGCCAATGGCCCCTGGTCCTAGCACAGATTAGTTTTTCTTATGATGACTGATGTATAGATGATTCACTTTCATAGACAAATGTACTTGTTGTAAGTCGCTTTGGATAAAAGCGTCTGGTAAATGTCTAAAATGTAAATGTTATGGTCTTTACGAAAATACGCCCCATTGGTCTGCTCCTCCCCTTTGTGCAAAAAAGTTATCGGTATCCGGAAATTAATAAACTGATGTCAGGAGGTAGATCTGTGTTCTATGAACTTTAATCAGCTCCATCTAAGCTTTCCGGTTTTTCGCGGCTTCAAAATAAAAGCGCGAGTTAAGAGATTAATGGAAAGTGATGGGATCACAATATTTTCTCTCAGGTGAGTTTGAGTCTAAAGTGATGTCTTAGCAAATGTTGATGGCTATTTACTGGCACCATACAACTCAAAGTGCCCTGTCTGAACTGGGTAGGACACATATAATGGACTGTACAAAACAATTTTTCAAACATTTAAATTCACCTCTGGTACCACTCTACTTGGCAACACTTCTGTAGATCAGATGAGTCTGAAGCGATGTTTCAGCAAATTTTACTGGCTCTTTACTGGTGTCATACAGCTCAATTCCCCTGATCTGCATTCTAGAAGTGTTGAGTGTACAGTGGTTCCAGAGATGTATTGAAATTATCATATTTCTGTTCAGTCCATTATTCTGGGGCAATACTATTTCATCGAGGTAATTAGGATATAAGAACAATTACAAATCCGTCTAGGGCAATACTATACCAAATATTATATGGTGATGATTCATATATATTTGTTAAGATAATTAGCATATTATAATGGCGGTTGCTTAATCCTTATTTACCATGTTTAAATGCTAAATAAAGTTTAATTTGGGCGGTCTTATTTTGAAGAAATCGTTATTTACATGCGTTTGCATTGGCCGGAAGTAGGTGGACGGAGTTCCACTTTGAGAGCTCAGAGAACGCAGATAGGAGGTCGCTAAGCATCGAAATGACAAGCCAGTTGACCAGATTGATTGCTAAATAAGAACTGTTTTAAACGTTGCCAGATAGTTCTTTAAATAGTTTGTCACCGACAGAGATGTACTTATCAACGTTGGAATTAAATCGGGGGATTTGTCCGCCTGCATCATGGACTGCCAGAACGATGAGTCACCAAGCTAACGAAGTAACGGCACAGCTAGCCTGTAGAGTCGGAGTTGAGATTTCTGCTACTATTACTAGCTAATGCTGCTAGCCATCCATCAGTTCGCCTCCCTTCCCATCGACTAAACTCTGTAGAAATGACACGACTAGTGTTGGAACAGTTGACAGATTTCTGGGACTTTACGAGAGGTAAAGATTTGAACGACTGTCTAAAACATACGTATTCTAATAGTTGCTGCAAAAACAATCTGTCAGATGTGCGTGTCAGCCCAGACGGACGCCACATTCATGTCATTCTTCGCAAACCGAAGGTCGGTCTCATGACTTTTGACAAATATCAAAGACCTCAGTTTATCCAGAGCCAAACGCATCTAGATTTGGACCTGACATGGACTGTGCCAATAGTGGATATTGTGTATCTGGACCATAGCAACAATAGAGACGGGGATGCTGCTCTACTAGCTCTAGTATACGAGAATGGAAAAGCGGAGTTCTGGAAATTCCTGGAACACAAAGCGGGCTGGCATCTGCTGCAAACCTCGGAGTTGTGCAACAGTCCCCGGGCGAGAGTGGTGTCTGTTTCCACAAGTCCTAACCTCATCATCTGGTGCGAGGAGAGGCCACCCTCGGACAGCTCGTCCACTCACAATGCAACTCATAACAACTTCAGATACTGCGTCTGCAAACGTGCTTATGGGGTTGAGAATGGGGCTGTCAGTTTGGGTGGCGTGAAAATTGCTCTACACAACAACCCTCGTTATACAGTAATCAGCTCAGGCGAGAACGTTTACCTGCTACCGGATTTAAAGGATAGGCCTACATCTTCCATGAGTGTCTCCAAATTCTTCCTAATGTGGTCCCCTCAACATGACACCTTCAAAGTGAGCGGCACCTGCAAGGGCACTCTCCTGACGAAAGACTCTCCTCCCATTAAAGAATCAGACTTTAAGAGGTTAATAATGGACTGTATTGGATATTTGTCAGCACTTAACCCCCCTGATATATATGGCTTTTCCCCCACTATATGTGGAGGCCTGTTACTTCTGCTCAGCACAGGCTGTGTCAGTCTGCTGCAGAGGGATGGGGTGCTACGACAGGTCTACAAATTAGCAAGAGATTCAAGATTCAAGATGGTTTTATTGTCATATGCACAACAGTTACAGAGCAATCGCTGGCAATGAAATTCTTAAGTCTTGGGCTCCTCCAACAGTGCAATAAGAAGTGTAAATAATAAAAATAAAAATAAAAATATAGAAACAACAACAATAACAATATTTACCTAAATACAAAACTAAATAAATGTAAATGTAAAATGTAAAAAGTGAAATGTAAACAGACGTTTTTATCCAGATGTCGACTGGTATAAAGTGGCATTTTATAGTGGCATGTTATAAAGTGGCATAGTTTAAAGTGTCATTGTGGTGAGCTAAGTAGCTCAGGAGTTCAACAGTCTTATTGCCTGTGGGATGAAACTGTCCCTGAGTCTGGTGGTGCGAGACCGGATGCTGCGGTAGCGTCTGCCAGACGGGAGTAGCCGAAACAGTTTGTTGCTGGGGTGATGAGGGTCTTTAATAATCCGGTTAGTCTTCTTCCTGCAGCGCTGAGTGTAGAGGTCCTCCATGGATGGCAGCTCCGTCCTGGTAATGTGCTGGGCAGCTTTCACCACCCTCTGTAATGTCTTACGGTTGAGGGCGGAGCAACTGCCGTACCAGGCGGTGATGCAGCCAGTCAGGATACTCTCTATGGTGCACCTGTAGAAGTTGCAGAGTATCCTGGAGTCCATGTTGAACCTCCGCAGCCTGCGGAGGAAGAAGAGCCGCTGTCTTGCCATCTTTGTGATGGCGTCGGTGTGGTGAGTCCAGGTCAGGTCCTCGCAGATGTGGACCCCGAGGAACTTGAATCTGCTGACTCTCTCTACTGCCGTCCCGTTGATGGTGATAGGGGCGTGCCCGGCTCCCTGCCGCTTCCTGTAGTCCACAATCAGCTCCTTAGTTTTGCTGAGGTTGAGCTGGAGGTTGTTGTCCTGGCACCAAGATGTCAGGACTCTCACCTCCTCTCTGTACGCCGTCTCGTCGCCGTCGGTGATCAGGCCGATGACGGTCGTGTCGTCAGCAAACTTGATGATGGTGTTGGAGCTGTGTGTGGCCACGCAGTCATGTGTGAACAGGGAGTAGAGGAGAGGGCTGAGCACGCAGCCCTGGGGTGCGCCGGTGTTGAGAGTCAGGGTGGATGATGTGGCGCCTCCTATCCGCACTGCCTGGGGTCTGCCCGTCAGGAAGCTCAGGATCCAGTCACAAAGCGTGGTGTTGAGCCCGAGGTCCCTGAGCTTCACAGCGAGCTTGGAGGGCACAATGGTATTGAATGCTGAACTGTAGTCAATGAACAGCATTCTCACATATGTGTTCTTCTGGTCCAGGTGGGAGAGGGCAGTGTGGAGGGCGAGGGCGATGGCGTCGTCTGTGGACCTGTTTGCCCTGTATGCAAACTGCATGGGGTCCAGTGAGTCAGGGAGGGAGGAGGTGATGAATGATTTGACTAACCGCTCAAAGCACTTCATGACGATGGAAGTCAGTGCTACTGGTCGGTAGTCGTTGAGGCAGGATGTTTTTGACTTCTTTGGGATGGGGATGATGGTGGACTTTTTGAGACATGTGGGGACCACCGACTGGAGCAGTGACAGGTTGAAAATGTCTGTAAACACACCTGCCAGCTGATCTGCACACACCCTGAGAGCCCGGCCAGGTATGCCATCCGGACCAGGGGCCTTGTGTGGATTAATCCTTTTGAAGGATTTGCACACATCTGCCCTTGTTATTGCTAGTGTGCAGGGGTCCTGGTCCATCTGTACTTCCTCAGCCGGAGAGTAGCTCTCAAAACGTGCGAAGTAGGTGTTAAGGTCATCTGGGAGAGATGGAGACACTTCCTCAGTCACACTCGTAGTCCCTTTAAAGTCTGTAATTGTTCTGAGTCCGGTCCACATGTGCCTTGAGTTGGAGCCCTCAAAGTTGGACTCCATTCTGTCCTTGTATTGTCTCTTAGCAATGTTAATAGCTTTCCTGAGTGCATACCTGGAATTGCTGTACTCCTCCAAATCACCTGAGTTGTAGGCGGCAGTCCGTGCCTTAAGTTTGGCTCGGACTTCTCCATTAACCCAGGGCTTCTGATTGGGAAATGTCCGTACAGTAATCCGCGGCACGACGTCATCAATGCATTTGCCAATGTAGCAAATCACCGAGTCCGTGTGTGTGTTTAAATTGTCGTCCTTAAACACATCCCACTCCGTAGTGCTGAAACAGTCCCGTAATGCGGAGTCTGATTGGTCAGACCAACGTTGAATGGTCCGCGTCACCGGCCTGTCACGTTTGAGTATCTGCCTGTAGGAAGGCAGAAGCAGTACTGAGCTGTGGTCTGATTTGCCGAATGGGGGTCGTAGGAGGGCCTTATATCCGTCGCGGAAGGGAGAGTAAACATGGTCGAGCGTGTTTGCGCCTCGCGTGGGAAAGCTGATGTGCTGGCGGTATCTCGGCAGGACTTTCCTCAAGTTGGCTTTATTAAAATCCCCAGCCACAATGAAAGCAGCCTCGGGCCGTGAGGTCTCCGTCCTGTCGATAACTCCATACAGCTCGTGCAGCGCTTGGTTGGTATCAGCGTCTGGTGGTATATAGACAGCTGTAAGCACAACCGATGTAAACTCCCTGGGCGAATAATAAGGTCGACATCCGATCATGAGGTGCTCTAAATTGGGAGAGCAGTCCGATGAAAGTATCTCCACGTCTGAACACCACTTGTTATTCACCATGAAGCAGACACCTCCCCCCTTGCTCTTCCCCGATGTCATTGTCCTGTCCTGGCGGTGAATGGAGAATCCGTGTGGAACAATGGCACAATCTGGGGCCGAAGGGTCGAGCCAAGTCTCCGTGAAAACCATAACGTTACAGTTCTTAATGTCCCGTTGAAACGCCATCCTGCTCCGGAGTTCATCCAGCTTGTTGTCCAGTGACTGGACGTTCGCCAGAAGAATACTGGGGAGAGGAGGCCGGTTCTCACGTTTCCTCAGCCTGACCAGCACTCCAGCCCGCGAGCCTCGCTTCCTCCGTCTCCTCCATTGTCCAGGTGAGGCAGCAGGTAGCCAGGGTAGATTGCCGTTGTTTGCGGGTGGTGGTGAAAAAGTGTTTTCCACCGACGATCTAATGCGCAAAAGTTTTTCTCTATCATATCGTATGATAGGGCTCGCTTTGGCCGTTCGCCTGTTACCGAGAGTTAGGCGTAAATATAAAAATAAACTAGCAAGATAAGTCAAAACAATAAAAAGGTGAGGAGGAGCGTGAGACACGGCAGCCTTCCTCGGCGCCATCTTGCAGTTGTCTGCTCACCAGCAGACAACTGCCTGGTGAGCTATGGGACCCACAACAGCCTAAACATGTACCAGGACTGCCTGGCACTAGCATTGGGGCAGACCCTCTACCTAATTGACACCAAGCATGGCAGAGAGCTGGAGACAATCTCTCTGAAGAGAGAGGGGTTATTGTGCGTGAATGGGAGTGAGAGACAGGCTCCACACCTGTTGTCAGAGACGGGGCTGTTTGTAGTGATGCTCCGGAAGTCAGACCCCAGAGGCGGAGACTCGGATCCCAGGCAGAGACCCTCTTCTCTGGGTACAGTGGAGAACATCCGCCCTGGAGCTCTTCTGGTGGAGGCTGTCTTTGAGGAGGCCTGTAAGTACTATCAGCAGAGGAGCCTGAGCAGCACCCAGCTGACTATGGAGAAACTAAAGAAAGGAGGGATGTTCCAGGCTCCGATCTCCCTAGCCTCCATCCTCAGGGACTACCTCAGTGGAGGAGGGGGGCAGAAGGGTGCAGAGCTGTTCCAGGGAGGTAGGGGAGGGCAGGAGAGGCTGCTTGGGTCCCTGGAAGCTGAACTGAAGGGCCTGGTCTCTCTGGAGGAGGTTAAGGGGAGTGTGGTGAGGTAGAGGGAGAAGGAGGTGGAGGCAGTGTGTGATAGTTTGGTGCAGCAGGAAGTGGGAAGACTGCTCTCCTCTGAGCTGGACCGGGATGCTCTCCTCTACCTCAACTCTATCTTCAGCCTGTTCCCCTGTCAGACCTGGAGGGCTACGCAGGCTACTCTACAGCTGCACTGCAACAGTGAGGGCTCTCTCTCCTGTAGTGTGCCCCCGGAGGTCTGGAAGACTGTGCTCAGCCCTGTTCAGGCCTCCAACACACCAGTCAACCTGCCCTATGCCAACGGCAACGGCCAGCCCAAACACAAGCACAGCCCTAAGCCCAGCATCAGGCCCAGTCCTAACCCTAACATCAAAGCCAGCTCCAGTCCCCCAGCAGTTAACCTAGCCTTGCCCGTGTTTGAGCTCCTATGTCACTCAGTCTTCTGCTTCCAGCCAGGCTGGCTGCCGAGGTTCCTGGAGCTGGCCCAGCAGCAGCAGGGGTTGGTGGGTCTAGGCCTGGGCGGCTCCTCCTGGAGCTACTCTCGGGGTAGAGGAGGGGAGAACGGGGAAAGTCTGCCCCTGTACAAACGTGCCCTGTCAGTCCTACCCAGTCCAGGGTCGGACAAAGACCAGAACCAAGAGCGAAACCAGGACCTGGAGGTGGATCTACTCCTGGTCAGTGGGTGGCCCAATGCGATTCTCCAGACACTGAGGATCCTACTTGGTCGGCGCCAGTGGGAGCGTGTCACCCAGGTGGCACAGAGATTCTGTAGGCAGAGCCCACTGCTGAACAAGGACATCTTTACCACTCTGCTGTGTGAGGTGGCACAGCACAGAGACCGAGATCCATACCTGGACCTGCTCTGGGCTCTTTGTCCTGCAGACCTGACCGTCACAGCCATACTCAACATGGTGCTAAAGAATATACCATCCTCACCCTCATCTTCCTCCTCAAACCTCTCTTCCTTCTCATACCTCCCCTCCTCCTCCCCCACTCCCTTTGCGGAGCCCCAAAGTAGCCAGTTGACCATAGGACTGTTGAAGCCCCTGTTGAGTAAGGTTCTCCAGAGAGACCAAACCCAGCCAGAGATACGCAGACATCCTCCAATTGCCCACCTTCCCACCCCCGACCCTGTTTGGCTCTCACACAGACGCATACCCACATGTACATGTACATACACACACAAAATTAACTTTAACCGTATCTGGAAGACCATAACCACACAGATTCATACACAGTAAACACGCACATATACATTCTCTCTTTCTTGTTTGTAAAAAGAGAGGGAGCTCTCTACTTAGGACATTCCCAGTATCACAGGGGTGATAAAAAATGTGATGCCACCTGGCTTAATGTGCAGTATAAAAGTATTGCTTGATCTCATGACAATCCAGTAAGTTTATTGTGTGAACAATAAACATAACTAAGATAGTTGAACAAAATGTGTTCCTTTAGGCAAAGCTTTTGGAATGAGGTTGTGTGTTGTTATTAATTTTGTAGAATGGCTGGGGACCAACAAATGGATTATAGCTGGTACCCTCTGAACATAAAAAATATATATACTTCTACAGGCTATTAAATGACTACTAAAGGGCTTACCATTGTACATACATTAGTACTGAATGCAACCAAAACTGCGAGAAGGACCCACCACTGGCTTCTGTATGTATATACAGCTATAATCCATAAACTCCCATGCTATCTTACTTCACTTATTACCTGGAGATCTCAAGATTAGTTAGTCCTTGAGGTCCCATGTGTCTCCTCTGAGCTGGGTAAAACTTTAGTTACTGTGCTCCAAGGGCATGGAATAGTAAAAAGTAATGAGATCCTGCTCTCAAGGTGCTTTCCCCTGTATAAATATCAATAAATACATCTATAATTTTGTATTTTATATATACAGTACCAGTCAAAAGTTTGGACACACCTTCTCATTCAATTGAATTCATTCAGTTTTTCTTTGTTTTTATTATTTTCTACATTGTAGATTAATATTGAAGACATGTAGTAAACAAGAAAGTGTTAAACAAACCAGAATATGGTTTATATTTTAGATTCTTCAAAGTAGCCACCTTTTGCTTTGATGACCACTTTGCACACTCTTGGCAAGGTGTGTCCAAGCATTTGACTGGTACTGTCTATATATATATATATATATATATATATATATATATATATATATATATATATATATATATATATATATATATATATATATATATATATTGTGACGGCCGCCGGGGTGTGCGGGCGCGTCACGGACCCAAACACAGTGTAAGCAGAGAGGTCCACACCAGAATTACAATCAAAGATATTTATTCGGTTAGCGGGGAGAGGGAAATGATAGAGAGAGGGTGGGGGTGAGAAGGCGTCGTGTCGTGAAGATAGCAGGGGGGTTCGGTACACGGTGGGTGGTCCTCTTACGTTCCAGGTCGGGGCGGCAGCGGGGTAGTCAGACAGGCGAAGGTTGGCAACGTAGCGGGCTCTCGGACGTTCTCGGGGTCGGGCTTCAAAGGGGGCTCTCCTATGGTCAGGGATCATCCACAGGACAACGGTGACTTGGCTTACTCTCTCTCTCTCTCATCAACTGCTCCTAGGTTCGCCGTAGCAACTCCTCTCCACTGGGTGCTCCGTTGGCTCCTTTTGTCCGGTCTCTGCTGCTCCTGCTGATGCCCTTCAGCTGTGCCTTGATGAGCAGGAACTCCATGTATGGGCATACGGTGATTATCTCCACGGGTTGCAGCTGTGGCCCCTTGGGGCGCAGGAACTCCATACATGGTCCTGCCAAAGACAACACGGGGCAAGAGAGGGACAGCAGAAACAGCAGAGACAAAGCGAGGCGAGATATACACTCCATTAACCACCGTCCCACACTCGCGCATGGGCTTAGGCACGGGGCGGGCGCCACAATATATATATATATATATATATATATATATATATATATATATATATATATATATATATATATATATATATATGTGTGTGTATATATAATAATTTATTAACCGATTATTGTGCATGTCATGTGCACCCATCATTATTGTGATGGAGATCAGTCCATCACGGGTTGGGAGTGTATGGGTGTGTTTGTGTGCAGGGGTATATGTTGTGTTTAGGTGCTTGTGCAACGCAGGGGAGGACTCATGGGTCTGCGGTTGTTGGGCAGTCATGAGGTGCGGTTCTGCAAAGAATAAAAGGTATGAGTACGCTGCTAACACATTGGTACTGACAGCTGTAAATAACATTAACTATAAATAACATTTGAGTTATTGTGAAACATTGGTATTCTACATTTTACATTGTATATGGGAAATGAATGAAAGGTAGAATTTGTGTATATACTCACCTGGTTGTGATTGCAGTTCCTGGTTCACCGGCCAAAGGAGTCCTCAAGCCACAGGGACAGCCTATATAGTTCTGGAAGCTCCCATTGTTAATTGAAGGGGGGGAATGGTATTTGTGGCTGGAGAATATACTGTGTCCTTTGCATTTACCATAGCCTAATAGTGATTGTTTGTTTTTACCTACCTGTGATACTAGGATGTGTGTGATAATGTTATAAAAATAGATGTTAGATTATGTAATTTGGTTTGTGTACATTGTGAAGCTCCCCTCTTACTTGGTTTGTCCTGTGTTAATCATGTCACCTGGGAGGGTATTTAAGTGTGGCCATTGGAAGTTGGTGGAGGGTTGAGATCGGTACCAATAAAATGCCCCACAAAGGGTTTTTGCAACACGTCTGCCTCTTCACTGAAACTCCATCCGTGCTAAAGCTTACAATTATGTACAAACCCATTAACTGTCATTCAGGGTTTTTTTACTATCTGCCTGCAGAGTATTTGTTTTTGTTTGTCAAGTTGTTCCTGTCTGATGTTTGAAGAAGTATTGCTGATCCCCTCGAGTTTTACTGTACTTTAAATCTGCAAAGGAGCAATACCATTTCTCAGCTACTGTTATCAGGAGCCACTGGCCTTTCGTGTTCAAATGTTTGTTTTGAATGTGGTATTTCTGACTCTAGGCCTGTGGGGGTAAAGGTTCCTTTCCTGGTACGTTAGTTCTGGTTTTGTGTTCCTCATGAACTCAGTCAACTGTTAAGCTCAAACACGACCACATCCCTGTGGACTTAACCATACCATACTGTAACATTACATACCGACAGGTTCATTCCTCTGCAATGGTGAGAATGATAGTTTGTTGTGTGGGTTATTATTGGCATGTTACAAAATGAACTACAGCAAAAATACAATGCTCTCTCCTTGTTCTCTCCATTCTCTCATTGCAGTGCCACTCAGTACATTCCTACCAAACTCCACAGTCCTGCTCTAAATTCAATTTGGGGTAATTCTATGAGGCCCTTAGTGGGGGTGGGACAGGCCTAAACTGAGGCACGTTACACACACACACACACACACTGCACAGGGCCACGTCTTCCTGCATGGGCCCAGTGAGGGTAATGCCATTAGGTATGTGCCACCCTCCTTGTCTCTACTATGTGAGCATTCTTCACTGTTTTTGTGCAGTTCCCCCCCCCCCCCCCCCCCCCCCGTGTCATTAAACTGATGGGCGTCGTACTGTTTCATGTTATTTATCTGTTGAAATTAATGTTAAAGCCTGTCGAAAGGTGTAACTTGATGAAAATTAAGTTGATTTTAGTTGTAAGTAGCTAAATTGAAGTCTTATTCTAATTTTATAAAAAGTATGTTTTTGTTTTGTTACTTTTCAGTAGCCTTCTCTGCTATTTTGAAACAAACTAATTGTGTGATGTTTTGTGCAGAGCTGTGGACCCACCTCTAAGTATATTATTTATTGTTTATCATATTTCTAAGATAGATTTTAGATGCATATGTCTGGAATTATAGCCAGAGAGATCCTGTGACATCTCCAATACGGCCTGCCAAGCACACTCTCACAGTTTGACTCCAGAATGCCATGGAACAAACTTGAGTGCCTTTCACAGACATGTCACATTTCTGCTCTAACTGACTGCTGGAGTACAGCACTTGGGAGCATATGCTGGTGTGCGGGACATTAGGCATGCTCCAAGAGAGCCAAAGATGACTAAGACTTTTGACCTGTTCTCAGACTTTGCATTGACCTACTGTATCTCATATTGTTTTTCACTGTGCATCTTAGATGTAACCAGGTTTCTATATTGTATAGCAGGGGTGCACAACTCCTTGAGTACCACAGTGGTTTTAGTTGTTTGATTAGAGACCTATGGTTACCTGGGCAACCAGGTGTGTGTTCTCTCTTGATGGATGAGTGTCTAAACAGGGCTTGTATTCACAAAAGCGTCTCATAGTAAGAGTGCTGATCTAGGATCCCCTCCACCTGTCGATATAATCTTATTCATTTTGATCTGAATGGCTAAACTGATCCTAGATCAGCACTTGTAGATGCTTTGTGAGTACGGGCCCAGGAGAAGAAGCAGCAGAACTGTGGCCCTGAAAGACTGGAGCTGTGAAGGCTATAGTTTGTGAAAGCTAATAGAGTGTTTAGAGCCAGAAAGAAGCACAGGAAAACATTTTCCTTTCCAGACAGCTTAATGTGCTTGAGGGAGAAGCGGTAGTCTCTACTCTAATGTAAGGTGGAATTCCCCATTTTCATCAAACTTTCATCCTCTGAATGGCTGTGAAGACTGTTCCATAATGTACTTTTGCCTTTTGCAGTATTTCTGCAAGATGGATATGAAATGTTAGGATATTTATGAATGAATGCAACATAAAATGTGTTATTAAACAGCAGTTTAAACACTACATTGCTCTCTGTGTGTTGTTTATACGCGTTTGTTTGGTATGGTGTGAAGTTGGCAGACTAGCATAGTCAATGGTTCACAGTCAATAGTTTAATCCTCAACTGGCATGTGACACTGCATTGTTGCTGTTCTGGTTTGTTAGGCTTAGACATTGCCAGCAGATCCTATGTACTAAAACAAATGTTAATTTGTTGTGCCAGTTTATATAGTCATGCACCATAGCTAATCCCAAAGGAGATAGGCCAAAATTCCAGCATGAAATACATGACAATCCATTCAGAGTATATGATCTACTGCCCCCATTGCTGAGTTTTAACCTCAATCTATGCATATCCCAGCAATGCACAAATCCACGTGATTCTGTGTGCATGCCTGCCTGTCTGTCAGTGAAAAGATTATACATGGGGAGAACAGAGCTTGTTGTGCTGTGGCTGCTGTGTGTTTCTCCTGTGTGAGTGTCAGAGCTACAGTGAGCTATGAGAGGAATGCTCGGGTCATGCCCAGAGGTCACTAGCAACTGTGACAGCTCCTGGGACGTCAACAGTGTCACAGGACCGTGTGTGTGTGTGTGGTAGTGGATGTGCAAACAGGCAGGTTCCTCTGAGTGTGTGCACCATCCAGGTGTGAGGGCCTTATCATGGGTAGAATTGTGGTTACTCTAACTACGGTGGGGAGGAGGGTGGTCCCACGACTACCACTGTGTTGGCTAATCTTGAAAAGTAATAAGTAATCAGCTTTTGTTTAAGGGTATTTTTGTACGGTTTGGTTTCACCATTCAGAAAGTACAATACTTTTTATACCCCCTTTTCCAGGGCACCAAAAGTAATGAGACAGATTCATATAATGTACAAATTAAGCACTCATGTTTAGTATTTTATTCGACAATCCTTTGCATGCAATAACTGCCTGAAGTATGCATTTACATTTATGGCATTTAGCAGACGCCTTTATCCAAAGCGACTTACAACAAATACATTTGTTTAAGTAAGTGAATCATCTATCCAACAGTCATCATAAGACAAAGTAATCAATGCTCACACCAGGGGCCATTGGCAGTCGTAATGCCATTTATTTCATTTTATTTTTAATTATTTATTAACAGGAGAGAACTTGTACAGGGGGGAAGTGGGGGTGAAGAGGTCTCAAGGGTTAGGGTTAGTACAGGGAGGGTAGTGGGGG
The DNA here is from genome assembly GCF_951799395.1 of Argentina silus. Taxonomy (NCBI): domain Eukaryota; kingdom Metazoa; phylum Chordata; class Actinopteri; order Argentiniformes; family Argentinidae; genus Argentina; species Argentina silus. The sequence continues at coordinate 17,282,564 of NC_139654.1, forward strand.
TGAAGAGGTCTTAGGAAGGACTGTTAAGATGTAGCCTGAATAGATGGGTTTTCAATCTACGCCGGAAGATCGGTTGTGACTCTGCAGTCCTGACAGTGGGGGGAAGCTCATTCCACCAACGGGGCGCCAGGACAGTGAAAAGCCGTGACCGAGTGGCGCGGCCGCTGCATCCGTGTAGAGGTGGCGGTGCCAGGCGGGCAGCCGGGGTGGAAGAGCGGAGTGATCGTGCAGGGGTTTGGGGGCTAACTATTGCTTACAAGGAAGGAGGGGCTGTTCCCTTTGCTGCCCGGTAGGCAAGCACCAGGGTCTTGAATCTGATGCGAGCTGCTACCGGGAGCCAGTGGAGGGTGCGGAGGAGGGGCGTGACATGGGAGAATTTGGGGAGATTGAACACCAGACGAGCGGCAGCGTTCTGGATGAGCTGCAGAGGTCTGATGGCGGAGGCGGGGAGTCTGGCCAAGTGTGCGTTGCAGTAGTCAAGGCGGGAGATTACAAGTGTTTGGACCAAAAGTTGTGCTGCTTCTCTGGTGAGGAATGGGCGTATCCTTCTGATGTTGTAGAAGAAGAATCTACAGGAGCGTGCTGTCGCTGTGATGTTCGCCGCACAAGATAAGTGGTTGTTAAGGACCACCCCAAGGTTCTTGGCTGTATGGGAGGAGGTCAGAGTTCTCTTCTGTGATGGAGAAGTATTGGAGAGGGCAGGCTTTCCCTGGGAGGAAGAGCAGCTCAGTCTTGTCAAGGTTGAGCTTTAGGTGGTGGGCTGACATACAAGCAGAAATGTCAGCACGACATGCCGAGACACGTGTTGCCACCTGTGAGTCAGAAGGGGGGAAAGAGAGAAAAAGTTGAGTGTCATCAGCGTAGGTGTGGTAGGAGAAACCATGTGAAGAAATTACAGAGCCGAGAGATTTGGTACAGAGAGAGAACAGTGAAGGCTCAAGAACAGAGCCCTGGGGGACTTTCTGAGAGGGTGGAGAGAAGGATCGGGTGGTTTATTGTGTCGAATGCAGCGGACAGGTCCAGAAGAATGAGAACAGAGGAGAGGGAGGAAGCTCGAGCGGAGTGGAGGGCCTCCGTGACAGCGAGGAGAGCAGTTTCAGTAGAGTGCCCAGCTTTGAAGCTTGCGTGAGGGTCGAGGAAGTTGTTCTGAAGGAGGTAGTTAGACAGTTGGTTAAAGACAGCACGTTCAAGGGTTTTAGATAAGGAGAGAAGGGATACCGGTCTGTAGTTATGGATAGCAGACAGGTCAAGAGTTGGTTTCTTGAGAAGAGGCTTGACTCTGGCTGTCTTGAAGATCCTGTGGATAGAGAGGAATTGATTAAGGTGGTAAGGAACAGAAGGAGGTCTTTGGAGATGGATTGGAGAAGGGGGGAGGGGATAGGATCGAGGGGGCAGGTGGTTGCCCGCTTGGATGTGACAAGTTTTAGAACATTGTCAGGGGAGAGGGGGGAGAAATCTGGTCAACCACAGACTGGGTGTTGCACAGTGGGTTTGGGAGGAAAGGTAGCATTGTTGGTGAGAGGTAGAGGGAAGGAGCTGCTAATGTCACCAACCTTCTTTTCAAAGTAGGTGACAAAGTTATCGGCAGACAGAGAGGAGGGAGGAGGAGGGTTGAGGAATGAGGAAAATGTGGAGAACAGTATCCTTGGGTTAGAGACAGAGGCTTGAATTCTGGAATGGTAGTATAAAGCTTTAGCAGCTGATGCAGATGAGGTGTAGTTGAGGAGGAGAGAGAGATAAGGGTCTAGATCATCAGTGTGGGGGGACATGCAGCGTTCGGCCTGTAGAGGGAGCTACAGGACCGTGGCCGGGGTTGTGTCGGCGAGACTTTTGTTGCACACCTGCTGCGAATTAAGTCTCGTCGGCGAATGTTTAAGATGTGTGTGCTTCTGCCATTTCAGTAGGCGAGGAGAGCTGAGAGCGGACAGTGGCGAGAGAGAGAGACGCTCTGACGAGGCTGGAAAGCCAACGGACAAATTATTATTATTACTGACTGTATGAATAAACGGGACCTTTCCCTCACTACACCGCTGCGTCTGCCTCTGTGTACACGGACATTGCCACATTTGGCGCCCAACCTGGGACACAGAGGGAAGGCGGAATGGAGTCGCTAGCAGCGGCGATGTCGAGGATAGCGCTTGTCCTCGAGCAGCAGACGACCCCGGCCACGGTCCTGTAGCTCCCTCTACAGGCCGAACGCTGCATGTCCCCCCACAATCAGGAAGGCCAGATTTTCTCCATTTCCTCTCAGCTGCCCTGAGCCCTATTCTACAAGCTTGCAGGGTTTCAGACAGCCAGGGAGTGCGAGGAGTGGATGGTGCTAGTCTTGACATCTGTGGACAGAGAGAGTTGAAGGATGAGGAGAGAGAGGACAGGAGGGTGGAGGAAGCTGCATCAGTGGAAAGAAGAGAGAAGGATTCAACAGAGGGTAGGGCGGATAAGACAGAGGAAGAGAGAGCGGTGAGTGAGAGGGTGCGCAGGTTGCGACGAGAGGATACAGTGTGGGTAGAGACTGGCTGGGAGGGTGAGCATTTGAGAGGGAGGGAGAAGGATACGAAATGATGATCAGAAACCGGAAGAGGGGTAACAGTGAGGTTTGAGGTATGGGAGGATCTTGTGAAGACAAGGTCGAGCTGATTGCCCGCCTTATGAGTGGGAGGAGAGTGGGACAGGGTGAGGCCGAAGGAGGAGAGAAGGTCATGTGCTCCAGACGAGTGAAGCTTCTCCGACTAGATGTTGAAGTCACCCAGTATTGTGAGTGGTGTGCCGTCCTCAGGGAACAAGCTGAGAAGGACATCCATCTCATCTAAGAAGTGGCCAAGCTGACCTGGAGGACGATAGATAACAACAATGTGAAGTTTGACAGGGGAGGTGATAGAAACAGCATGGAATTCAAAGGTGGAAATGGACAGGTGTGACAGGGGAAGGACATTATGTGACCACTTAGGCGAGATGAGGAGTCTTGTTCCTCCTCCTCGACCAGAGAGTCTAGGGGAATGAGTAAAGGAGTAGGCATCAGAGAGGGCTGCCGGAGTAGCTGTGTTATCCGGTGTAATCCATGTCTCAGTGAGAGCAAGGAAGTGGAGAGACATGAAGCAGGCATAGGCTGAGATAGCCTCTGCTTTCCGGACCGCAGACTGGCAGTTCCAAAGCCCTCCCGTGACAGTGAGGTCGTGGTCAGTTGAGCATGGTGGATAAATTACATTGGAAGGGTTGCGGGTGGAGGTGTAGCGTCGATGTGTCCTCCTGATGGATGAAATAACAGGAATGGGGAGAAAGCACATTGTGATTTTTTGCCGGTATAGAGGGAGAGGGTTAGTGGGAAAAGTAGGATATAGGTAGGCTCAATACACTCAGGGTAATGAAGAAATGATGAAAATAGAATAAAAATACTTAGTAGTATGGCCTTCCTCTCAGGCTTTCCTCGATGGAGTCCACAGATAGACTCCTTCGTCTTCGTGTCAGGAGGCTGTCGCAGAGGCTGTCGCTCTGTGATCGTCACAATCTAAATGCAGATTCTGTGATTGCTGATGACTAGCAGAGTAGCAACCCCTCCCAACTGACGATCAGTTAACGACCAGACAGGTTTCACCACTCACTCAATCCCAAATGCATTAGTCCTGGTCCAGGGTGAGCAGGAGTTAAATACCTGGCAGGATAGTGTTTAGGCCCTCCCACTGGAGATTGACAGCACTTCACAGCTATTGACTTCAAAACAGGTGGCTTTCAATAGAAACTACTTATCAGAGCTTAAGGCAGGATAGCCACAGCAAAACAAACAACTCAACAGCACTTTGATTAGAACAAGATTAAACTAATTTACTCAGACTGGAGAACAGGCTTCACCACTCACTCAATTCCAAATGTAGCAACCCATTGACCCCACCAGACACCAAGTATCTTCTCTGGTGATGCTCAGCCAGACCTGTACCGCAGCCACCTTCAGTTGTTGTTTGTTTTTGAGATCTTTTTGCCTAAAATCTTATCAGGAAATGAAATGTTGAATTGGATTAAAATCTGAAGATTGACTTGGCCAGTCAAGAACTTTGTATGATGAAGCGCCATCCAATGAATTTGGAGGCATTTGCTTATACTCAAGCAGACAAGATGTTTCTGTACACTTCAGCAGCAGGACCATACATGTAGCTTTAACACGGTACTTACTCCACAGTCGCTCACTCTGATTACTCTGTATAGACCCCCTCGGCCGTACTCAACATTCCTTAATGAATTTGCGGAGTTCCTGTCTGACCTGGTAATTCAGGTTGATAGGATTGTGATATTCTGAGATTTCAATATTCATATAGATGATGCTGACCCACTCAGAAAAGCTTTCTTAGCACTTATTGACTTATTGATGCACTTATTGACTTATTGATGGGTTTTTTACAACACGTAACTGGACCTACCCACTGGATTTAGTTCTATTGCGTGGTATTTTTTACCACATGCCAGCTCAGAGTAACAAACTACCTTAGCCCAGAACCTAGATATATTATTAGCCATTCTATAAATTCTAGCACTGCTCAAACATTTATAGAATCTCTCCCGGACTATTTTCTACAATACACGGATCCCGTGAATAGCAACCTCGGCCACATGTCTATGAATGAATATGACATTGCTCTCCGAATGACCCTTGACCTCGTTGCTCTGCTCAGGAGGAAAAAGCAAAGACACCAGAAATTCGCTCCCTGGTATACTGATGACACCCGTGCCCTTAACCTTTAAGAACGTGGGTTTTTTTTCGAGTTTGTTTCGTTTTTCGAGTTCGAGTTTTTTTCGTTTCACGAGTGTTCGATAGTAGCATTCTATAGTCATTGTTAGAGCAGCCGACTGGGGATATGCAGAGCTAGCATTTCAAACTGTGGATGCGCTGATATTGCGCAAATAAAGTTGCAATTATAATGGGACAAGTTGGAGGTGTCTGCGCAGTATTGTGCATGAATGATACGGAGGATGTAGCGAGTGATTATTGACGGAAGGAGAACAATGTTAGCTTGTGTTAGCAATCGAGCCATAGTGCTAGCCCACACAGGGTCATTGTTGCGCTGCGATTGGAATACTCAGGTAGCTACATTCTAAACACACCCGTGTGACGGTACGCTTTTATGGAAAAGCAGTACGTTCTTAAAGGTTAAACAAGCCTCAAGAAAACTCCACTAAATTAAACGTTTTTCACATTGCCTGGAAAGATAGCCTATCCCACTATAAACAGGCCCTCGCCACGGCAAGATCCACCTACCTGTCAAACCTGATTGAGGAAAACAAGCAAAATCCAAAATTTCATGTTACTAGATCTCGGAGTGAAATTGTCATTAACCCAAATCGGAGAGAAACTGGATAAAATAGGTGATTCACCCTGTCTCCCGGCAATTCAGGCCCTGTACAGGTGCCCCGGACCAACCCTCTATTCAACAGGTATGGACCTCCGCCTGAAGGGTCTTACCCTATCAGCTACTAAAAGGTCCTATGTAGGTTGGTGTCGATTAGACTCACTCCGCTGTTAACAGTCTACGTCCCATAGTTCCTCCCATGTCTTCCTTTACCCACCTCAGTTGAACTGAAAAATCACCCCAAAAAAACGTACACAGAAGCGGGTAATCTCTATGGTTAACGACTGCTCTAATCTTATATGAGTGCCAGTTGGTGTGGTTGCGGATAAAAAGTTTATCGGTAAGGATAATTTACCCAAAGGAGGTAATAAGGGGCCAGATATAACCCTTCAGATCCTATGATGAAATATGCACAGTAGTCTATAACATTTTATGTCACCAGGAGGAGGTAAAAATGCTTATGATGGATGGAATACTAAAAGTAAAAATATAAAAGTAAAAACTAAAAAGTTAAAAATTAAAATTAAGAATTAAATTGAGAAAACTGTTCCTTTAAATGCAGGTTAGATCGTTTAATGATGGCTTAACCCTTGTGTGGTATTCGGGTCAAATTGACCCGTTTTAAATTTTTACTTGAAGAAAAAATATACAAGGAAACAATTTTTCTACCTGAAACTCCATGGCCTTGGCTTATTTACTGTGAAGAACATGTCAAAGAAAAAAAATCATTGAGTGCACATGCTACACCCCCCCTACACATTTATGTCCTTCACAAGGTGTTCGGGTCAATTTGACCCGCATATACACAGAGACACACAGACTCACAGAAACATGCACACACACACCCACTCACACACATACAAACACACACACACACACAGAATCTGCACAATGTTGTTACAAAACATTTTGGGAAGCCAGAGGGAGGAGACCCTGAGAGACACCAGGGGACACGGGTGGTACTGGATATGTCACAGGGCCTCAGTGGCCACAACATCACTTGGGATAATTTTTTCACATCGTACAGCCCGGGACAGGAACTTCTCAAAAGAAAGCTGACAATGGGTGGAACAGTCAGAAAAAATAAGACAGAGCTCCCACCTCAGCTTCTAACTGTAAAGAACATGCCAGTCCATTCCTCCCACTTTGTGTTTACGGCCAACATGGCCCTGGTATCCTACATACCCAAAAAGGGCAAAAATGTGATGCTTATCAGCACTGGTGACACCGCACATACAGAGGAGACAACATGTGCCCAGGAACCCAGCTTCTCTAGCCATAGTGAGGAGGGTGGAGGAGGCTCCTGCTGTCCCACCTGCACGACCCACACAACCACAACCTCCAGTGCCTGAAGTAAGTGTCCTGTTGTTGTTGTTGTTTATGTGTGCATGTATGTGTGTGTGTGTATGTTTCTGAGTATCTCTGTGTGTATGTGGGTCAAATTGAAATTGACTATTAGAAGATGTGGTGGGAAAAAAATCCTGAACTAATAAAGTATTTTCATTATTCTAGATTGCAGCTGGTGGCAACAAGAGGAAGCACAGCGAGGTGTGTGAACCCTCAAAGGACTCAAAGACACAAACCACATGCAGAAACTGCTAAAAGTACATCTGTAGTACACATACTCTCAAATTCTGTGCATCATGTGTTGTGTAGACAGGCATACCCATGCACACACACCATTTTTCTAATTCACATGTATCCAATATTATTTCAGAATTGTTTGAAAGATGTATTTTTCAGTGTACTGTATTTCATTGACAGTGAATAAAGCAGTGTACATTTCGTTCATGTTTTGTGTTTCTATTTATTGTAAATCATCTCAAATTATTTTTGAGACATTTTTGAGAGATGTATTTCATATCCAGTGACTAAATCGATCTAAGTTTGGTTCTCGTGTTTCTATTGTCGTTCATCACCTGTATTTGCTTTTCACAGCTTTGATTATAATAAGATAAAGATGAAAATCAAATGAGAATATCTCTTCAAAAATAATAAACATCAATGAAAACATTGTTTCATTTCAACTTTTCAGAGATAAGCATTCCACCCAAGTCCTTATTATAGCAGATTTTTTACATAAATTATAACTTTATCACAAAAAACGAATTACACTTCCACTGTAAAATATGATCTAGCAGAGATTAATTGCAAATATTAATCATACATGTTATCTATATTGTTTGGAATTGAGATAAAGACAATATATGTTAAAGAGTTTTGAATGGAAATTTGTATTTTTGTATTGCTTTTAAAGCCCCAATAATGTCCCGGGTCAATTTGACCCGAAGACTTCCAAAGGGTCCAAAAAGTGAAGACAATACGAGGGTTAAAGCATTGCAGCATAGCTGAGTTATCATAAAAGTCTCCCGGGTAGCTCAGTACAGAACTCCCGACCAACCTCAGATCTTGTTATGGATCCTCAGCCTGAGGGGTCTTACCCTGTCAGATGCTGACTGGTCCTATGTAGGTTGGTGTCGATTAGATTCACTCCGCTGTTAACGGTCTACATCCCATAGTTCCCCCCATATCTTCCTCTACCCACCTCAGCTGAACTGAAAAATCTCCCCAAACCTAAAAACTGTACACCGAAGTGGGTAGTCTCTATGGTTAACGACCGCTCTAATCTTATGTGAGTGCCAGTTGGTGTGGTTGCGGATAAAGGGTTTATCGGTAAGGATAATTTACCCAAAGGAGGTAATAAGAGGTCAGATATAACCCTTCAGATCCTAAGATGTATTATGCACAGCAATCTATAATATTTTATGTTACCAGGAGGAGGTAAAAGGCTTATGAGGGATGGAATGACTAAAAATATAAAAATAAGAAATAATAAAAAAAAAAATAATAAAAAAAAAAAAGAAATTAAGAATTAAAATTGTGAACTGTTCCTTTGAATGCAGGTTAAATTCTTTAATGATGGCTTAAAACATTACAGCATTACAGGCAGAGTGATTAAATGGTAAAATGCTAGTATTCAAAAATGATAAAAATTAGAAAATAATAAAACCTATCAGTCTGTCCCTACTCTGCCTGTGAAATTTAGAGAAGTCCCAGTTTCACTTGTCCAGAGCGAAGCCGGGTCCTCTATCCGCCAGAGCTGTTGTTATACAAACAAAAAGGTCCGCCAAGGTCCTCCGTTGTACTAGTGTGGCGAGGCCGACAGTCAGAATTCAATCAGAGTGTGAGCTCCGGAGAAGGAGAATCTGCTAGAGTATTTGGTTTTCAACACACTCGGTCCTGCTCCGGTCCTTCAGGTGTTACGCTCCGCAGCGGGGAATGACCGATGTACTGCTCCAGGGAGCTCTTTTTATAGTTTGCAAAGGGGCTTTCCTTTACCCCCACCCTTTATTATCTAATTCATTACGTCAGGCATTGAATTCGATCTAGCTCTCAGTCAAGCATAGAATTCTATCTAATTCATTACATCACCCTGAGTTCGCATTCATGCTTGGGCATGTCCCTAAGGGCACCTGTTGTTATGTCTACTAGACATACTTATCACTCTCCTGCTCATACTGGACTCAAGGCCACTTCTTATTGTGGACTTATACAATTCTTTTCTATTTTCGTAACATAAAAATCTAGGCCTTTCTCAAAGTTAACATCTAGTACATATGGTATACAATTATCATTAGCCCACATGAATTATACAGTAAAACATTAATATGGTGGCCTACTTCAGCAATCATTTCTGAGTAAGAATTATACAGTCAAACATTAATATGGTTTGGTTGCCTACTTCAGTATCAGTTTAACCGTTATCATTACGAGGTCCAACTAGATATGTTGACCTGGAGTCATACACTACCTTTATAATTTATTTTGTTAAGTTTTGCCTTTTGCACATACTTGAACTCATTTATCATTAACCTATTGTATATTTTACTCAACTTATCATAAATCAGTTACACACATTTGAATCAACTTATCAGTTACACACTTTTGAATCAACTTATCATTAATCAGTGGTTATACACTTTTGATTCAACTTGTCATCAATCAGTTACACATCAAACTGGGTCATTTCATAGATCAAATCAAGGAAGGACACTTCTCCTCCATAGGCCATTCCTGCTGTGCTTAACTGGGTAACGTTGGGGATGGTGTTTAGGCCGGGAAAAGGCCATATTAATCTCGCCCTCGGCGACACCCCCTCCATGGCCTGAATCCCGGCTCTGAACATCCTCTTTCCGGACCGAAGAATCCTCCTGTTCTTGTAATATGGTAACAGGCTTTTTTCAGTTCTATTAGGTACAGAGCGCTTCCAGCAGCTGGTGTTGGAAGTCAGGGTCGTTCTGATAAGGCAGCAACAGTGAGACTAAATATCATGCTCTTCTTTTCCTTCAGTGTAATCTCAGACTACAGAGCCAGTTATGAGCCCAAGTTGTTGTTGCCTGCTGCGTTTATACATGGGTGAGCTCCTCCCCTTGAAGAAGCCCTTCTCTATCTTGTCCTCGTTTTATCATTGATTCGCACAGAGCTGTTGCCCCTCCATTCACCATCACCAGTATAACCACCCCCATGATCAGTATGCCCAACATCAACAGGAGGTATGGCCATAATTGGGCAAGTGTCTTTCCTACCCATCCTGTCACCATTGAACAGTCTCCCCTGGCCAGCTTGATCAGGTATGTGGTGTTAGTGTTGTCACAGGTCATTTTCCATGGTCTAGGCGTCACATAGAGCTCTGGTTGATAACTGGACAACTGTCCTGGTAGAATAGCCCCTGACCTAAAGTATACAGTGTCTAATTATTGGTATTTATCGTGTTTAGATTTATCTAAACACGATTTCGCCCATGCCTTAACTTCCTCTTCTTGGAAGCCCCACCAGGTACTAGCAGCGTCTCGGTTGTACCCCTCATACCATGCTTGCATCACACCCTTCACTGTTTGTCTTTTCCTGGGCCAGTCCATCTCTCCTCCATGGGGGATGGTTCCAGGCATATCACACATGCATTCCCAATGCTCTTCCATTCCAACACCTCCTTTTCATTTGACATGAATCCGTTCTTAGCTAATTTCAATAGGTTGAGGGCTCGGCCTGCTCTGAGCCCTCTTGCATCTCTCCTGGTAACAACCACCCCCTTCACCATGGCCACACGGACCCAGGGTGGTAGACTCTGTACATTCGTGGCCATATTTTGGGATCCTGGTTTTATCCAACTAAAGAATTGGTTTCCACTGCGCCACTCCCGGGACCCCCGTACTCTGTAATAACACTGTTTTATCATCGAGTATCTGTACTACTATGTCTGACTTCTCGTATTTTGCTTTTACTGCAGCATCGGTTGGATGGTATCTTGCTTTTATCCAGACCCTGAATGGTACTTTCGGCTTGGGCTCTGGTTTATCTGCTGGGGTGCCTCTTCCTATATCCTCTGACCGGAATGGGCGTCGGTTTAATTCTTCTGCTGGTGAGGGTCGGCCTTCTCGACATCTGTCTTTCAGCGCCTCTCCCAGCTCCAGTGTTTTTGTGCTTCATTCTTTTATCCGGGCGTCGGTTTAATTCTTCTGCTGGTGAGGGTCGGCCTTCTCGACATCTGTCTTTCAGCGCCTCTCCCAGCTCCAATGTCTGATCCAACATTCCCACCACACTGCTGCCGTTAGCCTTTCTAACTGCTTTCACTATCACATATCCTGACATCGAATCCACGAGTACGAGGAGATATTTCTCCCCCTTTTTTTCCTGTTCACCCCCATGGGCCCGGTCACGTGCATGCGAACGGCTCCCCATGGGATGATGCTCTTGATTGTCTGTCCTGCCACTCCTGCCCTCTCCGGCCTGCGCTATATTGACCACATACATCACATCTTTTGAGGACCTCCCGGACATGGCGCTCAGGGATCCACAGGTGCAGTTTCTCCAATTCTTCGCGTGTGGGTACCAGGCCTGCATGGCCCACATTTTCATGCACAGCCTGCACTACCTCCTCCACGCTTTCTAGTGGGACCACCTTGCCCTCAGGTGATTTCTCCCACTTCCCACTGCCGACCATTATGACTCTGCTGAGTTGCACGTAGCGATCCACTTCTGCGTGTCCTCGCCAGTGCTCTCCTTGTGTTGTGTGCGCTCGCTGGTGTACTATTTCCATTGTTAGTTTTAGCCTCACTTCGGCTACCTTTTTCCATAGGTCTCGGTGAGCCACTTCTTTGCCTTTAGCTCCCTCGAAACCGTCCTCCTGCCATATGTCCAGATCCTCTTTCAGAGCTTGTGCACCATAGTAGCTATCGGTGATTAACCTCACCCTTTTTATTTTTCTCTGTTCCAGTTCCAGTAGTCCCTCCAGTACTGCTGCTACTTTCCCTGTTTGAGCTGTCCCTGGGACTCGGCCCCTCTGTCGAAACACCCCTTTATCGTTGTTTAGCAGAATATATCCCCAATGTGCCCAGTTGTCTCCTCCTTTCTTTGAGCCCTCGATGTACAGCTCCCAGTCATATGATTCCTTTGCCGTCCTGTCCAACTTTGTTTTTTTATGTCTTGTAGCTTTTATGGGCCCAATCTCTAGATATTCCCTCCATGTCCTTTATCGTTATTAGATTGTGTGGTCCCAATAACCCTATGTTTCCGTCACAGACCCCATACAGTACTTTTCGTTTTGTTCCTTCCGCCAATATCACTTTTGAGGTGTCCTTTAGGTCTCAGCTTCCTGCAGGTCATGGACACCTCTACTCCGGAGTCTACCAGGTAGGGGACACCTAGGATGTCAGTGTAGATTTCCTTCCCCATCCAGTATGCATGCTCTAAGGTGACCCGCAGGCTGTCAGCCATTATTGCTTTGCCCCCCCCTGTCCCTTAGTCTGTCGGGACTGGTAGAGGGCATGTTTCTGTTCCCTAGTCATCCTAGCATATTCTTCCGTGGGGATAAAGTTTCCCTCTCGCTGGTTTCCTTTTTGGTCTGGTCGAGTGTATCTCCCCTCAGTTACCCTGCCTAGGGTGATGTCTCCTTGCTGTGGGTTGTCCATCTTTTTATCAGGTGTCATGTTAACTGGCCTTCGCGGACCTCCTGTGTCCCTATTGGGGGCACTCCAGCCAGCACTGGGCGCTGCAGGCCCTGGCCGTGGGGTGTTTTCGCTCCACGGGCTTCGGGGAGTAGTGGGGGCTGAGTATGACCTGGGCTTCTCGCCTTGTTTTCTCTTCTGCTCGAAATGCTCATGTATCAACTCCCGCTTTATGATTGTTGCTTCTATGTCCTTCTGAGTAGCGTGCAGCGCGCTCAACCCCACAAAGTCGATTTCTCCGGCACACCCTTTGGTAATGGCGATTAACACTTTCACCCAGCGTTTTGGTGAGACCGTTGCTTTAACCCCCTGCCAGATAGCCATCAAAGAGGTGTTTTCCTTCAGCTGTTTTTTAGCAACCTGAATCAAGGCTTCTTCATCATCCGCCTCCCCTCTGGTAAAGTGATCAAATATCTGTTGGGCTGTCTGGTGGTCCGTGTACGGTGCCTTAGTTACTCGTCTCAGCCAGAGTTTTTGAGCCTCCTCCCCGTGTTCTTTTACCTGGGGGTACCACTCTATCAGATAGTCTTTCATGCCCTCGTTTGGCTGTTTCAACGGCACAAGTATATCAATATATTTCAGCGTTTTTATGGGGTCCGTGTCCCCCCTCCGTGAGCTGGAGCCTCCGGTGGTATGCCTCGTTGCCATTGAGTAGGATTCCCCATAGGTATGATCCTGTAGGTAGGCTACCGGCGGATCCCAGCCGGGGGTTTGCATTGCCTGATGTAGGCCACCCCTGGGTGTAGAGTATGAACCGTATGTGGTGGGTCCATTTTGTCCCTCCTGGGTCCCTTGCGGTCGCTTCTCGACCCACACCACCTTCGGGTGGTTGTTCGGTGAATGTCACTGCTTTCCTCGGGGGGGCCGGGGTCAGTTCATCCTCCTCATCAGAGTACTCATCCAGTAAGCCTATGCCTTTGGCCTCATTCTCCCTATATTCATCCAGGTATTTCTTTGCCCCTTTTTTGCATCGCCTCAGCAACACATCATGGACTATGCCCACGTAGGCCCTCTTAAACGGCTGGTTAAGGTTTTGATGGTTCATGATTCGCGGATTGGGGGGCATGTTTAGGATGTTTGCCACTTCTCTTAGGGGGAACGCTACCTCCACTTTCACCCTTGTTTCATCCTCTCCCCAACTTCCAGGCACCTCAGTTTCTATTTGGCCCACTTCTGGTACATAGATTTTTCGACCGTCTCTGGTCTCGATGGCCCCCAGGCTCAGGTCCCTGGCCAGCTTTTCTGATGCTTTCAGAGGATCCACCATCTTTGCCTCTTTCTTGGGTCCCTGTGTTTTATATTGCCCTGACTTCAGAGGCCTTCTCTCCTGTCTCTGTGGCCATTCCTCTTGGGATTGACTGGTGTCGTCCGTGTCCTCCCCTTCTTCGTCATCCCTGTCGCGCCTGTAATCGGTTGGTAGGGGGATCAGTCCATACTCTAACTCACTCCTCCTTTCCTCATGTCCTCTACCAGAGCGTTGTTTCCGTGACCCCTCTGGGCCTGACTCTGGTCCCTCAGGGATATCCTCCAGGGTTTTGGACCTCTGTGTCCTGCTTTTGTTCAGTTCTTCGGGGTTATAGCTGTTGACCGGTGTGCGGAACACCTCCGTCCCTGACTCCCATACTTCATCCGGGCGAACCCTAGGTCTCTGCACGGTCCGCAGCCCTTCCTCTAGCTTTGGTGTGGGTTGATCATTCCTCTTCTCCAGGGAGTGAGCTGTTAGGTTGGTGCTTCCCTGTCTCTCCTGATATTCTGTTTGGCCATTGTAGCAAATATGCCATTGATCTTGAGTGTACACCACTACTACCTGATATCCCTCAGGCAGTGAAGACCCATCTTGTAGTAGGTGTCCTATGACTGCCCTCAAGACCCCTTGCTCGGTCTGAGTAATACTATCCTCCGGGGTCCGTATGGTGTCCAGCCTGATCGTAACTCTTCTCATTTCCAATTCACGTGCCGCCTTCAGCGCATCTTTTACGGCGAAGTAAGCCAGAGTCTCTGGGTTTTGCTCCTCCAGCGGCCCCACACTACAGTAAATTACCGCATAGGCCTGCAGATCTCCTCCGTCAACAACCCTTTGGAATTTCTCTCCAACGCATTGAGTCTTCTCTCGCCTCTGATGGTGCTTCCTCCGTATGTTCACATGATCTCCCCCAGCTCATTGGTTGAGGTCTCCTCCAAATCCCTTGTTCACGGGTTCGAGTCGGTGATTAGTTCTGACCACCAGACCATCTGTTTGGATATCCCACAGCTCTCCCACATAATAGCACAGAGATCCCCTTGAGAAGTCCCGCGTTTGCACGTTGTTTCCTCCCAGTATTCTCAGTGGCCCCAGTAGTCCTTTGGTTAGGCTCGGTAGGCTATTGTATGCTTCCTCCGGGGACTCTCTAAGCACGTCCTCACCATCACGTCCACTTGAACGGTCCCCTGGGGTGGTTGGTAATCCCCTCTGTAGGGCTTTTGGCCTGGCTCCTAGTTCTTCCCATAGAGATGAGTTCACATCCTTCCCTGCTCCTGAGTTCTGATATAACTTCACCAAACCCCTCATGGTCTCTCCCGCATTCGAGAGTCTGGCCGCCTCGGCCAGAGTCCTCACCTGGTCCACGATGTCCCTAGTCTGCCTGGGTGGAGGAGTACCTCGTGTTGGGGTGGGCAGGGGATTTGGCAAGGCAGGTAGGACCTTGGTTTTAGGTGTTGCAGATAACAGGGCTGCCTCGTTTAGGCCCCCTGCTCCCTGCTGGTCCTCCTCTTCTTCTCGGGACTCGTCGAGGCTCCCTACATCCCCAGACTGTGAGCTATGCAGGAGCCCGTCTCCTGGCCCCTTCAGGTCTTGTTCGAGGCGCTGGATAGTTCTCCTCAGATCCATTGTATGTTCCAGCCTGGAGGCGGCTCTGGTGGCCCCCTCTCTCAACAACCCTTCCACTTTTGAAGAATTGGACACCATTTTTATCATGGAATCCCACTTTGCGTGGGGACTGGCCAGGCAGGCCAACCTGTATTGAGTGCTTCCTCCGCATCGGGTCAACACCTCTATCCACCACTCCAACCAGTCCTGTACTGCTGTCGGTCCGGCACGATCCAGAGGGCTGGGATAGATCAGCAACTTCCCCCTGGTCCGGTCGTCCTTCCAGTATCTCATTTCGAATGGCTCACTCCCCTTCTGATAGCTACTCACTTTCTCCGGTATCCCTGGGGTTATTTGTATCTTTGCTTTCTCCCCCATCTCTTGTACCCATGTCCACATGTCAGGTTCCCAGCTCTCCCATCCTTCTACTAAGGGTACCACATAGGTGGGTTCCCCCTCCATGGTCTCAGGGGTTCCTCTGGCTGAATAACTGGATTGGGTTTCACTGGTGACGCTCTCCTTTTCGGGGTCCATTGGTGGTGGGTCTTCCCCCTCCATTATGATAGCTTGTGTGTCCTTGTGCAGCTCTCCTTGACTATGGCAGGTGACGGGTCTTCAGGCCAAAATTCTTGTCAGATCCGTCTCTCACTTATATATTCGTCCAGGCTGGTGCTGGTAGATGAACTTCTTTTCAAGCTTGTCTCTCACTTCTGTATTCGTTTCTTCCTCCTCAGGTCCTTCCTGATTTGGAATCCTTTGCCCCTCTGGGACGATTGATAGTCGGCAGCGGGTAGACCTGGAGTCCTCGGTCGATCTTCAATCCTTCAGGTCCCCTCCAGGTCCGATCAGTCTTGGTCTTGTCTTCAACCTCGACGTATCTCCCCAGGTTGTCTCTGGTTCTGATACTTCTTTGGGGTTATTTTCTTCGGGGCAAGAGGAGCCTTGGTCACGAATGCTTTCCTCCCAACACCCTTTGTCCTAGTCTGCTGCTCCCCCTTCCCAGTGCTCCTGGGTCGGCCGTGGAGGTTTGTGGGCTGTCTTCGCTTGCAATGTCGTCTTCCCAACACCAGCGCCTACTTCTCTCTTCCTTCCCCGGGTTTGCTGCAGAGCCTGTTTCTCAGACCCCAGCTGTCTTCGCTTCTTGAAAAAAATGCGGGCTTGTAGCTTCTCCTGAGAGCCCCACGTTGGGCGCCAAAAATGTCTCCCGGGTAGCTCAGTACAGAACTCCCGACCAACCTCAGATCTTGTTATGGATCCTCAGCCTGAGGGGTCTTACCCTGTCAGATGCTGACTGGTCCTATGTAGGTTGGTGTCGATTAGATTCACTCCGCTGTTAACGGTCTACATCCCATAGTTCCCCCCATATCTTCCTCTACCCACCTCAGCTGAACTGAAAAATCTCCCCAAACCTAAAAACTGTACACCGAAGTGGGTAGTCTCTATGGTTAACGACCGCTCTAATCTTATGTGAGTGCCAGTTGGTGTGGTTGCGGATAAAGGGTTTATCGGTAAGGATAATTTACCCAAAGGAGGTAATAAGAGGTCAGATATAACCCTTCAGATCCTAAGATGTATTATGCACAGCAATCTATAATATTTTATGTTACCAGGAGGAGGTAAAAGGCTTATGAGGGATGGAATGACTAAAAATATAAAAATAAGAAATAATAAAAAAAAAAATAATAAAAATTAAAATTAAGAATTAAAATTGTGAACTGTTCCTTTAAATGCAGGTTAAATTCTTTAATGATGGCTTAAAACATTACAGCATTACAGGCAGAGTGATTAAATGGTAAAATGCTAGTATTCAAAAATGATAAAAATTAGAAAATAATAAAACCTATCAGTCTGTCCCTACTCTGCCTGTGAAATTTAGAGAAGTCCCAGTTTCACTTGTCCAGAGCGAAGCCGGGTCCTCTATCCGCCAGAGCTGTTGTTATACAAACAAAAAGGTCCGCCAAGGTCCTCCGTTGTACTAGTGTGGCGAGGCCGACAGTCAGAATTCAATCAGAGTGTGAGCTCCGGAGAAGGAGAATCTGCTAGAGTATTTGGTTTTCAACACACTCGGTCCTGCTCCGGTCCTTCAGGTGTTACGCTCCGCAGCGGGGAATGACCGATGTACTGCTCCAGGGAGCTCTTTTTATAGTTTGCAAAGGGGCTTTCCTTTACCCCCACCCTTTATTATCTAATTCATTACGTCAGGCATTGAATTCGATCTAGCTCTCAGTCAAGCATAGAATTCTATCTAATTCATTACATCACCCTGAGTTCGCATTCATGCTTGGGCATGTCCCTAAGGGCACCTGTTGTTATGTCTACTAGACATACTTATCACTCTCCTGCTCATACTGGACTCAAGGCCACTTCTTATTGTGGACTTATACAATTCTTTTCTATTTTCGTAACATAAAAATCTAGGCCTTTCTCAAAGTTAACATCTAGTACATATGGTATACAATTATCATTAGCCCACATGAATTATACAGTAAAAAATGTATATGGTGGCCTACTTCAGCAATCATTTCTGAGTAAGAATTATACAGTCAAATATTAATATGGTTTGGTTGCCTACTTCAGTATCAGTTTAACCGTTATCACTACGAGGTCCAACTAGATATGTTGACCTGGAGTCATACACTACCTTTATAATTTATTTTGTTAAGTTTTGCCTTTCGCACATACTTGAACTCATTTATCATTAACCTATTGTATATTTGACTCAACTTATCATAAATCAGTTACACACGTTTGAATCAACTTATCAGTTACACACTTTTGAATCAACTTATCATTAATCAGTGGTTATACACTTTTGATTCAACTTGTCATCAATCAGTTACACATCAAACTGGGTCATTTCATAGATCAAATCAAGGAAGGACACTTCTCCTCCATAGGCCATTCCTGCTGTGCTTAACTGGGTAACGTTGGGGATGGTGTTTAGGCCGGGAAAAGGCCATACTAATCTCGCCCTCGGCGACAGTTACAGGCAGAGTGTTAAAATGTTAAAATGATAACATTTAAAAACGATAAAACTTTGAAAATAATAAAAAAAACTATCAGTCTGTCCCTACTCTGCCTGTGAAATTTAGAGAAGTCCCAGTTTCACTCCGTCGAGCGTAGCCGGTGCCTCTTTACGCCATATCTGTTGTTGTACAAACAAAGGTCCGCCAAGGTCCTCCGTTGTACTCGAGTGGCGAGTCCGTCAGTCAGAATTCAATCAAGAGTGTGAGCTCCGGTCACGGAGAACTTCTCGGGTACTAAAGCATGAGAGCTCCTGTTTCCACTCCGGGGTAAAGTTTCCAACACGCTCCGTCCTGCTCCGGTCCTTCAGGTTTTGACGCTCCTCAGCGGGGAATGACCGTTGTACGTTGTACGGGGAGCTCTTTTTATACTCTTGCTAAAAGTCCTCCAATGCGACTTCCTTTTTGTCTGACACCTCTTATGTGGCTTCCTATTCGTGTAACACCAGAGTGCAGGTACACACTTAGTGGGTTTGTGCTTGAATATTCGTGTTAAACACAGTTTGAGTGTGTTTGTGTTTTGAGTGTTAGACACAGTGTGTGTGTTTGTAAGGTCATATGAAGTGATTTTTAGGGAAGTTCTTTTTAAGGAAGTGTCTCTGTCCCTCAACTCTCAGTGTCACAAGACATATAATAATACATTTGACCTTTATAACTACTTAGCAGTCAGGCATACAATTCGATCTAGAATCCAGTACATCACCCTGGGTTCATCGTGTTTCTATTAAACATTCTTATCACACTCATGCTTGATTATGTGCACAAGGGCACTTTTTGTTGGGAATTTCCACAACCTGACCTACTTCACTCCGTAGGCCTTACACAATTAACCCTTTTTATGCCGTGATAAAACTATGTATCATCAAAATTAAACTTCAGTCCTATGGTAGCCTACTTCAGTAATCATTCCTGAGTAAGATTACACAATCAAACATTAGTACATATGGTAGCCTACTTCAGTAATCATCCCTGAGTAAGATTACACAATCAAACATTAGTATTTCTATATTCTTAGTACCTTCCGTGTTAGTAAGCTGTCATCACAATGAGGCCCAGGCAGATATGTTGACCCGGGGTCATACACTCGCATTCTAATTTCTCTTATTTAGTTATACATATTTGAATCAACTTATCATTTATAAGCAGTCATTTCCAACTGCTAGGGTCATCCCGTAGAGTAGATCAAGGAAGGTCACTTCTGAGCCGTAGGCCATTTCTGGTGGAGAATTCAGCTGTAAAATCTCTGTGTCTAGAGTAAGGGTTGGCATTTGGTCATCCTCCGGTTGCACCGGTGATTGTGTCTTCGTACGGTTATTTAGGTACCTTTAGGTGCCTTTTGGCAAACTCCAAGCGGGCTGTCATGTGCTTTTTACTGAGGAATGGCTTCCGTAGGGCCACTCTACCATAAAGGCCTGATTGGTGGAGTACTGCAGAGATGGTTGTCCTTCTGGAAGGTTCTCCCATCTCCACAGAGGACCTCTGGAGGACCTCTGGAGCTCTGTCAGAGTGACCATTGGGTTCTTGGTCACCTCCCTGGTCACCTCCCTGACAATGGCCCTTCTCCCCCTATTGCTCAGTAGAGGCGGCTAGTTCTAGGAAGAGTCTTGGTGGTTCCAAACTTCTTTGATTTAAGAATGATGGAGGCTACTGTGTTCTTGGGTACCTTCAATACTGCAGAAATGTTTTTGTACCCTTCCCCAGATCTGTGCCTCGACACAACCCTGTCTCGGAGGTCAACGGACAATTCCTTCATAGCCTGGTTTTTGCTCTGACATGCACTGTCAACTGTGGGACATTATATAGACAGGTGTGTGCCATTCTAAATCATGTCCAATCAATTGAATTTACCACAGGTGGACTCCAACCAAGTCGTAGAAACATCTCAAGGATGATCAATGGAAACAGGATGCACCTGAGCTCAATTTCGAGTGTCATAGCAAAGGGTCTGAATACTTATGTAACTGTGATATTTCAGTTTTTTATTTTTAATAAATTAGCAAACATTTCTAAAAACCTGTTTTGGCTTTGTCATGATTAAAGAGGTCCTTGGACACAGAGGCGGACTCAGTAGTTGCGCTAAGGGCAAACCCTGTTTATTAATACTGTTCCTCGTTATCATTCGCACTCATGCATCCCTTGTCGACTTTCCAGTCGCAGCTTTCCAGCCCTCCCCCCGAAAGCAGAGGCACACACATCTTAAACCATTTCGTTAACGAGGCTTCATTCGCAACAGGTGTGCAACAACACCTCGCTTCCGCACCTTGGCCACGGTCCTGTAGCTCCCTCTACAGGCCGAACGCTGCATGTCCCCCCACAGGGGTATTGTGTGTAGATTGATGAGGGAAGAATGAATTTAATCCATTTTAGAGTGAGGCTGTAACATAACAAAATGTGGAAAAAGTTAAGGGGTCTGTGTCACGACTCCGCCTCCATGATCTCTGCCGGCGGTGACTAGCACACCTGTCGGCAATCTAGTCATCGACTCCCCACTACTTATACCCTGCACCTGCTGCTAGTCAATGCCAGATCATTTGCCATTCATAGTTTGTCCTTGTGCCACGCTTCCAGCTCCAGTACCCTGCTTGTCTGACTACTCACCTGCCTGCCTGACCCCTGCCTGTCTGCCTACCTGTCTGCCCCGCCTGTTCCTTTCTATTATACCTGTCTTATTAAATCTACTTGCTTTACACTTACCTGCTTGTCCCTAGTCTGCATTTGGGTTCGGTCTCTGATTCGACACAGTCTGAATACTTTCCGAATGCACTGTAAGGCGAGTCGATGCTCAATATCTGATATCCTGATACCTCTAATTAAGGGATGTGTTCTCACAGCTATAGCAAATGGCTCCATAGCTAGCAGAAAGAGCAACAGAGAGGCTGGGCACCCCTCTGTGTTCCACGAAACAGCTTTAAAGGTTGTGAGATCAAATTGTTGGTGGCCACTTCTGCAGAAGGGTCAGTATATAATATCTCTATCCATTTACGAAAATATTCACCAAAACCAAAGCGTTTCTACACATCAAATAAATAAGACCACTCAACCCTATCAAATGCTTTTTCAGCGTTCAGTGAAAGTATTGCTGTGTCAGGGGATCCTTCACATACATGAACAATCTTAAGCACACTCTAAAAAAAAAAAAACTGGCGGTTTTTCACAAATCCATTCTGGTCTTCATGTATGAGATGGAAGAACTTTATCAAGTCTTCGAGGTATAGTAATCAAAGCACTCCTAAGCGAGGTAGGGAGACATCCTTGCAGGAAGGATTCTGAGTACATGTCGAACAGTGGGCCTACTAGCTTGTCTTTGAATATCTTATCGATATCTATTAGTAATTTACACCAAGCCAGTAATTTGCCAGTTTTTTCACCTTGGTCATAAAAAGACTGTTTAAGCCTTGTTAAGATGTTTCGGGCCTTCAATGATGAGAGCTCCTCATATTGAGCTTTGAGAGTAAACAGTTATTGACTTACTGTCTCTGAATTATCAAAAAAAAGCCTCCCTCTCCAGTTCTTTAATCTTACTATCCAACTCCCTCATTTCTAGATTGAATCTATTAGATTTTGAACTGGTGTCACTCCCACAAAATGTATGACATTTTAATCTTGAAACCATTTAGGGTGAAGGGGCCATCGAGTGAATCCTTTGACTAATTGTGAGTCCTTGTAAAGCAGTGACACTGGACAGTGGTCGGACAGTACAATGCTATCAAAATCACACCCTACTACACTTGCAAGTACTGAACATGAGATTAAAAAATAATCTATCAGAGAGAGTAAGATTTAAATGATGAATAGCAGGAGTATTCCCTTTTACTTGGGTTCTGATTTCTCCATGGATCGCAAACCTACAAGTCCTGTATAAACTGCTGTATTTTCTTTCTTCTATTCTGTGAGTGAGAAGTGCCTAAACCCGAGGAGCAATCTAAAAGAGAATTACGAGTGCAATTGAAATCACCTGCCATCAATACTTTATCAAGGAGGGATGCAATCAGTAAAAAGAGATTCTCAAAGAATTTGGGGTTATCATCATTAGGCCCATAAACATTCACCAAGTTGATATGTTCATTCAAAAGAGTGCCCTGTATCAAAATATATCTACCAGCCTTATCAGTTTGTAACGAGATCCTTAGACACAGAGGCGGACGCAGTAGTTGTGATGAGGGAAACCCCGTTTATTCAAACTGTTTCTTCTTCTCATTCGTCTCTGGTTCTGGTCGACTTTTCAGTCTCTGGCTTTCCAGCCCTCTCCCCCGAAAGTAACAGTACGAGCACCTTGTCTCCCGGTGAAAATTCTCGCAGGTTAGTTCTCCTGTCGTAGAGGCGCTTTTGACGCTTCTGGGCTTGCTGCAAATGCTCGCGTGAGATGACCCCCTAGGGCGTGGAGCTTTGTGCGCAAGTCCAGGACGTACTGGATCTCATTTTTACTGTCGTTAGACCCTTCCTCCCAATTTTCTTTAAGAAGGTCTAGGACACCCCGGGGCTTACGCCCGTAGAGTAATTCAAATGGGGAAAACCCGGTGGAAGCTTGGGGAACTTCCCGTACCGCAAACAGCAGGGGATCTAGCCATTTATGCCAATTCCGACTATCCTCGTGCACAAACTTCCGGATCATTGATTTCAAGGTCTGATTGAACCGCTCACGAAGGCCATCCGTGGCCGGGTGGTAAACACTGGTTCGAATCGCCTTGATGTTCAACAACCCGTACAGTTCCTTGAGGGTGCGTGACATAAAATTAGTGCCCTGGTCGGTGAGAATCTCTTTCGGGATTCCCACCCGGGAGATCACTTGAAACAATGCCTGCGCTACACTCCTGGCAGAAATATTGCGCAGCGGTATTGCCTCGGGGTATCGGGTTGCGTAATCTATCAAGACCAACACAAATCGATATCCCTGTGTATACCGATCAAATGGCCCGATAATATCCATGGCAATGCGGTCGAATGGGTTCTCGACCAACGGTAAGGGCCGCAACGGGGCCCAGGGAATGGCTGGGGGATTTACCAGTTGACATTCGCGACAGGAAGCGCACCATCTACGCACCTCTGCCCGAATTCCCGGCTAATAAAATCGAGCCATTATACGGTTTAGTGTCTTATCATATCCTAAATGGCCCGCCATGGAGTTGAAATGAAACCAACAACTGGGTTACTTCCTCCTGACTATGTGAGTCACGACTCACTCGATATAACCTGTCGCTGATGATCGCAAAATAGGGGTGGGCGCGCACTGTGTCTGGCCGTACCAAAGTACCATCAATCACTATCACTTGGTCATAGGCTGATCGTAGGGTCTCGTCACGAGACTGCTCGAGGGGGAAGTCTCCTAGCAGCGGGTAGTTCGGCAGGGAAATCTCGGGTTGAGACCCCCCCGCCGGCTCCGGTGCATGTCTCCGCTGCATGTCCCCCCACACAGTTATAATATTCTCCACTTGAAATGGGACCGATGAATTATGAATAAGTCACCCAGTTCGCCAACGATACTGGATTAGTTAGTCTCCTGGAAGACAATGAGAAAGAACATGACCCGGTTATCAATTATTTTCTAGACTGGTGCGATAACTCTCGGCCAAATTTAAACAGAAAAAACAAAAGAACTGGTCATTGATTTTAGGAGAGGAAATGTACCTGAACCACCCCCATAGTAATTAAAGGGGAAAACATCGACATAATAGAGGAATACAAGTATCTTGGGCTCATTATTGACAATAAATTGTCCTGGGAACAGTGCACGGATGCGATTCACAAGAAAGGACAACAGAATTCATTTTTTAAGACGTCTCAATTTTTTTTAATGTAGATCGCACCATACTTCTTCTATTCTACAAGTCATTCATAGAAACCATACTCAGTTACTGCATCACCTGCTGGTTTGGGAATTCGAAAGTCACTCAGAGAAATAAACTGGGAAAATTCGTCAAAACATGCAGTAAAATCATTGGTCTGAAACTAGCGGACTTGTCAATCATATATGAGAAACGCATTGTACAAAAAGCCGACAAAATCATCTCAGATACTTCCCACCCAGTAGAGAAAGAATTTCAGCTCCTCCCTCCCGGTCGCAGGTTTTTAGTTCCAAACTTCAAAACTAACAGAGCAAGATACTCATTCATTCCTAAGTGACTTTGAACGTGGCATGGTTGTTGGTGCCAAACGGGCTGGTCTGAGTATTTTAGAAACTGCTGATCTTCTGGGATTTTCACGCACAACCATCTCTAGGGTTTACAGAGAATGGTCCGAAAAAAAGAAAATATCCAGTGAGCGGCAGTTGTCTGGGCGAAAATGCCTTGTTGATGCCAGAGGTCAGAGGAGAATGGCCAGACTGGTTCGAGATGATAGAAAGGCAACAGTAACTCATATAACCACTTGTTACAACCAAGGTATGCAGAAGACCATCTCTGAACGCACAACACGTTGAACCTTGAAGCAGATGGGCTACAAAGGGGGGTCCAACCCAGTACTAGCAAGGTGTACCTAATAAAGTGGCCGGTGAGTGTATCTGTGTTGAATATGTGTGTTGTGTTTGTTTGTGACGCTGCAAACAAATTTCCTCATGGAGGATAATAAAGTTTACTACTACTACTACACCCCTCGGGAATGAGAGGAAAAGCAGGATGAAAACACTTGCCCTGGCCATCTCCTACGTACCTTGAGTAGTTAGTCTGATAGTAAAGTAGTTTCTTGTAAATAAATAAATACAATAGAAGATTGGAGTTGTTTGAGCCTAGTAATAACTTGTTTTAGCTTAGGTAATTCTCTGTAATTTCAGGATCTAAATAAAATGTTTGTGTTTAACGTCATTCAACCGTAGATGTAAACAGAAATATGCAGCATAGTATATTCATGCGAGTCATTTAAGTAACCGCAAACAATGCAAACGTTGGTCTTTGAGACAAAGCAATGTGAAGAACCATCAAAACAAACAAACAAACCCACCAAAACATGTATGAAAAACCCTTTCCCAACAGAGAGTTCCCAAACAAAACGTCAACAACTCCCCCTCATCCTAATCGAAGGGTGCATTATGGTACACGACTGATCCAAAACACAAGGGAGCAGTCTAACGGAAGTGGGTCAAAACAAAATAGAGCTCTCTACCTGTCTTCCATCGGCAATTACCCAAAATACATATTGACATTATTATCAAAATTAGGCTATTTGCATTTACCCACTCAAAAATAAGTCTGAGAGAAAGAAATATATATATATATATACACACACACATACGTACAGTATATGAATGTACACACACATTAAATCATACAAATAGAATATAAAAAGGAAAGAAACAGCTTCCGTTTGTAGCCCTCAAAAGGAAGAACCAATGTACAATATCTCTGTGAATAGTTCCAACACCAATCCACATAGCAGTCATAGTTGAACATAAACAGCACAAACATCACCAGCTTTACCCAGAAAGAAAAAAGAGAAGATGCTATCCATCTCAGAATGGAAAACAATGCAAACAAAAAGAGAGATGAAAACGTCACTCAGTTGGGTCGCGTGGGCAAAACAAACAAACAACCAACGTCCATAACCCACAGGGTCACTTGCAGTCCCCAACGTCACTAAGGCCGTCCTTTGGAATAATGGTGGAATAATCCATACTGAATATCCAGGGATCTGAGTTGGCGCTTGACCCCATCAAAGCATTTCCTCTGGCGGTGTAGGTGTGCTGAAATATTGGGGAAAAACATGATTTCCTGGTCGTGGTGCATCACCCTCCCCTTGGCTCTAGCAGTATGCATGACTTGAAAGTTGAGAAACTTTTCTTTTTAATTAAGAATGATCGGGGCAGGATGCACAAACAAACACTGGGAGAAAAGGGTAAAATAAAAGTGGAGAAAACCAAGCTCCAATAAACACTTCACAAGTGGCATAACGAAGAACTAAGACAATGGTAACACGGACCGACTGGCAGACAGGGTAAACACGAACAGACGGGGAGAATCTCTGACAAGGACATGGGGAACACACAGGCTATATATACCAAACAGGGGACAGAACACACAGGTGAAACGAATCTGGGTAGATTGGGAAGCCACTGGCCCCGTACCGCCAGAGGAGGGCGCCAGAGTCACCAGACAGCAACCTCAGGCGTGACAATTCTGAAGTGTACAGAAGCATCTTGTCTGCTCGAATGCAAGCAAATGCCTCCAAATTCATTGGATGGCGCTTCATCATACAGTAAGACATACTGCCATAGCAACTAAGGAGCTTTGCAGAGCAAAAAAGTGGAAGGTTCTTAACTGGCCACGTCAATCTTCAGAATAGAACATGCATTTCATTTCCTGATGATAAGATTCTAAGCAAAAAGACCAAAAAACAAAGAACAACTGAAGATGGTTGCAGTACAGGCCTGGCAGAGCACCACCAGAGAATATACCCAGCATCTGGGGGAGGTCAATGGGTCGCAGACTTCAGGCAGTTATTGCATGCAAAGGATTGTTGACCAAATAGATTTTTTCCAATACTTTTGGAGCCCTGAAATAGGGGGAGTATGTTTAAAGAATGTTGCACTTTCTATATGGTGAACCCAATCTGAAAAAAACCCAAATTGAATTAAAGCTGAGAGTCTCTACTTTGACCCCACAGTAATTATTTGATTTCAAATCCAAACTGTTGGGGTACAGAGCTAAAATGAGATAAAATGCTTCTACCTTCAATGTGTCCATTATCGTCATTGATGGACGCCAGACACTCACACACACACAAAGATAGACACACACACTTATTCATGACGCTGATCAGGTACTTACTATTCAGGCTATTGGTCACCTGTCTTATAGCTCCCAGTCACTACACTGTGAATTTGCTGAGGAGAGAAAAAATACATAACACTGTCTTTTTGTCACACACACACATACTAAGAGGAAAAAAAAGACACACACTCAAAGATCAAACACATGACAGGGTGTGATTTCATCACACACCCAGCCCTACTAGAGAGAAGAACAAATGGAGCCAGCCCAACCTTCTCTCTCTCTCCTTTAAAACCACAAAAAAGGGAGTTCTACATTGAACAGTATAGTATAATGTATGTTCCAATAGTCAGCAACTCAACTGTGGGTGCCCTTTACATTCTCCTGTAAATTGAAAATAATAAGCTTTGGAATTGAATTCCAGTTTCAAAACACTTCCTGAATTGAAAGGAATTTGCACCAACCCTGTTCTAAAAGAATCAGTTACAGTTATGTCATAAGTTACTGTATGTATGCAATGTCATTTCTCTAATGCAACACTAAAA
This sequence comes from Argentina silus, assembly GCF_951799395.1. Taxonomy (NCBI): domain Eukaryota; kingdom Metazoa; phylum Chordata; class Actinopteri; order Argentiniformes; family Argentinidae; genus Argentina; species Argentina silus. The sequence goes on from NC_139654.1 coordinate 17,310,016, forward strand.
ACGCTTTGAGGAACTAAACGGTCAATATCAATTTCAAGTTCAAAGTGGCAGTTCTTTGTTGTTTGATGTGACATCTAACATTCGACAACAGGATTGGATGACTGGCTACTCAAGTAGACGAGGAAACTCTCACACACACACAGAGGATGCATTACATAAAGCTCTCAGGTTACTGGCTGTAGGGCAACTGAGGAGGGTATGTCTATGTTGATTACTACATGGAGTCTTTGTGGAGGCAGGCATTCATCTGTTCACAACTTTACAGACACACACACACACACGCTTACTTGCTTATGGTAGTCCATCGTGGCCGATGGTGACTACTGTTTGTGGGTCCGTTGATGACTGTATAGTCCAATGCGGAATGCTCACTGTCTGCCACAGACAGGGCATATGAAGGCCTGACCCACTGGGTCCTTCTCTCCTCTGCTAGCTGCACTCCTTGGTGGCAGAATCCACGCCAGGTGGAGCGATCTGCAGAAGCAGCCTCCAGGCTGGTAGGGTTCATACCGCACTTCTTTAGGGAAGTCTTCAGTTGGTCCTTCAGCGGCTTGTTCTGACCTGTGGAGCGATGGCCCAGTTGTAACTGTCTGTACAAGATCTTCCATCAGCTGGCAGTTGGTGGTGGGTGATGGTCGCCTCTATGCTCCTACAGTTGGACAGTTGGATCTCTGAGTGCAACACACGGTCCTGCCAGGTCACTTTCAGGATGTGCTGGAGGCATTTCATTTGATCCGGTTCTGCACATCCTGGTCAATGCTGTAGTCTTCTGAAAGGATGCTTCCAAGGTACTTGAAGTGTGGTACGATGGCAAGTGGGGAATCTGAGATGGAGAATGCGGGTGGCTGCTGTGGGGGAACCAATGACCACTGGCATAGGACCTCTGTTTTAGGAATGTTGACAGAGAGCCCAATTCTGCTGTATGCTCTCAGCAGCTGTGAGAGTGGATTGTAGGTCTTCTGCTGAATGTGCCACAAGAGAGCAGTTGTCCACATACTGCAGCTTGAGCATGCGTACAGACTGAAGCTTTGTTGCAGCTTTGAGCCCCCTGATGTTGAAGAGGCTCCCATCCAACCTGAAGTCTAGGGTTACTCCGCTCTCATCTTCCATGTCCTGGTGCAACAGTGTTGTAACACACAGGAGGAAGATGTTGAAGAGGACTGGTGCAAGAACACAGCCTTGCCTCACACCAGAACCTCCTCCAAATTGGTCAGATTCTTGTCCACCTACTGTTACCCTGGCCATCATCCCATCGTGGAACTGTCGCAGGATGTTGACAAATTTCCTCGGGCAGCCATACTGCAGGAGGACATCACAGTGTACTTTGTCAAACGTTTTGGAGAGGTCCAAAAAGGCCATGAATAGATCTTGCTTTTGTTTATGGCAGTTTTCCTGCAGTTGGTGTGTGGTGAAAATCATGTCCACAGTGCTCTTGTTCTTCCTGAAGCCACACTGGAATTCCGGAAGCAGGTCTTCAGTGACGATGGTTATGAGTCTGCGGAGCATGATTTTCGCAAAGACTTTGCCAGCAACTGAAAGGAGCGATATATGCCCCTGTTGTTGCTGCATGGATCTGTCCCCCTTGTTTATATAAATGGTGACAATGTTTGCATCCCTCCATTGATGGGGGACACCATCTCTCTTGACACCATATCAGGGAGATGAACTGGTGGATTGCTCTGTGGCAGAGATAGCCCCCCCTGTTTCATGATCTCAGCAGGGATGGAGTCAGGTCCCGAAGCCTTGTTATTTTTTAAAGATTTTATGGCGGGGCAGACCTTAGGGAAGGCAGGTGGCAGGTCGAGGCTCTGGATGGTGGGGAGAGTTGGAAGCTCCTCCAGGACTGAGAAGTCAACTGGGTTTGGCTGGTTTAAAAGGGCCTCAAAATGTTCACCCCACCTCTGGACTATCTTAATTTGGTCCTTAATGAACCATCGGTACTTCTAAGGGGGAAGAGAGAACAAGTTCTAGGGCCATGGGTGGTCTTTACAGCATCATACAAATTATGCATGTTGTATCTGTCCGCATAGGATTGAATTTCATGTGCTTTGGAGACCAACCCCTCCTTCGGTCTTGCCATTGCCCTTTAAGGGCCTCAGAAGACGGGTTGTTGAGTGTAGCCTTATGTGCTGTGTGCATACTGTCGAGGAGCGTGGTGATGTGTGTGGAGTTCTCATCGAACCAGTCCTGGTGTTTCTTCCTGCTGTAGCCGATTGAATGGGCTGCTGCCTCAAAGTGATGCACTAGGGGAGGACCATTTGTCGTCAATGGTCGCCTCTGTGCCCAGGAGAGACTCAATGTTCTTTAGCTGTTCTGCTAACAGTAAGTTAGTTGTAAGTTGTTTCACACCTGTTTCCTGCAGCCTGGCGCAGTGCTGCCTTTTCTTGGCGGACTTCCTGAGGCGGAAAGCTGGGCGAACCCTCATTTTGAGCATAGTCATGATCATCCGATGATCCGTCCAGCACTCCGCCCCTCTCATGGGTTGTGTAGAAAGGACGTCCCTGACGAGTGCCTGACAATGATGTAGTCTAAGAGGTGCCAGTGCTTTGAATGTGGGTGCATCCAGGAGGTTTTGTACTTGATCTTCAATTCGAATATGGTGTTGGTGACCGTGAGTTTGTGTTCAGCACAAAGGCTTAGCAGGCTCAACCCATTTGCATTGGTATGGCCAATGCCGTGACGTCCAATAATTCCTTCCCAGATCTCACTGTCCTACCCCACTCTTGCGTCCCCCTACAGCAAGATTGTGTCATTCTTGGGGACTCTGTGGAGGGCCTCATCCAACACCTTGTAGAAGCGGTCCTTCACTTCATCTTCAGATGGAGTGAAACTTAATACATTTGGGATTGAGTGAGTGGTGAAGCCTGTTCTCCAGTCTAAGTAAGTTAGTTTAATCTTGTTTAAAGTCAACCTGCTGTTGGTACCTGTTTATTTTGCTGTGTCTATCCTGCCTTAAGCTCAAAACCTAGTTTCTATTGGAAGCCATCTGTTTGAAGTCAATTGCTGTGAAGTGCTGTCAATCTCCAGTGTGTCGCCGAGGGCGAGTCTAGTATGGCCTTTCCCCGGCCTGAACACCATTCCCAACGTTACCCAGTTAAGCACGGCAGGATTGGCCCAAGGTTCAAGTGGAACCGTCACCCTGTCAAAGGTTGGTGGAGTGCTGATACGGGGAAGCAACAAGGAGCAAGGACCTCAGGGGGCTCCGGTACTAGGGAAAGCAACCTTGATGAATCACCACGACACGGCGAGAAAGAGAAAAGGCTTAGCAGTTGGGGGCCTAACCGTAAGAGGACACAATCACCACGCTCTAAGAAGGGTAGCAATATGAAAACTATACCACCACGAATGGAGGATGAGGTCACTCAGACAAAGGAGAAAGAGAGGACGTCTGGGACCCAGAAGATGGCGCCAAAGGCTACGAACGCAACAGCCAACAAGCATGAGTTAAGGCCTCTTCAACAACACAGTGGACTAATCTGTGCCACTGGTTCTGAGACCGAGACTGCCGAGTCCGAGACCGAGGCCGCCGAAGCTAAGCCTGAGACTACCTACTATCGACGAAGCCTATTCTCAAGAGGCGTAGCAGTGTGGCGACTAGCGCGACTCGAACCTCCAAGAAGAAGGTGAAGTTCGTTGCTCCAGAGAGACCCACAGGAGGCCAAGGGGCGCATGAGAAGAGGGTGATTTCACCGCCACCGCCACCAACACCACAGGAGCCGTTAGACCTGGAGGATAAAGGTGTCGTCCGCCTTGACTCCCCGGAGCCACCGGAGGAGATCTCAACCAACGGCACCATACCCCGGGAAGAAGGTGACGAGCCCACCGACTGTGAGAAAATACAGCTGCCGCCCGGCTGGGTGATATTGGACGAAGCACCTTTTTCCCCCTACTCGCCTCTCACAACAACAGAGTTAGCCATCCTGGAGCCAATGGCTCAAGCTACGATTCCTGCTGATCCGATCCTACCAAACCTGATGAGGGACACCGTGGCTGCGGACACCGTGGCCGGTGATAGATCTTCGATCTATCACTGGTGCAACCGGAGGATGACCAAATGCCAACCCTTACTCTAGAAACGGAAACCTTACTACTGAGCTCTCCACCAGCGGCTGAGGAGATGCCCTGCAAGGTCAACTTCTTTGATCTACTCTACGAGCTGTCCCTACCACAGCTGGAGATGCCAACATTGGAGGAAGAGATGATGGAGTCGTTCATCAGCTCCACACTCCTGGATCCCTGAATGATAAGTTGATTCAAATAGGTGTAACTGCATAACTGCATAAGAGGAACTAGAATGTGAGTGTATGACCCCGTGTCAACATATCTGCTTAGGCCTCATTATGATGACGGCATGCTACCAATGAAAGTACTAAGAATATAAGAATACCAATGTTTGATTGTGTAATCTTACTCAGGGATGATTACTGAAGTATGATACTATATTACTGAAGTTTATTTTGGACGATACAAAGTTTTATCACTGCATAAAAGGGGTTATTGTGTAAGGCCTACGGGGTAAAGTAGGTCGGGTAGTGGGAATCCACAACAAGAAGTACTACTGTGTCCATAATCAAGTATGAAAATGATGAGAATGATTAAGAGTAACAATGTGAAGTATAGAGTGATTTACTGGTTTTGATCTATTGATATATTTGATTACTATACTGTTTTACTGTTTGGATGTATTATATTTATGAGGTCTTGTAACACTGAGAGTTGAGGGACAGAGAAAGTTCCTTAAAAGGACTTCCCTAAAAGCACTTCCTTATTTCTTTAGAAGCTTAGCCGCTTAGCGGCTAACCTAGAATGACTACTTAGCTACCTGCTTAGATTAGCCATGGTTCTGATCACCTGCTCAAATACACAAACAAAGATGATGTCATATGGGAGGAGTTTTGGATCAGAAACAGAGTCTAAGAAGAGCTTCCCGGAGCAGTACATCGGTCATTCCCCGCTGAGGAGCGTTAAAACCTGAAGGACCGGAGCAGGAAGGAGTGTGTTGGATACCTTACCCCGGGGTGAAACTGGAGCTCTCATAGTCTGGTGCCCGAGAGGTAGTCCGTGGCCGGAGCCCACACTCTGATCAAATCCTGACTCACGGTCTCGCCACTGGATTGCAACAGAGGATCAGGCAAAGCTGTCTCCAGGCGAGCTACACGAGACCGAAGGCTAAGCTGTCTCCAGGCGAGCTACATGAGACCAAAGGCTAAGCTGTCTCCAGGCGAGCTACACGAGACCGAAGGCTAAGCTGTCTCCAGGCGAGCTACACGAGACCAAAGGCTAAGCTGTCTCCAGGCGAGCTACACGAGATCGAAGGCTAAGCTGTCTCCAGGCGAGCTACACGAGATCGAAGGCTAAGCTGTCTCCAGGTGAGCTACACGAGACCAAAGGCTAAGCTGTTTCCAGACGAGCTACACGAGACCAAAGGCTAAGCTGTCTCCAGGCGAGCTACACGAGACTAAAGGCAAAGCTGTCTCCAGGCGAGCTACACGAGACCAAAGGCAAAGCTGTCTCCAGGCGAGCTGTACGAGACTCAAGGCAAAGCAGAGACCCTCGGCCAGGGGAGCATAGCGCTGGCCCTTTACCACAACCGTGGCGGAAAGAGGAACCGGCTTCACTCGACGGAGCGAAACTGGGACTTCTCTAAATTTCAGAGATAAGTAGATTAGGCAGAGTAGGGAAAGAGGTAAAGTTTTATTCTTTTCTGATTTTTATCATTTTTATTTTTATCATTTTAACATTTTAATACTCTGTCTGTAACCCATTTTTATGATAACTTAGCTACGCTGTAATGCTTTAAACCATTATTAAAAATCTAACCTGCATTTAAAGTAACAGTTTTCTAAACTCAATTTAAAATTGTTATTTTTATTGTATTATTCCATTCATCGTAAGTATTTTACCACCTCCTGGTGGCATAAAAGGTTATAGATTACTGTTCATATTTCATCATTGGATCTGAATGGTTATATCTAGCCCATTATTACCTCCTTTGGGTAAATTGTACTTACAGATAAACACCTTTCCGCAACCACACCAACTTGCACTCATATAAGATTAGAGCAGTCGTTAACCATAGAGGTTACCCACTGCTGTGTACGGTTTTCGGGTGAGTTTTCAGTTCAACTGAAGTGGGTAAAGGAAGTCAAGGGAGGAACTATGGGACGTGGACTGTTAACAGCGGAGTGAGTCTAATCGACACCAACCTACACAGGACCTTTTTGGGAGAAGCTCACAGGGTGAGACCCTGCAGGCTGAGGTCCATACCTGTTAGACAGAGGGTTGGTCCGGGGCACCTGTACAGGGCCTGAATTGCCGGGAGACATTTTTGGCGCCCAACGTGGGGCTCTCAGGAGAAGCTATAAGCCCGCATATCCAAGGAGCAGCACAGCTTTATCTTGTCAGCTCTTGACAAAGGACTGAAGAACTCAGGGGCCAGTGAGGGAGAACTCACTGTTGGAGGACAGTCTTGAGGAACGTCGACCCGGGAGAGGAAGAGAGAAGTAGTCGCTGGTGTTGAGCAAGGTAGACATTGCGAGCGAAAACAGCTGGGGTCTGAGAAACAGGCTCTGCAGCAGACCGCGGGTACACCCAGGAAGGGGTACCTTAGCAGACCGCGGTTTACACCCAGGAAGGGGTACCTTAGCAGAACAGCCCACAAAACCTCCACGGCCGGCCCAGTATTCACTGGGAAGGGGGAACAGACAGACTGAGACAGGAGAGCTCAGCCTGCTGTGTGTGTGTAAGACAAAAGGGAGCAAAAGGGGAAGTAGCCGTGACCAGGGCTTCTCTGTCCCGAAGAAAATAACCCAAAGCAGGGGAGAGAGCGAAAATACAGGTAACCACAAGAATACCGGGGAAAGTGAGTGAACTATCAGAAGGGTGATAAGCCATTCGAAATGAGCTACTGGACTAGACAATGAGACAAGTGGGAAGCTGCTGATCTATCCCAGCCGGCTGGGACATGTCGGAACGACAGCAGTATAGGACTGGTTGAAATGGTGGATAGAGGTATTAACTCAATACGGGGGGAGCACCCAATACAGGTTGGCCTGCCTGGCAAGTCCACACGTGAGGTGGGATCCCATGATAAAAATGGTATCCAACTCTTCAAAAGTGGAAAGGTTATTGAGAGAAGAGGCCACCAGGGCCGCTCCCAGATCAGCACACACGGAGGAACTAAGGAAAACTATCCACCACCTCGAACAGGACCTAAAGGGGCCAGGAGGTGCAGCCCTGTCTCCTGCACCACCTAAGACCAAGCCCCCACCCACCTTGCTGAAGTCCCTACTCACCCCAGCACGGGGTAATCCTACACCCAGACCAAGTGTGGACCTCACGGACTGGTTGAAGTACCTGTCCCAGGGTCTCAGACGAATTTCGTACAGGGATTTGATAGGGCAGCTTGAGAATCCGGACCCAGGAGCAGGAAAGGAGGCGAACCAACCCTCATGGGAAGAACTAGGAGCTAAGCCGAAGGTCCTACGAAGGGAACTACCAACAACCTCAGGGGACCGCTCAGATGGACACGACGGTGGGGATGTGCTCCAGGAGTCCCCAGAAGAAGCATACACTAGCCTGCCAAGTCTAACCCGAGGGCTACTGGCACCCCTGAAAGCACTGGGAGAGAACAATGTGCAAAAGCGGAAATTCTCAAGGGGGTCCCTATGCTACTATGTGGGAGACCTGTGGGAAATCCAAACAGACGGGCTGGTTGTAAGAACCAACCACCGACTCAAACCCGTAAGTAAGAAGTTTGAAAAAGAGCTCCACAAACGAGCTGGGGAAAAACATGTGCAAACAAGCAAGAAGCACCAGCGCAAACGAGAGAGGGCTAACTGTGCTGGAGAAAATTATCAAAGGATTGTTGATGGAGGATGCTTGCAGGCCCACACAGTGGTCTACAGTAGTGTGGGGCCGCTGGAGGAGCAAACCCCAGAGACCCTGGCCTACTTCGCCGTACTGTCGCAGAGGGCGAGTCTTGTATGGCCTTTACCCGGCCTCAACACCACACTCAGAGTTACCCAGGCTATAGTAATAAATCGGGATATGTGCTGTGGGTGTGTACCCCGGAGGAAATGCCAAAGGATGGGGGAGCCGGGGACACCTACCGTATTGTACCGGGGCCACTTGAGATGGACGGGGCACCGGTTGGGCTTAGTAAGCAGAGGGCATCCACTGAGGGAGAGAAATTACCCGTACACACCCAGGAGATGGAGCCAGACTCAGCTGAAAGCAAGGCCATAGATACTAAGCAGGTAAGCAGTGGACGAGAGTTGAGACCACGTCCAGCTTGGGTGCCACGACATTCTAGTGAACTGACCTCCACCACTGATACTGACACCGAGTCGACTGACTCTGGATCTGCTTCTGATGTTTCTGAATATAGGCCAGGGGCTAGGCCCAGCGGGCAAAGGTTAGATAAACGTATGGGTCGTTACATGCGTAAAATAGATAAATGTATGGGTTACAAACCTCCTGGGAAACTACCTAAAAGCCGGGGGGTTCAGGAAAGGAAGGTGGATACACCACCACCCCCACCAGGCTCACCAGCCTCCTTGGGCACGCCAGAGGATTTAATCAGACACCTCGTATACCACCCCGCCGAGGGGGAGGAAATGGAGAGTGTAGAACTGCCACCCGGCTGGGTGGTATTGGACGAAGTAACCTCCCGTCACGGTTCACCTGTCCAAAACAATGGGACTCGGGATACCCCGGTAGCGACTGGACCCCTTAGTGTGTCTCTTGCCTCTCTCCTCTGTCCTCTCTCTCCTGACCCGCCTCCCCCTCTCAAAAGTGGACTGTTTAAAATGGACAATATACTGTTGTGTCATTTGAGGCTGAGGTTCAGGCTGCGTTGCAGGACCCCATTCCCGAAAGAGAGGTTACTATAGAAGCGGAGACCTTAGAGGAGGCTATGCTGCAGACCCCCCCTCCCGAAGAAGACGTGTCTTGCGATATCGATCTCTCTGACATCTATGAGTTTTTCCTACCACAGCTGGATATGCCGGTCCTGGACATGGAAGACAGGATGGATCCGTTCATCAGCCCTACCTTCCCGGATCAATAGAATGATAAGTTGGCAAAAAATATATATATATATATCCATAATTGCTTATAGAAAGTATAATGATTTAGAAGTAGTGCAACTATGTACTTTGCCTACAGATAATGAGTTGATTCAACTATGTATAAACTGCTTAAACTGTTTAGAGATGACTAGGACTTGAGAGTATGACCCTGAGTCATCATATCTGCTTAGGCCTCATGTAAGAAGTGGGCCCGCTAACAAAGAAAGTGCTAGAAATAACCATGTTTAACGGTTTGATCTTGCTCAGAGTTGATCGCTGAGGCAAGGCAATACAGTCATGAGAAAAAGTTAGGACACCCCCCAAAATATTAAGTTATTCTCTTAAAAATATGGACATATCAATATGTTATCTTCTTTCTAACAATGTCTATAGATAAAGGGGATGTAATTGAACAAAAAACTATGAAAATGTAACTCTGTAATCATTTATTTAACGAAAAATTAACAATAATGCCAATTCCTACTGAGGAAAAAGTTAGGACACCCTATGCCCTAATAGCTAGTATTGCCCCCCTTGGCTGAAATAACCTCAATTAGACGTTTCTTATAACTGTCTACAGGTCTCTGACATCAATTGGGAGAAAGTTTTTCCCACTCCTCCTTGCAGAATTCTTTCAGCTGTGTGATGTTCGAGGGGTGTCTTGAATGCACAGCCAGTTTCAAATCAATCCACAGCATCTCAATAAGATTAAGATCCGGGCTTTGACTTGACCATTCCAGAACTCTCAATTTATTTTTCTTGAGCCATTCCTTGGTAGATTTACTGGAATGTTTTGGGTCATTGTCATGTTGCATGGTCCACATCTGCTTCAGCTTCAACTTTCGAACAGATGGTCTCACATTTTCCTCAAGCACCCTCTGAGACAATACAAAATTCATAGTGGATTCTATGATGGTGAGCTGACCAGGCCCTGCTGCAGAAAAGCAGCCCCAAACCATGACATTTCCACCCCCATGCTTCACAGTTGGTATGAGGTTCTTGTTCTCAAATGCTGTCTTGGTTTTGCGCCAAACATGTCTACTCTTACTGTGCCCAAATAGTTCAACTTTGGATTCATCTGTCCAAAGCACATTGTTCCAGAAGTTCTGGTCTTTCTCTAGGTGTTCTCTGGCAAACTTTAGTCTTGCCCTGATGTTTTTTTTTTACAGCAGGGGTTTCCTCCTTGCACACCTCCCATGTAATGCAAACTTGTTCAGTCTCTTTCTTATGGTGGATGCATGTACTTTGACATCAATTGTGGCAAGAGATACCTGTAGGTCTCGTGATGACATTCTGGGATTGTTGGAGACTTCTTTAAGCATCTTTCGGTCAGCTCTTAGGCTGAACTTGCTTGGGCGGCCTGACCTGGCCATGTTGGTGGTGGTTTTAAATGTTCTCCACTTGTAAATTATTTTCCGGACAGTGGAATGGCCAATTTCGAATAGTTTGGAGATCTTTTTATATCCCTTCCCAGACTCATATGCATCTACAATTTTTCTTCTGAAGGCCTCAGAGAGCTCTTTTGATCTCGCCATGGTGATGCAACTCACTTCAACAATCAAGAGCAAACCAAACTAAATATCTGAGGTTTAAATAGGACAGGCTCCTCCAAAATCCTCTGTAACGCTGTTCTAATCATTTGCACCTGATGTGGTGCTCTTTATTATAATTTTAGGCATTTTAAGTGGAACTAAATGTGGGGGTGTCCTAACTTTTTCCTCACAAGAAGATTGCATTTCTATTAATTACATTTTACCAATCATTTTTTAAATAATTTGTTTCAGTTGTATTTGTTTAGTTATATTACCTCAATTTTTCAATATTGTTCAAATGAATATCAAATGTCCATATGTTTGAATATGTTGAAGAAGACAAAGGTTTTCATAGGGTGTCCTAATTTTTTCTCATGACTGTATATCTTTGAAAAGTTGAAGTCATGTGTATAAAGTGCAACTACTGTAGGAAAGGAAATATGAAGTGAGACTCGTCGAAAGGTCAGGTCAGGTGATGGATAGTCCCTAACAGGAAAAGTACCATGGCGTCCGAAATCAAGTGTGAACATGTTAAGAGATGTGTGATGCTAATGATATAGAGAATAGAGTGATTTGCTGGTTTTAAGGCTTTTAAAATTATTGATTACTATATGGTCATACGGTAGGAGAGTGTGTTAGTAATAGGGCCTGGAAGCCATACTTGTTGGGGGAAGGGAAATGGCCTAACCACAGAGTTGCTACATTTGGAGCTGTAGCAGCCCCCACCTTCTGGTCTTGTGATCTCTGGAGAGGAAGCATTGCAGGCCTGCTGTGTGCCAACCAGAGATGCACACTATGCATAGTGTGTAATAAAATGTGTAATAGTGTAATAGATACACTGTAAACAAAGCATAGATGTACAACAAACAGAGATGTTCTACATGCAAAACATAGATATGTACTGGGCAAGCAGACATCGACACACAATGTTCAGACATAGACGCAATGTGCAGACATAGACGCAATGTGCAGTCATAGGCAAAAACACCCAAGATAGGGAGGTACCTTAGCCAGGGTATAAAACATGCTTTTTGGGGCATTTCGCTGGCGTGCACCCCGCTGAGGAGCGTATGAACCTGATGCATCAGAGCATCGTTGGAGACCAAGCCCGGAGCTCATACTCTGATCATATTCTGACTTACGGATTGCAACCGCTGAACAACTTTTGGAGACGAGTTTTCTTGACAAGTATTTGGAGATCATTTTAGTGACTAGACCACACTCTGAGAACTCCACAGTTCCTCTCTCAGCACGGGGCTGGACCCATAGCTATTGGGGCTGTGGCAGCGAGTAACACCGAGGAGCATTTATTATAGGTTTTCACACCGAGGAGCATTTATTATAGGTTTTCACACCGAGGAGCATTTATTACAGGTTTTGTTCTTTTCTAATTTTTATCGTTTTCAGAGGAGCACCTTTAGATATAGTATTATTATAGGAGTTTACATCAGATTCACGGATAATACTTGGACACAGGATTTCAGGATCATCGGGATTTCAGGATCATCCAGAGTTCCGGATCATCGAGATTTCAGGTTCGTCCAGAATTCAGGATTCTTTAATCAATTCCAAAGGAAAATAATTTTAGTAGTTTTTCTAGATTTCACTTGTCAGGGGCAAGGCTGAGGCATCAGAGCCTCTTGGCTGGGTAGAGGAAACTCGAGCTTACCACAAACATGGCGGATAGAGGAAACGGACCTAACTCGACGGGGTTTGGAATCGGAGCCTCTCCAAATCATCACTGAGCAATAGTAAGACAGATTGATAGGTTTTGTTCTTTTCTAATTTTTATCGTTTTTACTATTATCATGTTAACAGTTTAATCAAATTGTCTGTAACCCCATTTTATGATATTTTAGCTATGCTGTAATGCTTTGAATATTAATTAAACATCATATCCTGCATTTAAAGCAACAGTGTCACGAAATTTAATGGTTTATTATTTTTACTCTAAATTGTAGAACTCAGTATAAGTCACATTTCTCTTCCTGGTAATGTAAAAAGTTATAGGCTACTGTGCATGTGATATCATAGGATCTGAAAGGTTATATTTGGCCCATTATTATTACCTCCATTGGGTATATTTTCCATACCCGTATATCCGCAACCACACCAACTGGCACTCATAAAAGGTTAGAGCAGCCGTACAACCATAGAGATTGCCCGCTTCTGTGCACGGTTTTATAGGGGTGACTTTTCAGTGCATTTGAAGTGAGTGAAGGAAGCTTTTATGGAGGAACTATGGGATTTTTTAGGCTGTTAACAGCGGAGTGAATCTAACCACCACCGACCTACACCGGACCCCGAGGTCCAAACCTGTTACTAGAGGGTTGGTACCGGAGCCCTGTATAGGGCTTTGAGTTCTGTTTGTGAATTTTATATTTTTAAACTGAAACTCAACTTTTGCCGGGAGACAGTACTAGATGCATTAAAAGCTGCACATGAAGTAGGAATGAGGAGAATAGTGATCAGCCTGGATGCAGTAAAAACCCCAGAGGACAGTATTACTCAAACCGAACAGGGGATCCTAAGGGCGGCCCTTAAGCAATTACTGGACGAAGAGTACCCACAGGATAAGGGATATCAGATAGTGGTGGTGTACACCCCCAATCAATGGCAAATTTGCCATGGTAACCAAACAGAATACCCTGAGCAACAGGGAAGTACCAACCTAAAGGCTCGATCCCTAGAAAAAAGGACTACTCAGTCCACACCTAGGCCCGAGGAAAGGCGGCGGACCATGCCGAGTCCTAGGGCCCTCCCAGATGATGATATGTGGGTACCAGGGACGGAAGTGTTTCACACACCGGTCAATAGCTCTACCCCCAAAGAACCGAACAAAAACAGGTTACGGGAGTCCAAAAACCTGAAAGACACCCATGTAGGACCGGAGCCCGGCTCAGAGGGGTCACAGGGACGACGCTCTGGCGGAGGTCATGAGAAAAGGAGGAACGGGCTAAAGGATGGACCAATCCCCATACCAACCGATTACATGAATGACGAGGATGACGAGGACGACACCAGTCCGTCCCAGAATGAATGGCCACAGGCTCAGGAGAGGAGACCTCTGAAGTCAGGGCAATATAAAACCCAGGCACCCAAGAAAGAGGCAAATATGGTAGAGCCTCTGAAAGCCTCCGAAAAGCTGGCCAGGGACATAAGCCTGGGATCCATCGAGACCAGGGATGGTCGAAAAATCTATGTACCAGAGGTGGGCCAAAGAGAGGCTCAAATACCGGCGGGTTGGGGTGAGGATGAGACTAAGGTGGAGGTGGGGTTGATGTTTCCACTAAGAGAAGTGGCAAATATCTTAAACATGCCCCCCTACCCACGAATCATGAATCACCCAGACCTTAACCAGCCATTTAAGGGGGCATAGCTCATGTTTTGCTGAGACGATGTAAGAAAGGGGCAAAGAAATACCTGGATGCCTATAGAAAGAATGAAGCCAAGGAGGCTAACTTGCTGGATGACTACTCTGATGAGGAGGAACCGGCACCGGCACCCCAGGTAAAATCAGTAACATTTACCGAACCACCCGTTGAAGGTGGTGTGGGCCGAGGTGCGACAGTAAGGGACCAAGGAGAAGTGGGACAAAATGAACCCACAACACACTCTACACCCAGGGGTGGCCCCCCTGAGGCACCGCAAACTCCCGGCTGGGACCAGCCGGTAGCCCACGCAAAGGACCATACCTATGGGGAATCCTACTCATTGGCAACGGGGCATACCACCGGAGGCTCTAGCTCAATGCGGGGGAACACGGACCCCATGAAAGCATTAAAATGCATTGATATACTTGTGCCGTTCAAACAGCCAAACGAGGTCATGAAAGACTATCTGATAGAATGGTACCCCCAGGTAAAAGAGCACAGGGAGGACGCTCAAAAGCTTTGGCTGAGACGAGTAACGAAGGCACCGAACACAGAGCATGCAGTACTCTACCCAGAAGGACATAGAAACAACAATCAATAGGTGGGAATTGATCCACGAGCATTATGAGCAGAAGAAAAAACAAGGCGAGAAGCCCAGGTCATACTCAGCTCCCACTACTCCACGAAGCCCATGGAGCGAGAACTCCCCACGGTCAGGACCTGCTGCGCCCCGTGCCGCTTGGAGTGCACCTACCAGGGACACAGGAGGCCCACGAGGGCCAACTAATGTAACACCTGATAAAAGGATGGACAACCCACAAAGAGGAGAATTCACCCAAGGCAGGGTAACCGAGTGGAGGTACACTCTACCAGACCCGAGGGGAAGCCAGCGTGAGGGAAACTATGACTGCTGATCAGAAACAAGCCCTCTTCCAGTCCCGACAGCCTAAGGGACAGGGGGGGGCAAAGCAGTAATGGCTGTCAGCTTGCGGGTCACATTGGAGCATGCCTACTGGGTGGGGAAAGACATATACACTGACATCTTAGGTGTCCCCGACCTGGTGGACTCCAGGGCCGAGGTGTCCATGACCTGCAGGAAGCTGAAACCTAAGGGATACCTCAAAGTGATATTGGCGGATGGGACGATACGGAGAGTACCGTATGGGGTCTGTAATGGAATCATATGGTTATTAGGACCACACAATCTAATAACGATAAAGGACATGGAGGAAGTACATGGAGGAGGCAGACAACGAACCCCGTTGAGGGGAAGGCTGGAACAGCTAAATGCCAGAATGGTGCGCGCAGGCCCGACACGGCCTGACTGGTATAAACCAGTAAATGTACCAGAGGTTATGGAAGAAAAAATCAAGGAAAGTGACCTCTCAACTAAAGGAAAAGAACGGCTGGGCCAGATGCTGGCTAAAGCACAGGTAGCAAGGTTAAAAAATGACTGTGGAAGATTGGGGACAGAATATACACACACGATCGAAGGAGGAGTACACCCTGAGGCACGACAATACCCATTGAATCCAGGAGCGGTGAAGGAGATGGATACAATAGTTAGGGAGCTCCTAACACTCGGAATCCTCCGGGTCGAACCAAATCCAATCACTAACAGTCCTATCCAGGCCGTAAAAAAGCCTGAAGCAGCCGGAGGAGGCTGGAGGCCAGTTATCAACTTTAAGGCCTTAAACCGACGGACCATAGCTAACAAAGCGAGCCTAATCAATCCACAAGGTACATTGAAAACCCTAGCGGTCAAGAAATACAAATCATGCATCGACCTGGCGAATGGATTTTTCAGCCTACCCTTGGCACGGGTTTCACAGGCCAAGACAGCCTTCACGCACCGAGGGAAGTCATACGTTTGGCAGGTCTTGCCACAGGGGTACAAAAACTCCCTTAACGTCTTCCAATCGGCCATGATGAACGTCTTAAACGGCCTAGATGCCACGGTGTACATAGGCGACATATTCATTGCAGATGACACAGAGGAGGAACACCTGGGGCGGCTGTAACAGGTGATGGAAAGGCTGACAAAAGCAGGCCTGAAGCTGAACTTGAAAAAGTGTCAGCTGGGGAAGTATCAAGTCAACTATTTGGGGTTTGAAGTTTCAACAACTCTGGGGTTGTCTGAAGGATACAAGGAAAAACTTGCACTGATACAACCCCCCACCAATAAGCGGGAGCTTCAAAGCATCCTGGGGCTCTGTAACTACGTACGAGACCATGTGGAGGGCTATCAGAAATATGCAAGGCCTCTGTACTCCAGACTAAAGGATGAGAAGGACTCGGAAGGAAACTCAAAGCCTAACAAATGGACCTGGACAGCGAATGATCAGGAAAACCTGGAGAACCTCCGCAAAGCCATACTCACAGCGGTCAGACTCGAGCCCAGAGGCCTTGAGAGTCGCCTGGAAATCGAAGTCCGCTGCGAGGACGTGAACGCAGTGGTAAGGGTGAAAAATGAAGGAGGAGGGTTAGTGGCTCTATGGAGCTATGTGCTACCTTCAGTGGAACGAAAATACCCACCTGAGGAGAAGGAACTAGCAGTGCTGGCCAAATACTGGAAGCATCTAAAGGAGTTGGCCCAAGGCCAAGGTATAAAGGTTAGCACGCAAAGCCAAGTCCATCGTTTTCTGAGAAAAGGAACTGTGGAAAGCACTAAGGCAACCAACACAAGGTGGGGAAGGTGGGAAGATATCCTGCTTGACCCAGACCTAGAGATTGGGCCTATAGATGTGGTAAGGCATAGAAAACCAAAATCGGACGGGACAGGAATTGAGTCACATGAGTGGGAGCTGTACACCGATGGCTCAAAGAAAGGAGGAGACGACTGAGCCTACTGGGGGTTTATTCTCCTGAACAACAACAAGGAGATATTCCGACAGAGAGGTCGAGTCCCAGGTACAGCACAGACGGGGGAAGTAGCAGCAGTGCTGGAAGGACTGCTGGAACTGGAACAAAGGAAAATCAAAAGGGTGAGGCTAATCACCAATAGTTACTATTGTGCACAAGCTCTGAAGGAGGATCTAGACATATGGCAGGAGAATGGGTTCAAAGGAGCTAAGGGCAAAGAGGTAGCTCACCGGGACCTATGGAAAAAGATAGCTGAAGTAAGGCTAAAAATAACACGCATACAACACAAGGAGAGCACTGGCGAGGAAACGCAGAAGTGGACCGTTATGTGCAACTCCGCAGAGTCATCATGGTCGGTAGTGGGAAGTGGGAAAAAATACCTAAGGGCAAGGTGGTCCCACCAGAGAGCGTGAAAGAGGTAGTGCAGGCTGTGCACGAGAATGTGGGCCACGCTGGCCTGCTACCTACACGCAAAGAATTGGAAAAACTGCAACTTTGGATCCCAGAGCGCCATATCCGTAACGTCCTAAAAAGCTGCGATGTATGTGGTCAATATAACGCAGGCCGAAGAGGGCAACGGGTGGCAGGACAAACTATTAAAAGCATCATCCCATGGGGATCCGTCTGCATGGACGTGGCCGGGCCCATGGGGGTGAATGGAAAAAAGAGAGAGAAGTATCTCCTAGTACTCGTGGACTCGAAGTCAGGGTATGTGATAGTAAAGGCCGTCAGAAAGGCCAATGGGAGCAGTGTGGTAGGTATGTTGGATCAGACCTGTGGTATTATGGGGGTGTCTAAGGAATTGAGGACGGACAACGGATCACACTTCTGTAATGCCCAGGTGGACACCTGGTGCCAGCAAAAGGCAGTAATGAGGGTTTACTCTCCTCCATACACGCCACAAGCCAACGGAGTGGTCGAAAGGACGATAGCCTAGTCAAAGGGTGGATCGCTAAAAATGCCAACTCAAAGGAGTGGAGCACGAAAGCATTGCTGGGGGAGGCTCTGAGCGACAGATGTCGAGAAGGCCGACCCTCCCCAGCAGAAGAATTAAACCGACGCCCTTTCCGGTCGGAGGAGATAGGGAGGGGCACCCTAGCAGATAAACCAGAGCCCAAGCCGAAAGTACCATTCAAGGTGGGACAGAGGGTCTGGATAAGAGCAAAATACCATCCAACAGATGCTGCAGTGAAAACGAAGTACGAGAAGTCAGACATAGTAGTACAGATACTTGACAGTAATACCTTGTTATTACAGAGTACGGGGGTCCAAGGAGTGGAGCAGTTGAAACCATTTTTTTAGCTAGATAAAACCAGGATCCTGAAATGGCCACGAATGCACAGAATCTACCACCCTGGGTCCGTGTGGCTACGGTTAAGGGGGTGGTTGTTACCAGGAGAGATGCAAAAGGGCTCAGAGCAGGCCGAGCCCTCAACATATTGAAACTAGCCAAGGATGGCTTCTTATCACACGATAAAGAGGTGTTGGAGTGGAAACGCATTGGGAATGCATGTGTGGTCTGCCTAAAACCAACCACTCTGGAAGAAAGATGGGTAGGTCCAGGAAAGGACAAACCAGTAAGAGTAGACACAAAAGATACAGCAATGACAGAATTATTGCTGAAACCAGTGAAGGTCCTCGACGCCTTTGTGTGTGGGGTATGCCGGTACAGGGATCTGGCCCGGCTGAAATTCTTCGCACAATGGGATCTGGGGACATGGACAGGCCATGAAAGGTGCTGGTGCCAATGGGACAGGGCCACACTGAGCAAATGTGCGAGCTGTAAACTGGGGACCGAAACGGGGCAGCTGACTGTCCAGAAAATTCGTGGACCCCCTGCTGTCTCTTACCCCTCCGGACATGAAAGTCTACGAGCTTCCTAGCTCGACCCCTGAGAGAATGGGAGCCCTGTGGTCAGGGGGGCAAGAAGGACCAACGGCCCCAGAGCTCTATCGTGACCTCTATGACCTACTCGACCCCGAGGGGGGTCTGACTAACAAATGGAAACTGGGACTAAGGGGATGCTGGCCATACGCTGAGGGGAGCGGAAGAGTTCACTCTCCTCCGATGTCCACCAGCCAGACCCCGCTAACATTCAGGGTCTACCGTGACCCCGCCGACCCCAAGGCTCCGCAAGCGGCGGCTTTGCCCGACTATCTGGGAGTGAGGGCCCGTGAAGGAGGATGGGATGGTCCTTGGGAGCTAATTACGAAGGAACACTGACCTGCCCTACAGTGTCACCAGCCTGGATGGCTGCGGACGCTCAGGGTTGGTGATGAAAGAGAAAATGGCAATCAAGCGAATCACGCCAGAGGACTGGCGTTGAGAAGGGCAGATGCAATTCCCAGGGACTCACGTGTCAAGGGCTGCAACCCCAACTTACCCAGAGGAAACCATAGACGTAGAAATCAGGGTGGGGTTTGCAACAGTGCCCTTCGTGGGCGTGTACACCCTGGGGGTGGAGATAGTACAAGTAGAGACAGAGGTGCCAGAGCCCTTGGACGGGAGCTCAGAGGGAGAGAACTCAGTGAAAGATTCCACTTCCTCTAAAAATAACAAAGCACCATTAAAAGGGCGACTGAGGAAAATATTCAGTAGAAAGAAGTAGGATGTTGAGTAAGATGTCACAAGAAGCGGGGAGAGGTCTGTTGCATTGGTCAGTACCAACAGAGGATCAAAAGGAACGTCGGTCAAGATTAACACAGGTAGATAAAGAATTCGAGAAGTCCCAAGATGACAAAGTGAAGATATTCCAGGACCCCCGGAGAGAATTTGATCCAACCAAACAATACAAGCTGAATCAAAGGACCAGGAAAGGATGTGGAGTAGTGAGATGGAATTATGAAAATCAACAGAACACCCAAAGTTACTTTTGTAGCCGCTGGACGGAGGAAAGGAGCCCTGTAACCGATGAGGTTAATTTAAGTCTAAATACCAAAGAAAGAAAAAATTTGCAAGTCTCCTAAGTGGTACTGCACGGAGGGATGCATTCCAGCACCTGGAAACAACCATAAGAGACAAGGATACTGGATGAAAGACAAAGTGTTTAGCGCGCCCTATAAAAATGAGTCATGTGTAATGATACTTCCAAAGCAAGGACCGTTCTGGGGCACCTATAATCTGTCCTGTGACCAGGCCCTCCGACCTCTGTCCTGTGACCAGGCCCTCCGACGGCCTAACGATACGAGAAAGCAACCAAGCCAGAATTCAACCAGTACTGCTAATCAGACAGCTGAGGGAAGAGCGGAACCCCTCACCCTGACTCTGCTAGGTGTCAACACCGCGGACACCGCGGAGAGGACACAAGCAAGGATCAGTAAAGATAAGGACCTGGCCGTGCAATGTTTTAGAGAAAAGATGATGCCCCTAACCGAACCACCCTGCTATTGGAACCTAGGTACGTTGGGACGAAATTGTTCCAGGGCACAACATCGGTTGGTGCTAAGTCAAGTAAACAAACCAGTCTTTTATCTAGACAAAGCAACTTATATAAATGCACCGTGGGTATTCTATGACGATTGGCTGAACAACACTCTCCCTTGGGTATGGATAACTAAAGTTAAACATTTGGAAACGGACTACCAACCCGGAACAAGGGTAACGGGCAGTAGCCTAGCAGGCCTCGTAGAACAGGAGATGTTCGTGCAAACCATGCCAACACCAGACGAGCTAATGGAGGTGCCCTCAGGAGACTTCAAAAGTATCGACGAATGTACGGCAGAGAAACTATTTGAAGCAATGAATGGGACTGAATTCGTCAGCAATGGGGCCTCACCGAGGTGTGAGTTGTGGCAGATCTGGGAAGGCCTGTGGGGAACCTGGAAGAATGACTGCTCCTATGTTAAAGGCAACAAAACAGTGAAGGGGGTAATGCAAGCTTGGTTTGAGGGTTACAAACGAGACACTACTAGTACTTGGTGGGGCTTTCAAGAGGAAGAGGTTAAAGCGTGGGTAAAACCATGTTTAGACAAATCCAGTAACTACTGGGTGAAGTACCAGTACCTAGCAACCGTGTTCTCTAGGTCTAGGGCTATCCAACCGGGACTGTGGTCTAGTTACTGACCAGAGCCCTCTGTGATGCCTAGACCATGGAAAATGACCTGTGACAGAGCAAACACCACATGCCTAATCGAGCTGGCTAGAGGTGACTGTTCGGAGGTGCCAGGTTGGGAGAGGACATGCGACATTCATTACCACCAACAGTATACGACCTATCGACAAGGGGCGGTGTGGAGGAAAGAAAAAGGCCAGTGGATTCACTCGATCCCTAGGAAAGCAGGGTGCGCGAAAAGCCTGTTGGACCTCATGATCACCAGAACAACGTTCAAAAATGGAGAGATTGTTCCCTATGTGGGAAACCCACTCTATGTACTGGCCGAAGGACACGCTTTTCGGAAAAATCTATGCGAAGGCAAGGAAATCAAAGGGTACGAGTGGCTGGGGCCTAATCGTATCTACAACAACGGGACGTGTTACTCACCATCTGAGCACTGGCTACATTGTAGCTCTATGCTAGCCAAGGACCATGAGTGCACCTGGATGGAGCTGGCGGGAGCATCAGTGAAGGGGTTAGAAGTCGAGGCTGTGAACGAAGTGGTAGAGAAAATAGGAGAAGGGGTTGAGGTGGTAACAGGATGGGTAAGAAAGATTCTTGCCCAAATGTGGCCATATCTCCTGATACTGTTGGGATTGATGATTGTGGGTGCGGTTATTCTGGTGATGGTGAAAGGAGGAGCAACGGCTCTGTTAAAATCCATGACGGAACAAAAAATAGATAGGGAAGGGCTTCTCCAGGGGGAGGAGCTCGCACAAGTGTAAAACCAGCGGGCAACAGCACAGAAGCTCATAACAGGTTCCGCAATCTCCGACTACCCTTAAAGGATAAGAGGCGCATCGAAGTTAGTATCCATTTGTACCGCTTTATCAGATTGACCATGACATCCAATACTACCACCTGGGATACTACCACACCAAATGTAACTGAAAGGACCCTGTTACCATTCTACAAGACGGCCCGCCCGGCCTGCGACCACTGCAGCCTGGGTCTTTGGAGGGCGAAAAGCCTGTGGCAGGTGGATGAGAAGATGTGGTGCTCCGCCTGCTATGATGGTATGTTCCCCTATGACACTGCGCAAGCTGTGCTTTGTACCTACAGCCAGTGGGAGCCTGACTGTCCTGGGGATACAGTCATGGGGAACCTGGAGGAGACGGCGAAGATGACCTGGACATCGGTGTCGGTCAAGGGCTGGATTGGAGCCGGGGGATGACGCACGTTCTACCGGAACGGGATCCTACGCCCTCTCACGATCCGAGAGTGGTAACTCAGAAAGGGGGGCCTACGTACTACGCAACACCTATGTAATGGGAGAGTGGTTAAGTATGGACAGTTTATGCCCGATGCGGAGGCTGCAAGGGCAGCCAGACAGCTCGGAGTGACGTCTTGGTGGGAGGAGACAGGCGTGAGTCGATGACAAGAACAGGGGGATTCTTCGGTCCAGAAAGAGGATGTTCAGAGCCGGGATTCAGGCCATAGAGGGGGTGTCGCCGAGGGCGAGTCTAGTATGGCCTTTCCCCGGCCTGAATACCATTCCCAACGTTACCCAGTTAAGCACGGCAGGATTGGCCCAAGGTTCGAGTGGAACTGTCACCCTGTCAAAGGTTGGTGGAGTGCCGATACGGGGAATCGAATCACCACGACACGGCGAGAAAGAGAAAAGGCTTAGCAGTTGGGGGCCTAACCGTAAGAGGACACAATCACCATGTTCTAAGAAGGGTAGCAATATGAAAACTATACAACCACGAATGGAGGATGAGGTCACTCAGACAAAGGAGAAAGAGAGGACGTCTGGGACCCAGAAGATGGCGCCAAAAGCTACGAACACCGCTACAACAGCCAACAAGCGTGAGTTAAGGCCTCCTCGATGACACAGTGGACTAATCTGTGCCACTGGTTCTGAGACCGAGACTGCCGAGTCCGAGACCGAGGCCGCCGAAGCTAAGCCTGAGACTACCTACTATCGACCAAAGCCTATTCTCAAGAGGCATAGCAGTGTGGCGACTAGCGCGACTCGAACCTCCAAGAAGAAGGTGAAGTTCGTTGCTCCAGAGAGACCCACAAGAGGCCAAGGGGCGCATGAGAAGAGGGTGGTTTCACCGCCACCGCCACCAACACCACAGGAGCCGTTAGACCTGGAGGATAAAGGTGTCGTCCGCCTTGACTCCCCGGAGCCACCGGAGGAGATCTCAACCAACGGCACCATACCCCGGGAAGAAGGTGACGAGCCCACCGACTGTGAGAAAATCCAGCTGCCTGTTACGCCTGAGGTTGCTGTCTGGTGACTCTGGCGCCCTCCTCTGGCGATACGGGGCCAGTGGCCTCCCAATCTACCAGTATTGGTTTCACTTGTGTGTTCTGTCCCCTGTTTGTTATTTATAGCCTGTGTGTTTCCCCATGTCCTTGTCAGAGATTCTCCCTGTCTGTCTGTAAGTACCCTGTCTGCCCGTCTGTTCCGCCATTTCCAGTTGTTACCCCGTTGTGCTAGTTATTCCACTTATTAAGTGTGTACCTTGGTTTATGGAGCTTGTTTTCTCCACCCTTGTTTTACCCTTTGGTCCCAGTGTTTGTTTGTATGCCGTTCCCCAGTTTTTCATAATTAAAACCCCCATTGAAATATACTTTACGCTGTCGTCTGAGTATCTCTCCGCACTTGGGTCCACCGCACTACCACCCGATAACAGCTGCCGCCCGGCTGGGTGATATTGGACGAAGCACCTTTTCCCCCCTACTCGCCTCTCACAACAACAGAGTTAGCCATCCTGGAGCCAATGGCTCAAGCTACGATTCCTGCTGATCCGATCTTACCAAACCTGATGAGGGACACCGCGGCTGCGGATGTTTCTGAAACAGTTTTCATCTTCGATCTATCACCGGTGCAACCGGAGGATGACAAAATGCCAACCCTTACTCTAGAAACGGAAACCTTACGACTGAGCTCTCCACCAGCGGCTGAGGAGATGCCCTGCGAGGTCAACTTCTTTGATCTACTCTACGAGCTGTCCCTACCACAGCTGGAGATGCCGACATTGGAGGAAGAGGTGATGGAGTCATTCATCAGCTCCACACTCCTGGATCCCTGAATGATAAGTTTATTCAAATATGTGTAACTGCATAACTGCATAAGAGGAACTAGAATGTGAGTGTATGACCCTGTGTCAACATATCTGCTTAGGCCTCATTATGATGACGGCATGCTACCAATGAAAGTACTAAGAATATAAGAATACCAATGTTTGATTGTGTAATCTTACTCAGGGATGATTACTGAAGTATGATACTATATTACTGAAGTTTATTTTGGATGATACAAAGTTTTATCACTGCATAAAAGGGGTAATTGTGTAAGGCCTACGAGGTAAAGTAGGTTGGGTAGTGGGAATCCACAACAAGAAGTACTACTGTGTCCATAATCAAGTATGAAAATGATGAGAATGATTAAGAGTAACAATGTGAAGTATAGAGTGATTTACTGGTTTTGATCTATTGATATATTTGATTACTATACTGTTTTACTGTTTGGATGTATTATATTTATGAGGTCTTGTAACACTGAGAGTTGAGGGACAGAGAAAGTTCCTTAAAAGGACTTCCCTAAAAGCACTTCCTTATTTCTTTAGAAGCTTAGCCGCTTAGCGGCTAACCTAGAATGACTACTTAGCTACCTGCTTAGATTAGCCATGGTTCTGATCACCTGCTCAAATACACAAACAAAGATGATGTCATATGGGAGGAGTTTTGGATCAGAAACAGAGTCTAAGAAGAGCTTCCCGGAGCAGTACATCGGTCATTCCCCGCTGAGGAGCGTTAAAACCTGAAGGACCGGAGCAGGAAGGAGTGTGTTGGATACCTTACCCCGGGGTGAAACTGGAGCTCTCATAGTCTGGTGCCCGAGAGGTAGTCCGTGGCCGGAGCCCAAATCCTGACTCACGGTCTCGCCGCTGGATTGCAACAGAGGATCAGGCAAAGCTGTCTCCAGGCGAGCTACACGAGACCGAAGGCTAAGCTGTCTCCAGGCGAGCTACACGAGACCGAAGGCTAAGCTGTCTCCAGGCGAGCTACACGAGACCAAAGGCTAAGCTGTCTCCAGGCGAGCTACACGAGACCAAAGGCTAAGCTGTCTCCAGGCGAGCTACACGAGACTAAAGGCAAAGCTGTCTCCAGTCGAGCTACACGAGACTAAAGGCAAAGCTGTCTCCAGGCGAGCTACACGAGACCAAAGGCTAAGCTGTCTCCAGGCGAGCTACACGAGACTAAAGGCAAAGCTGTCTCCAGGCGAGCTACACGAGACTAAAGGCAAAGCTGTCTCCAGGCGAGCTATATGAGACTCAAGGCAAAGCTGTCTCCAGGCGAGCTGTACGAGACTCAAGGCAAAGCTGAGTCACTCTGCGGGAATCAGAGACCCTCGGCCAGGGGAGCATAGCGCCGGCCCTTTACCACAACCGTGGCGGAAAGAGGAACCGGCTTCACTCGACGGAGCGAAACTGGGACTTCTCTAAATTTCAGAGATAAGTAGATTAGGCAGAGGAGGGAAAGAGGTAAAGTTTTATTCTTTTCTGATTTTTATCATTTTTAACTGAAGAGTTCAACTGAAGTGGGTAAAGGAAGTCAAGGGAGGAACTATGGGACGTGGACTGTTAACAGCGGAGTGAGTCTAATCGACACCAACCTACACAGGACCTTTTTGGAAGAAGCTCACAGGGTGAGACCCTGCAGGCTGAGGTCCATACCTGTTAGACAGAGGGTTGGTCCGGGCACCTGTACAGGGCCTGAATTGCCGGGAGACAAGTGGGAGGGCCTAACACTATCCTGAAAGGTATTTAACTCCTGCTCACCTTGGACCAGGACTAATACATTTGGGATTGAGTGAGTGGTGAAACCTCGTTAACTGATCGTCAGGTGGGAGGGGCTGCTACCCTGCTAGTCATCAGTAATCACAGAATCTGCATTTATATCGATCACAGAGCGACAGCCTTTGCGACAGCCTCCTGACATGAAGACGCTTGACACAAAGATGAAGGAGTCTATCTGTGGACTCCATCGAGGAAGGCCTGAAAGGAAGGCCAAACTAGAAAGTATCTTTATTCTACTACTTTGTTTTTTCACTACTCTGAGTGTACTGAGTGCTACCTAAATCTTGTATTTCCCACAAATCCTCTCTCTCTATACCGGCAAACATCACAATGTGCTTCCTCCCCATTCCTGTTATTTCATCCATCAGGAGGACACATCGACGCTACACCCCCTCAAGGTTGATGACATTAGCAGCTCTTTCCCTCTACCTCTCACCAACACTGCTACCTTTCCTCCCAAACCCACTGTGCTACACCTGGTCTCTGGTTTATCACATCCAAGCGGGCAACCACCTGCCCCCTCGATCCTATCCCCTCCCCCTTTCTCCAATCCATCTCCAAAGACCTCCTTCCGTTCCTTACCACCTTAATCAATTCCTCTCTATCCACAGGATCTGTCCCAGCTGCCTTCAAGACAGCCAGAGTCAAGCCTCTTCTCAAGAAACCAACTCTTGACCCGTCTGCTGTCCATAACTACAGACCGGTATCCCTTCTCTCCTTCTTATCTAAAACCCTTGAGCGTGCTGTCGCTAACCAACTGTCTCACGACCTCCTTCAAAACAACCTCCTTGACCCTCATCAATCTGGCTTTAAGGCTGGGCACTCTACTGAGACTGCTCTCCTTGCTGTCACAGAGGCCCTCCACTCTGCTCGAGCTCCCTCTCCTCTGTTCTCATTCTTCTGGACCTGTCCGCTGCGTTCGACACAGTAAAGCACCCTCCTTCTCTCCACCCTCTGAAAATTGGGCATCTCTGGCTCTGCACTCTCCTGGTTTGCATCCTACCTGGCCGACCGCTCATACCAGGTGACATGGAGAGGATCGCTGTCCTCTCCACGAGCCCTCACCACTGGGGTCCCCCAGGGCTCTGTCCTAAAGCCCTTATTGTTCTCCCTCTATACCAAATGTCTTGCCTCTGTAATTTCCTCACATGGTTTCTCCTACCACAGCTACGCAGATGACACTCAACTCTTTCTCTCTTTCCCCCCTGTTGACTCACAGGTGGCAAAATGTGTCTCAGCATGTCTTGCAGACATGTCTGATTGGATGTCAGCCCACCACCTCAAGCTCAACCTTGATAAGACTGAGCTGCTCTTCCTCCCAGGGAAAGCCTGCCCTCTCCAAGACTTCTCCATCACAGTAGAGAACTCTACTGTGACCTCCTCCCATACAGCCAAGAACCTTGGGGTGATCCTTGACAACCACTTATCCTGTGTGGTGAACATCACAGCGACAGCACGCTCTTGTAGATTCTTCCTCTACAACATCAGAAGGATACGTCTATTCCTCACCAGAGAAGCAGCACAGCTTTTGGTCCAAACACTTGTGATCTCTCGCCTTGACTACTGCAACGCACTCTTGGCCTCCACCATCAGGCCTCTGCAGCTCATCCAGAACGCTGCCGCCCGTCTGGTGTTCAATCTCCCCAAATTCTCCCATGTCACGCCCCTCCTCCGCACCCTCCACTGGCTCCCGGTAGCAGCTCGCATCAGATTCAAGACCCTGGTGCTCACCTACCGGGCGGCAAAGGGAACAGTCCCTCCCTACTTACATTTACATTTGTGGCATTTAGCAAACGCCTTTATCCAAAGCGACTTACAACAATACAAACAATTGGGGGCTGACCACTTGCAAGCAATGGTCAGCAGCCCCCAAAACCCTGCACAATCAGTCCGCTCTTCCACCTCGGCTGGCCGCCAGGCACCGCCGCCTCTACGTGGATGCAGCAGCCGCACTACTCGGTCACGGCTTTTCACTGTCCTGGCGCCCGCTGGTGGAATGAGCTTCCCGCTGCTGTCATGACTGCGGAGTCACTACCAATCTTCCGCCGTAGATTGAAAACCCATCTCTTCAGGCTCCATCATAACAGTTCCTCCTAAAGACACCTCTTCACCCCCACTACCCCCCTGTACTAACCCTAACCCTAAAGACCTCTTCACCCCCACTACCCCCCTGTACAAGTTTTTCGCCTGTTAAAAAAAAAATGAAAATCTTCTTCTGGCATTGTGACTGCCAATGGCCCCTGGTCTGAGCATTGATTACTTTATCTTACGATGACTGATGGATAGATGATTCACTTACTGAAACAAATGTGTAAGTCGCTTTGGATAAAGGCGTCTGCTAAATGCCATAAATGAAATGAATGAAAATGAAGGGTGGGTGCATAAGCACTGAAGAGAGTGGCACACTGCTTCTCAAGGAGAGGGAGACGGATTGACATAAGTCTTTCACTTTTATGGCCGTTGGTGTCTCTGTGAGATTTGGCAGGAGGCAGTTCTTTATGGCAAAGTCCACACCATGCTGGTGTTGTCTTTCTGGGGGGTATCCCTTCCAAAAAAAAGGTGTAGCCTTCACCTTCCTCCCTGATTGAGCCTTGTCCACCCAGGAGTCTCGTCTCACTTAGAGCAGCGATGTCAATGTCATATCGCTTCAGATCTGCTGTGATAAGCGGAGTCCTTCATCTGGGCCTGTCGGTGCTGTGGCTGGAGTCCAAAAGAGTCCTTATGTTCCATGTTGCGAGTCTTAAAGGTACATTTGTTTTATTTTTTTTTAAATGACTAGGCGGAATGTCCTGATAGGTGTGGTAGCCTATCCAGGAGAATTAGAGTGGGCAATGTTTAGGTCGCCTTCTCTAGACCTTTCCCCAGCTGGGGTGAGCAGTGTGGATCCTTAATAGGGCTGGTCAGACACACAGGGGTCTGCCGGAAGCAGCTGCCACTCAAACACCACAGCTGCAGTAGGCTGCTGGAGCTCCAGTCTTTCGGAAGACCGCCTATGGACCTGCCAGCACTTGCTTTAGGGGTGTGCTCCCCTAGCCTTTGTCCTCCTGGACTTACCCACAAGGCAGCGGGACAGTGGTTGGCCGATGCCAGGCCTGCGCATCGCACCTCTGGGGACCACTGCAGCTCCGAGATCCCCAGCCAAGTTAGCCTGGGGCCGCGAGGATACCCAGTTATCTGCAAGGAGGCCTCGCAGGAGTCTTGGTGCAGGGGAGGCTGTGTACTGGCAAAGGAAGACGCACAAAGCTGCTTCCTGGTTCACAACAAGGGCTAGTCAGCAGCAGCGAGCTGTAAGTGGGAGGGTTGCAAGCAGGTGGGAAGTAGGCATACACCTTCCCTCTAACTACGCACTACTGCACTAGACGCACCACAACACCCTGTGTGCCTGACACACACACAAAGCGCATATAGGAAAGCGCATATACACTATCTTTTCTGTTTATGGAAGTGGATTGAGATTTACACTCACTGGACATTTTTTTAGGAACACCTGTACACCTTCTCATGGTGGAGGTGGTGTTATGGTGTGGGAAATGTTTTCTTGGCACACTTTGGGCCCATTAATACCAATCAATCATTGCTTGAATGCCACAGCCTGTTTGAATATTGTTGCTGACCATGGGCATCCCTTCATGGCCACTATTTACCCATCTTCTAATGGCTACTTCCAGCATGATAATGCCCCATGTCACAAAGTAAAAGTCGTCTCAAACTGGTTTCATGAACATGGCAATGATTTCAGTGTTCTTCAGTGGCCTTCCCAGTCACCGGATCTGAATCCAATAGAACACCTTTGGGATGTGGTAGAATGGGAGATTCACAGCTTGAAAGTGCACCTGAAAAGTCTGCAGGAATTGCGTGATGCAATCATGTCATCATGGACCAGAATCTCAAAGAAATGTTTCCAACATCTTGTGGAATCAATGCCACAAAGAATTGAGGCTATTTTGAGAGCAAAGGGAGGCCCTACCCAGTATTAGTATAGTGTTCCTCATAAAGTGTTCGGTGAGTGTATATGAGATTTGTATGAGACCACTTGGGACCACTACTGAAACTCCCCCAAGACACACACACAGACACACATGCGTCTCTTTCTCTCACCTCTTTGATGGTCTCCTGGTTTGAGAATATGCTGATGTCCTCCACCGCCTGTATTAGCAGATCTAAGAGAAAGACAAAAGGAGAAAATGTGTGAAGTGTGTGAATGAAGAATAAATTGAGACATGTTCTGCCAATGAATGAACAAATGAATAGGACAATCAACTCAGAGAGTAAACACACTTTACACAGGACAGGCATCAGACCGTTAAAGACTGTGTGGAGATCAGGTGTCACATTTTACATCACCCCTCTGAACTCTGATCTTTCTCCCTCCCTCTCTCTCAATTGAATAGGCTTTATTGGCATGCATGAAGAAAAAAAAGTGTGTCCATTGTCAAAGCAGATATCGCATACTATATTACAACAATAACATTCAGAAAATCACGACATATGTAATGATATCCATTGTGGTAATAATGATGGAAATAATTAAATACATTGTAAATCAAATATGTCCACTCAGGCAAACTTGCCAGATGTCAGAGACCTGACACTACAACACAAAAAGTCCAGGTTTATAAAATAAGGCAATGGTGGAGAATTAAGCTTCTGTCTCTTCAAGCTCTTCATTCTTCAAGCTGTGAGGAAAATGCCCTGTGAGTATCTTTTGTCAGTGAGCTTTACCTCTGATATATAACTGTGTTAGAAAGTCCACAGCCAATCCTATGGACAATAGGAGAACTTCATCCAGAGAAAAGCTGTGTTGAAACTCTGATTCTGATGACATTCAACAGTGTAGGGAAACTGGTTCACCAGCTGGCGACCTAACTGGCAAGCTCCCAGTCTTAGTGAGGGGAATAGTAAATCTACCTCTTAGCCCTGATACCAGGCACATGGCCAGAGAGAGGTTTTAGAGAATGTTCAAACGGAAGCTGCAGTGGGTGTATCAGAGTTGGGGTCAGTGGAATTTCTGTTCAGTCAATTGTCAAGTGCCTGCAAGTTTGAGCAAGTGTTCATTGTCTGGCACATCAAAATAATGATGTATATGAGGGTATAGAAAGAAGCTTCAACACAGAGACACTAACAGCCATCGATCATTCATAAGACAACCAATATTATCCAGAACATAATCCATCCAGAACGACTTACTACTCATAGTACCAATTTGAGAGTTTTCTGACCTATGACGTATTTCACCTGAGCAAAGGTCAGTAGTCTGTGTGTCTGAGGGACCTTCTCTGTTGTTTGTTCATTAAAATCAATACCAATCAGGAAGCAACCAGTACAACATAGAGCTGACTCTGAAACCATAAAGTTATTGAATGTGTAGGTAAAACATAAGGTGGTGGAGCAACTTTGTCAGAGTGACACGCTGTAGTGGGCTATTGTAGAGGTTTTGGCCACAGCACAAGTATATGAGTCACTCAGTACTTAAGAAACACCATTTCCAACATTATCTGACAAGTTAAACATTGACAGTTTGACTGATTGATCTGCACAACACACAAGCATTCCCAGGGACTGATTAGCTAAAGTCATCACCAGTTTCTATGGGTTAAACTGAATCCATTTGGGTGAACAGTCCAGGTTAGCTCTAATGCTTCACCCGACAGGTAAACACAATCCCACGGCAGGATGGTGGTACACAGGCAAAAAGCATTCAGGCATCAAATAATTGTACTGTTCCAAGTCACAATCTGAACTACCTAAATCTAAATGTACTGACAGTACTACTGTCAGATGAGTAAACTTGGTCAAATTGCTCCCCAAAATGGTTCCAGCTTATTTCTATCAAAGAAGTATCAATTAAAGACTGGGAGATTCTAGATACACTAGATACATTACATTAGCTCACTAAAAACCTCACCAAAAGCTTTCAGTGGGTCACAGTGAGAGGATATTTGAGAGACCTCTCAGACTGGGCTGGATTGTGTGGAGGAAGGACTGGACGAACCCAGACATGAAGCCCACTCCCGTGTCCAGCTCAGGGGTCTTCTGATACTGGGGCTGGGTCACACCCAGAGGGGTGTGTCTATTGGGGCAGGGCTCCAGAGCAGGCTGAGCCCCAGGAGCAGTGCCCCTACTCAGGCCCAAACCATCCCAGCATGGCCCCCCAGCCTCCACCTCCATACACTCCCACATACTCCCATTACTGCAGCTGAAACAGACTGGGGAAGGCTTGGCAGAATAGAGCAGAATGAGGAGCGATCACCTCATGGCACTATCTCTATCTCACTGATGCTGGGCATGGAAACACACAAAGCAGAGAGACTGGATTGATCACAGTAGTATGCACGCACACGCACACACACAAACACACACGTGTGCGCACACACACACGCACGCACACGCACACACACACACACACAGAGTAAATGAAGAGATAATAGAGAAAGAGTACAGGCTCTAGAAAGGAGAACTGGTGTTGTAGGCCTACAGTGGTTATGAAAAAGACTGTGATGATGGGACAAACATTAATGGTGGTTAATACATGTAGCATTATTATGACAGTCAAGGTGAAGCATTATTCTTACTTACTAGTAACATGGCCTACTATCATTCATGAGTACTGTACATGTTTTTATATGTATAAATATTGGCACATCTACAGCTTACGGATTTGAAAAGTGATGACATTTTCAAAATGTCAAAAAATTCAGTGTCAGATGATCACATGACAGGTCACCACAAACATGAAATCATTTGATAACTTAACGCACTGTATTCTACAGTAGTCAGGGTATTGGGCAATGGGCAGTGTACAGACTTCAAACATTGTACATCATATCTGTTTAGCCAAACAGAGACAGGGCAGGCAAATATAGGAAGGTGAAACCGGAGACTAGTCTGCTTACTAAGGACATACTTACTGTGACTGAACATACATCACCCTACATAACCTCCAAACACATGTCACATTTAATGATGGTTTGTTACACTCAGTACATTGCATTTCTTTCTCCATGTTTGAAACACTGGAGAGAGAGAGAAAACACTAAAAGCTCTCTATTCCCACAATGTAAACAAAAGCTGTTCATAGCAGAGAGAAGGGGGTGCTTGGCTCCATTGTACACACTCTTGGAGCACACAGCCAGTCCTGCAGTCCAACACTCTACCAACGACTTGACCTACACTACAGCTCCGGGATCAAACTCTCACAGAGCAGAGAGTTCTACTACTATCCCTCTCCCTGTGTGAGTGTGCAGGAGAGGGAGAGAAGGAAGGAGAAAAGAGGAGACAGGAGGGGAGTTAAAGTAGAGAGAGGGGAGAGGAGAGTGAAAGAGGATAGAAGATAGAGAAAAAGTGGGAATGTACCTGTTGTACTGTCAGTTGAGCCAGGACAGGTGAGCCAGGGAAGCTGAAGTGTGTGTGTGTGTGTGTGTATGTGTGTGTGTGTGTGTGTGTGTGTGTGTGTGTGTGTGTTTCTGGTCTACACAAATAAGTGTGTGTGAGTGTTCCTCCCTTGAGAAACCTGATATAGATGGAGGGATCACTGGAGGGAGAAAGGGAGGGTTTATACAAAGACAGAGAAACAGAGAGTGCTGTGGAAAGGATGGGGAGGGTGGGAGCAAAACAAATAGTTTGAGGGGGGTGCTTGCTTAGCAGTTAAAGGTTAGCAAACAAAAATGTTTTTAATTTCCTGTCAAAAATCAAAGTGGTCAAGAAGTGGTCAAGAAAATGTCTATGAGCTTCAAAGTGCATACTAAAGTCAGTTTGTGGGGGGACATGCAGCGTTCGGCCTGTAGAGGGAGCTACAGGACCGTGGCCAGGGTTATGGAAGCGAGGCTTCGTTGCGCACCTGTTGCGAATGAAGCCTCGTTAACGAAAGGGTTTAAGATGTGTGTGCCTCTGCTTTCGGGAGGAGGGCTGGAAAGCCAAAGACTGGAAAGTCAAAAACAATAGAGCGAAATAAACTACCATTCCCTCATCCCAACACTGCGTCTGCCTCTGTGTGTTACGAACATTGTTACACAGTTTGAACATCATTTTTAGTCACTCTGGAAAAAAGAGAAGGAAGTGTTACTGTATGTCAGATAATGTTTCGAGAAAACTGGCCCTGTTTTTTTTTAAATAGTTTCAGTGGAATCAAATGACTGCCCTGTCCATGACACAGGCTCCCTTGAGAAAGAGTTATGTTGACCTCATATGGGACTGGATAAATAAAGATTAAACTAAATAAAAACAGGCTGGTGAATTAGAAAGAACACTAGGGCGTAGTTTGGGTGTGCGTACTATTGTAGTTGTTCTATTTCACTTTCTTATCTGTCTCATGTAGTTGACAAGGACGGTGCACAGTCATCATTTCATCATTTAACAGTGCGGGAATAAGCTCTAGTGCCAGTATTCATCTATGACCAGTAGCAGACTGGCCATCTGGAGCACCAGGAGAATTCCTGGTGGGCCGGTCTGTTGTGTGTGGTGACCGATGATAATGATGATTTTGTGTTTTATGTGGCTGTTTTTATGTGGCTTGTGAGCCAAAGACACATTTCCATCCCTGGATGGACAATACAGTCGTATCGTATCTAATCTAATCAATTCAGGAAGTGTTTTGAAACTCCAATTCAATTCCAAATTTTCAATTTAAAGTAGTGTGAATTTAAAGTAGTACTGAAGACATTCACCCATTTTAATATACTCATTCAATTATGTAAAACTGTAAAGAGCAAGAGTTTTGTGTTTCATGTACAATTTATCAACCTTCCAGTCATTGTTCATTTTGAACCATTTCATTCAGGTGTTAATTGTATTCCTATTGGTTAAAGCTAGATTGGTGGCTACCTTACATGGCTGATTTTATTTGAGATAATTAGGGCACCTGCCATTTTAAATAGATGTGTTACTAATGCTTTTCAGTTGATTTTTCTTTACCAAGGTGAGCCACAGGATTTTAGCTGCTAATGTTTTGTTGTTTTTACTTGCGCTGCATTTGCAATTTAAAAATAAATCTACTATTTATGAATGTTTATAGTTCAGGTCTGATATGACTAGATAATACATGTTTTTAGATAAGACATTTTATAAAGATTATGATAAAACAGTGAAATCAAATGAGCAGCTAAAGTAATCTCCCATGATGTCCTTATATCAACAGTTAAACACAAACAGTATCATATCCTCCTCACAGTAACACCTCAGGCAGGTCAGATACACATTAACCCAAACCACAGGGGCCATCTCATCACAGACTGAGGAAAGAATCAGAGCCAATACAACAGGCTTTGCCTACTACTCTTACTGCTCCATCATTTGTCTTTGATGCAATATGAGACTATGTAAATGTTCATCATAAAAAAAACATTGACAGGAGTAATGGATCTTTTATTGAGGAGCGCACACATTACCAGTAGCTGAGAGGTTGAACTGTGTCTAGCAACAGGGACAAGAGCAGAAACGCTCTGTGCCCAGATCATGATAATGACACAGAGGGTGTTTTTAGTGAGTCCTTACCTGTGAGAGGTTCATTGTGCTTCTGAAGCAGTCCAAACTGGAGAGGGGAATGAAGAGCAAGTGAGAACAAGACTGTTGTCGATACTGAGGTGGCATTAAATATGTCAATCAAACAAAGACTAAATTTTGCACTTGGCATCCCCTCTACCATAAAAATCTGAAATGTTGCATTTCCTTCCTTCAAAAACACCAAACTAAACACTAAGGGGGTTGTTATGCGAAGACTGTCGTGTGGAACCAATAACGGCACAGGGAGCGGTATTGCCAGAAGGCGTCTTTAATTATAATAATAAATAGGGAACAGGGGGAATGGGGACGAGTGGAGAATCCGAAGAGAGTAGTCCAGGGTCGGTCCAGGGTCGGCAGGAGAACGGGTAGTCAGACAGGCAGGCGGTCGGGCAGGCAGACGGGTAGTCAGACAGGCGAGAGGTCCAGTAACAGGCAAGGGGCTAGGTCCGTGGGAGGGTCGACAAGGGGGAACCAAGGAGGTTGGGACTGCAGGAGGGGAAACACAGGAGACAAGGGGTGAGGCAACGACGAGGAGACGGAAAACACTGGAGGGCTGAAGCGTAGCGATGAGCATACTCAAGAGGTTACCGTATGGTCACAGTACGTTCTGGCACTGGACTGAAGCTTAGGCAGGGTTTAAGTAGGCCGTTGATTGGGGATGGGTGCGTTGATTGGGGATCGGGTCCAGGTGCGCTGTCGACTGGGAAGACGCTCCAGTGATGACCACCGCGGCCTCGAGGTGGTGCCAGAGGGTCGGTTAGGAGGGGGAACCGTAACAGGGGTAAGGGCAAACTGAATCGAGCACAGCCAGTGTAACTTTTAAATTACATATCCTATCTAATTTGAAAGTTACACTGGCTGTGCTCGATTCAGCTGCTTCTCAGTGTTTGTCACATACACAGTTCCCAATAATCTGTCTATCACTCCCTCCCTCCGATCCCTAGCTCAGCGTTTCCCAACCGCTGTGCCGCGGCACACTAGTGTGCCGTGAGAGATCGTTGGGTGTGCCGTGAGAAATTATCCAATTTCACTTTTTTTTAATTAACATTTATTAATAATTATCTGCAAATAATATGCCATTGTCGAGTGTCTGTACTGTAATATAGTGACTGGCAGAGTAATGTAATATTCGTCCGGGTGGCAGCAGGTAGGTAATTGCCTCGTTCCTTCTTAGAGACAAGAGGATTAGTGACGCATGAGACAGGTCGTGGTGACAGTGATGGAGAAGTTTTTAAAAAGGAAAAATGCAAACTCCGAACTGGGCCCTGGACAAGATTCTGACCCAGGTAAAGGCCCTAGTATGAGTGGTGGTAAAAAGAAAGCAAAGACGGTGAGCTTGAGGCAATACAGCGAAAGCTATCTTTCGTTCGGATTTACTTTCACCGGGGATGAGACGACATCGACTCCATTATGCTTGGTGTGTGGCGAGAAGCTGTCCAACAGCGCCATGGTGCCAAGCAAGTTTAAACGCCATCTCCAAACGAAACACCCGTCGCTTCAAAACAAACCGATGGACTATTTTGTTCGCCTGCGTGAAAACACAGAGAAACAGGCAACTTTTATGAGGAAAAACCACAAAGGTAAATGAGAAAGCCCTCAAAGCTAGTTACCTAGTTGCTGAACTCGTAGCTAAATCAAAAAAGTCCCACTCTGTGGCAGAGACATTAATACTACCTGCCTGCAAAGCCATTGTCAACGAGATGCTCGGCCCTGACGCGGTTAAAGACATAGCTAAAGTCCCGCTCTCAGATAACACAATTGCCAGGCGTATTGATGACATGTCTACAGACATCGAAAGTCATGTTTTGGGAAAGATACGCATCAGTAGGAAATTTGCGTTGCAACTTGATGAGTCTACGGATATTATTGTATCAGGCTACAGAGTGTCATTTTGTAAAATTTTTGGTTGGTGGTGTGCCGCAAGATTCTTTCAATGTAAAAAATGTGCCGTGGCTAAAAAAAGGTTGAAAAACACTGCCCTAGCTAACCTCCATAAACCAATTATTGTACATGCTAATCCCTTAATATGCCCTGAACCATTTCGCAGAAGCCACAGCTGTGACCTTTGATCCAACTGTGTCCTCCAGACACCTGCCAGGTGAGTGGGTATGTTGTCGATGATTTCCTGGGCTGGTGGCTTGTTCTAATAGAGAAGTCAGCCAGCTTTCTACTCCAATCCTGGTCTGAATCATAGTGGCTCTAGCTGAAATGTCAGCAAAAGTCTTCTTTTAAGGTCCCCCATCTTTGCCTTTTTCAAATCGTATGCAGCCTACATACGAAGGTTTGAGTCATAGGCTTGACAATGAACATCTTCCGCACTTAACCTCCTGTTCCTAACCAAAGTTGATGAAATAATCTACATCATGTTAATTACCGTCATCATACTTCCTATTACTCAGTAATATCATCTCCCACATCACCTCTGCTAAAACCACAAATTAGCTTTAGTTTGGCTAAGCTCTCAAATTCAGAATTCTAATAGGTGCCTGCCATGTTAGCAACAGGTCGCTCATATATGATTCTATGAATCACAGTGATTCTACTCAATGACTAGACTCTAACAGTTTGTCTGTACATCTTTGGCTCTGCCCTGGAGCCTGTTTGTGAAACACCCACCCATCCAAGCCATCATTATGTAAGAAAGTACACAGAGCAAAAAAAGCTGAAAAGCAGTGCTAAAGTGAAAATTCATATTTATTGATGAATTGACATGAATTATCAATGGCAGAAACTAGGCAAAATATATACAGTGCCCTCCATAAGTATTGGAAAGAAGAAGCATTTTGTCTACTCCAACAGTTTAGATTTGAAATCGAGCAATTACTATGAAGTTAACCCTAACCCTAGAGATTCTCAGTTCTCTTTCATTCAATGTCTTTCATTCACTTTTTTATCTTTTTTTCAGATTGGTTTCACCATTTAGAAATTACAAGCCTTTTTATACATAGTCCCTCTATTTCAGGGCACCAAAAGTTGGCTTGACAGGTGTTTCTGGTTAGTCAGGTGTGTTCCGTCACATAATTTGTGCAGGCATAAAGAGAGCTGTCAATGTCTAATATTGACTCTAGGCTTCGCATTTGCCTTTGGAGTCTGTCAACATGAGGACCAAAGAGACGTCAATAAAAGTCAAGGAAGCCATTATGAGGCTGAAATGTCAGAAAAATCTAATCAGAAACATAGCCAAAACTTTAGACTTACCAAAATCAACAGTTTGTGACATCATTAAAAAAGAAAGAAAGCACTGGTGAGCTCAGCAATTGCAAACGAACTGGTAGGCCAAGGAAGATTTCTACAGTGGATGACCAAAGAATGCTCACCATAATTAAGAAAAAAAAACAACAACAACTGTCCCACAGATCAGGAACACTCTCCAGGAGGTAGGCTTGAATGTGTCAGAGACTACCATCAACAGAATACGTCACCAGCCCAACTACAGAGGCTTCACTGCAAGGTGGAAACCACAAGTTATCCTCAAAAAGGATGGTTAGGTTACAGTTTGCTAAAAAGTACCTA
This sequence comes from Argentina silus, assembly GCF_951799395.1. Taxonomy (NCBI): domain Eukaryota; kingdom Metazoa; phylum Chordata; class Actinopteri; order Argentiniformes; family Argentinidae; genus Argentina; species Argentina silus. The sequence goes on from NC_139654.1 coordinate 17,348,773, forward strand.
AAAAGCCTGCAGAGGTCTGGAAAATGTGGACTTGTGGACAGATAAGAGGAATATTATCATGGACCAGAGTGGTTGTAAGAGGAAAGTTTGTAGATTTACAGCATACCACCTCATCTGTAAAACATGGTGGAGGTGTTGCTATGGTTTGGGCATGTACAGCTGCCACAAGAACTGGCTAACTTGTCAAGTGTACAGAAACATCTTGTCTGCTTAAGTACAAGCAAATGCCTCCAAATTCATTGGATGGCTCTTCATCATACCATAAGACAATGACCCCAAACATACTGCCATAACAACTAGGGAGTTTTTCAGGGCCAAAAAGCGGAAAGCTCTTGACTGGCCAAGTCAATCTTCAGATTTTAGTACTTTATTTGGACATTATATGATTTTTGCCAATACATTGGAGCCCTGAAATAGGGGGAGTATGTTTAAAAAAAGTGCTGTACTTTCTAAATGGTGAACCCAATCTGAAAAATACCCCCATTTAATTAAAGCTGACAATCTCTACTTTGACCCTATAATAATTGTTTGATTTAAAATCCAAACTGTTGGAGTATCGAGCTAAAAGAAGACAAAATGCTTCCTCTTTCCAAAACTTACTGTATACCAGTGTAAGTAATGGGATAATGAAGCATTTTTTTTATTTATTTCAAATCCAAACCTTTTAAGTGTACAGCCAAAAGAACAATTAATGAGGTTAAAGTAGAGATTCTCAGCTTTTATTTGATGGTATTTGTGTACATAATGGTCTCACCATTCTGAAATTACAACACTTTTTATGCATAGTCCCCCTATTTCAGGGTACCCATTGATGGGGCAGATTTATGAAATGCCCAAATTAAGCACTCATGTTTATTATTTGGTCAAAAATCCATTGCATGCAATAACTGCCTGAAGTCTGCGACCCGTTGACCCCACCAGACACTGGGTATCTTCTCTGGGGATGTTCTGCCAGGCCTGTACTGCATCAATCTTCAGTTGTTTTGAGGATGTTTTGCCGTAAGTCTCCTCTTCAGCGAATGAAATGCATGTTCAATTGGATTTAAATCTGGAGATTGACTTAGCCAGACAACAACTTTCCACTTTTCGGGCCTGAAAACATCCCTAATTGCTATGGCAGTATTTTTTGTAGTTTACCAGAACTCTGCAGGCTCTTTTAGGTACTTATTAGCAAACTGTAATCTTTGGTGAAGTCTTCTGCGGATGGTAGTCTCTGACGGATTCACGCCTATCGCCTGTCGTTTTGGGGGTTTTCTTCATTATGGTGAACATTCTTCGGTCATCCACTGTAGAAGTTTTCCTTGGCCTACCAGGCCGTTGGCGATTTCTGAGCTCACCAGTGCTTTCTGTCCTTTTAATGATGTACCAAACTGTTGATTTTGGTAGGTTAAAGGTTTTGGTAATGTTTCTGATTAATTCTTTCTGATATTTCAGCCTCATAATGGCTTCCCTGACTTCCATTTATGTCACTTTGGTCCTCATGTTCACAGACACCAATAGCAGACTCCAAAGGCTTACACAAAGCCTCGAATCTATACTAGACATTGATAGATCTCTTATGACTGCACAAATGATGTGACGGAACACATCTAAAGAACCAGAAACACCGGTCAAGACAAGTGTCCCATCACTTTTAGGTACCCTGAAATAGGGGGACTGTGTGTGTAGAGCCAAAAGAAGAAAAAAAATACTTCACTGTTCCATTACTTATGCAGGGCTTTGTCTGGAGCCCAGGGAGACCTCCGGTGGTAAAACTACAAGGCAGGCCCGTAGCACCCATTCTACCACCAAGGCAAAGCAACAAGATCATAACGTATGAATTAAAATCATGGCAAAAGAGAAACCTGTCACCTTATGTTACATGACATCAGAATATTGATGGGGTGACACTGATGTGTGTTGTTGATAGGGTAAAGTACAGTTGAGATGACATCCCACAGCCCAACCCACCATGGTCCACTAAATGATATTATGGACACTGTACATGTTAACAGGTCAGGTCAAATGACACACTATAGAAAAATAAATACAGTGTATGTTGAACCAAATATAGCCAAATTTCTGTTGTAAAATGGTGATTGTGCCCTTATGTTTAAATCGTTTAGAAAGAGGGATGTATTTTTTACATTAGACAGGGATGCCTTAGGGTGCTTTTAGGAGGAATACATAGAATTATAGTATATATATAGTTATACAGAAATTACTACCTAAAATATACAAGCACAAAGACACAAAAACATGAGGGGAATAAGCCCACAAAATATTCTTCATAAACAAATAGCATATTGGGGTCCATATTTAAAACGATAGATCCTTGGTCTGTAGATTTCAAAATTGTGATTAGAAATGTTCTTGGGAAATTCACGCAATACAATAAAAATGTTCTTCATCTTACAATGTTGTCCAAAAAATTTGCAAATTGGAGAAACAATAATTGTTGAGGTACTGAGCAGTTGGGACAAATCAAACAGATAGTTTAATTACATTTAACAGTTCCACATCATAGTGACTATCAAAGCTAGTGAGGACAGTCTGATCTAGTGAGGCGCTTTTGATGTTTGTTTAAAGTCACGTCGTATCCTACCCTAACATTGCCTGACATGTCGCAACACAGTCCTCATTTGCGTTGCATTGTGCGTTGCATCATAATAACAATTATACAAATGATCTAACAGTAATATTTATGCATTATATACCGTAGATTCTCATCTCCAACCACAGGTTTCAGATGTTTCACATTTCTTATAATCAGCAATAATAAAAAAGAACACTAATACACCAAATACAAATACACCATCAATTCATAAGAAAAATAGATTGGAGTTACAGTGGAAAACAGTGCAAAGAATATTCTGGGGTCTTTTTTGTTTGTTTGTATGTTTGATTGCTTGCCTGTTTATCTTTAGAAATGTTTATAAAAATAAAAAATTTAAACAAATTCAAAACATAGAAGATAAAAAAACACTTCTGTAGCGTCTGGTGCTCTGGTCCAGACCTGATGAGCACGACCTCTCTCCAGTACTTCAATGCTTTACGCTGTGTGTGTGTGTGTATGTATGTATGTATGTATGTATGTATGTATGTATGTATATATACATGTGTGTGTCTGTGTCTGTGTGTATTGTTAGCGTAGTGGTTCTCAACTCCGGTCCTCAAGCTCCGGCACTGTACAGGTTTTTGTTCCAACCAGGTCCTACAAAACAAATAATTTAGTTTTTAAAAACTGAGTGTTGGATTTATGCTGCAGTGCACACAACAACTGATACCGTTTTTATACTGACTAGTCGGAAAGATTAAATAAAGCTAAGCATTCCTTCCCTGTGAGGTGAGCACAACAGAAACAGAGGTGCATTGTAAAGTTAACACACACAGAGACCCGAGGTTGGAACAAGAACCAGCCAACATGGCTAGCACTGAGATCAAAGGCCCAACCCAGCTTTGATTGTGAGCAGCAATGGCAAAGTAACACACACACACACAAAATGGCCTTTCAGTCCTAACAGAGACGAGAGTGGGGAGACACGGACCGGGGCCGAGCACCACTGAGCAAGTGCGAGAGCAAGAGTGGGATTCTGCAGGTAGATAAGCATGTTGAAACTTCAAAACTGTCCTTAAAGCGACCACACATGTGTCATCACCCCCCCCCCCCCCCCCCACATCCCTTTCCCAGTCTGTTGGCTCAGCTGGACCCCAGAGGGACTTGGAGCTCTACTGGGAAGACTGGGAGTTGGGGTTGTCGTTCTTGCTCTCCTGGCTGGAGGGGGCCTTGTTGTTCCAGGGGGAGTGTGCTCCCAGCACAGGCGAGCTGTTGAAACTGTCCTCATCCTCCAGGCCATTCACCCCATCGAACTGCGTGTTCTCCAGCCGGGTGATCAGACGCTCGTCCTCGTCACCAAACTCCCCTCCCATCAGAGTGGGCTCTCCCACCATCATCACGTCCTAGAGGGGACAGCAAGGGCCGCAACACATTATCCCTGCATCATCCCCAGGGGGGGCAGGGCCTAACTGGCCGTCTAACTGGACGCAGGGATGGGGCTGGAGCTGCCGTGGATAGTCGGGTGTAGTGGGCTCTGGACTAGGTGAGACCGAGAGGTTGCCCTGGCCAATCATTTTTTATTAAATAGCAAACTTTGTGTGATTAATGCATATAGACTACTTTGGGGACTGGCAGGGCTCAAATTACATGGACATTGCAGAGAAAGGCTTCAGAGCTTCAGGTAGGCTATCAACTTGTTAGAAACAGTTAGACAATGATAGTGTCCTCTTTCTATGCTTGCCCACTCACAACCAGACACAGCTCTATCTCCCAGGCACCAGATAGGCATCAGAACCCCCAACCTGGATCAACACAGTATCCCATCCAATACAGGACCAACCACAGCCTCTGCTCCAAGGACTGGGGGTTGTGTCACCCTTCCCTATTGGTCAGCAACGGTGGGCATCCCTGATCCTTGAGTGCTGCATCATGGGGGTTTTCATTCCACCTCGGGTCTCATTCACTCACTCAACCGACCAGTGGCTGCTGATCTGCGTGTGAGTCATGTGCTCTGATAGGCTCAGTGATTATAGGTCATATAAGACTTGAATGCATGTCTAACCCATGTGACAAAGTTGCCCCATAACACAGATCCAGAATCAGATTACCCTACCTATTCCTAACCTTAACCATTAGAGGGAGGAGGACACTTCTGACCCTGTATCAGTGGTTAGGGGCAACTTGTGTGTGACCCCGTAGGCCTGTGGCCCTAGAGGACCAGGAAGTGCCAATCACTGGTTTACATCATTGGGTGTCTCTGAACTCTGGCTTTGGCTTCATGAACAAATACTACCTCATCACATCACCATTAACAACATCCCCTTTTACCTAAAGCCTAGCTCCATCCTTACTTCCCCAACTGTCAGTTATTATGTTCCCTAACTCCAAACCCCAGCCCTAGCCTTCCTTCCCTTGTCCCAACCCCCTGTCCAAGCCTTCTTTCCCTAACCCAAAACCCCTGTCTAAGCCCTAGCCCCATCCTAACTCCCCCAGCCCTATCCTAACTCCCTCTGCCCTATCCTAACTACCTCAGCCCTGTCCTAACTCCCCCAACCCTACCCTCACCTGCTTACTGAGGTATATACAGATATAGGTCATGTAGAAGGGATCTGGTACCTGGGTGGAGAGAGCAAAGCTGCTAGCTGGGCTTTTCTTCTTGCTGTTGTTGTTGGTGCCTCCTCCGGCACTCATGGTGCTGCCCCCAGACATCTTCCTTTTCCTCCGCTTGTTGGGCGCCTGTCTCGCTGGCTCAGCTGGAGAGGCAGGGAGAGATGGAGCTGAAAATGTTTGGGTCAGTGTGAATAAACAAATGTATGCAGTGTGTGTGTGTGTGTGTGTGTGTGTGTGTGTGTTACCTGGTGGGGCCACCATCCTCTGCCACTTCTGGAAGAGGCAGGTCTTGAGACAGTCTCTGGGGCTGAGGCTGTAGGTCTTATGCCTGGACATCAGCTCCTGCATGGGCTCCAGAATCACACACAACTGGATGGAAAGAGGGAGGGAAAAGGTGAGAGTGGGAGAGACAGAAAGGGAGAAGCCAAGACACAGTCAGAGAACTAATATCACAAGTCCTGTAATACACACCACTAAGCATGACCATTATATAAAATGCTATCGTCCTAACTTTAAGAATAATCAAATGAATGATTTACTTTTCCCAATCTAACCGTTTGGCAGAGAGCATGGGGACAGTGGGGGCACTTACTCTGAGGTAGTTGAGTGTGGAGTTGGACAGGCCGCATCTTGTTATGTTTTTAGCCAGCTGATCCAGCATCTGGGGGTCCTGCACCTTGGAAGAGAGACAGAGCCAACAACATAAGGGAAGGTGGTTAATAACACCATTGACTTTGGCTAAGTGCATCAGATCAGCATGTGTGTGTGCGTCACTCACGTGCATGGCCAGGATGTTCCTAGGCAAGACCTCTCTGTGCTGTCGTATGCTGAAGTGCCAAGTCTTGATCCTCATCATGTCATCAAACATGAACTCCAGGTACAGACGGCCCTCCACACACACCTAGGCCAGGGGGAGAAGGCAGAGGTCGCACACCTGAGGAATATGGGTCAGGGTTGGGGCATGCAGCCTTCTTCTTCTATGAAGCATTATAGTTCTTGTTGCAAGAGAGGATAGTGGAATATGTATTTGCGAATGGACAGTAGAGGAGAGGGACGGTGGTGGTGGTGCTTCTGTAACTATACCTGTGTGAACATGGGTTTGCCATTCTGAGTGACCATGGTGCACTGGTCACAGTCCAGAGAGAGAAAGTTACTGTGGAAGGACTCTTTGGGGTGCTTCAGTATGTAGAAGAGCTCAGTGGCTCCCCCTTCAAAGATACTCCTGAAGTACCGTGGAATCAACGTCCTGCCAATGGCTGTAAAGACAAACATTGTATTGTTTCAATGGCAAAACAAAAAAATCACATTCAGATGTGTACATGGGCAAAATATTCCCTGAACAACATCCTTGTAAAAATGGCATTATAAAATCCCTTTCAAAAATACCATGTCATCAGTTGAATTCTAAAGGTAGGCGAAAGAACAGTCTTACTGTATCGTTTGGGTCCATCCTCCAGGCAGAAGGTGACGGTGAGCATGGCATCATCCTCGAAGAACTCTGTGGTGAAGGCATCCCACCAGAGGTTATCACAGTCCTACCAGGGCACAGGGGAGACAACATTAAAACACTATGTAGTCAATCAATCAATCAATTAAGTAATTAATCAATTAACTAACCAATCCATCAATCTCTATTTCAAAGTCACGTTCAATAAACACCCAGAGCTAAGATGCCAAAGCTAATGGAATGGGCATGGTTGTCTCTTATACCTCTGTCCAGTTCTGTAGCCGTTTGTTGAGCTCAAATATCCTGTAGTCTGTCTGGTTGCCGTATGGTGTGTGTCTCCTGGAATAGGGCACAGATGAGTCAAGGGAGGGGGGGGGGACTGAAAACCTTGGAAACATAAAACAAACAATGTAGACCCACAGGTCAGTGTACTCACCCCATTCCAGGCTCCAGGTATGACGGGGGGTACATTGGTGTAGGCCTGTAAAGAGAAGCACAAGTGTTTAAATAAGCATGTGTACCTGACAGGACACACCATATTATCCGACTGTAACCGATTGTGTGTGTCAATTTGTTTGTGTAAACTATACTTTTCCTATCAATTTTCATCTATGGGAGTGAACAGAGAAGTTTCTTCCTCAGAACAGGAACTTAGGAAATTGACAAAAAGCATTCATTAATTTCTTCTCTGTTAGCTATAGTTTAACTCCATAGAATATAATGTTAGATGAGGTATACAGTGTTAGAAGACCCGCTCCAGGTTTGCCCCAGACAACCTTACCCCACGTCTCTGTCCAGCATGGTGCCTGGGTGGAAGGGGGGGAAGGCGCTGCCTTTGGGGCCCTGCTCCTTCGGGGAGTACAGCTTGAACGACTTTGACGAACAGCCTGCAAACAGAGACAAAAATACCAATGTTTATTTTCTTTGTGTGAAGTAAGGGCTAGTTACATACATCATGTTTTCATTGGGACTGTCTTAACTAAAAGCTAGTCATCCAAATGATACCTTTTGTTTTCACAAAAAAATGGTAGATTGTAGATATGCATCGAGAGAAACAAGAATACAGATCATCTGAAAGGCAATGGTTCCCGTCTTTTTTCAGTGGTCTAAAAAAGAAAACCCTGTCTTGTTTTTCATGGTAAGCTAGCTCCTATGAGGAAATCCTGGATTTGTCCACCGTATCCAATTTGTCCCTAGCTCGTCCTCATTATAGGAAACCTTTCCTCTCTCGCAAACACAGCCTCATATGATCCTGTTCTTTCTATGTGTGTGTGTCCCTCTGTTAGCCTCCCCTGCCCATTCCCCCACTCTCTCCCTCTACTCGGCTGCTGTTGTTAACCCTTGCCTGCCCAAATGAGCCATATATACATTTAGACCTAGGCTATACTGTGGGGACTTCTTTTCTCATGCTAATGTCATAGTCCTACAAACATGGAATGGGGGGGGGGGGGGGGGGGGGTTGTTGAGCCACAAAACAAAAGCACATAACCACTGCCTGACACACAGACACACACACACCATTCTCTCTCTCTTTCGTTTCACTGCACCGCAGAGTCAGGTCAGGTCTTCTCCTCCCCCTCACTCTCGGGGTGAACCTCCTCTAAAGGGGCTAGATCACAGCAGTTCTATAGGCTTGACCTTTAACATATCAAACACTGCCCCCAAAACCATAGAAATAGAATACTAGCTCTATACACAATACACCAGCACAAGACAGCATTCACCCCCTACTCCTAATCCTATATTCAACTAGGTATGTCATACAGAGCAGCTTCTCCTTTAGTCAGGGGGTGAACTTGTTCACAACTGTTTTTTTAACAAACAGATCAACAAGAGTGGGAGTCTCTCCATAAGCACATGAAAACAAGCCACTGGTTAAATGAGGGAGAGCAATCTGTGTGATTGAATAGAATAAGCTCTCGGTGCAGTTAATCAACATTCATCCACACTGTAAAAAATAGTGTGCTTGCTTTACTTAAAAAAAAATGTTTTAAAGGCAACTATATGCATCAGCTTTTTAAGAGTTGTATGTATGGTATACTTATGCTTTTAGTGTAAAACAACTTCGTTCTATCAGTTCCAGAGTCAAGTAAGTCTGATTAGTTATTTATCGTAACCAGATTCATGAAATATATTTTATTTAAGTTCTTAATGTAATTTATTTTATTTACATCCGATTCAAAAAGCTGATGCAAATAGTTGCCTCATTTTTCTTCTGTACATGTTACTCTATATAGTTAATATAGAGTTCAACATGGAACCTAAAAGGGTTCTTCAAAGGGTGCCCCCATATACAGTTGTGGTCAGAAGTTTACATACACTTGTAAAGAACATGTATGTCATGGCAGTCTTGAGTTTCCAATAATTTCTACAACTCTTATTTTTCTGTGATGGATTGATTGGAGCACATACTTCTTTGTCACAAAAAACATTCATGAAGTTTGGTTCTTTTATGAATTTATTATGGGTCTTCTGAAAATGTGACAAAATCTGCTGGGTCACACCGGCCATTTTATTAGGTACACCTGTTCAACTGCTCGTTAACGCAAATATCTAATGGTGTGGGGGATATTGCACAATTTCTGTGTGCCTCCCAAAGTACAAAATAACAAGAATATAGATTCAGGAGTATACGGTATTGGCAGGAAGCCATCGTTTTCTCTTAGAGGAAATATTTGATATGTGATAAAACATTCGTCAAAATAAGAACACCAGATAGAAGAGGCAACCGTTGGCCAGTTGTGATAAAAGCTGTAAGAGACACAGTGGAAACTGACTTTAGGAGACAAAGATAAAATAGATAAGATAGAATAGACCATCTGAAAGAAAAGAAGGGCTGTGCGCCATCTTGGGTCATCACTCAAGTGCGACAGTAACAATCTCGAAGGGGAGGGAGTAATTAAAAGAAATAGTTCAAGAGTCTTTGTAACGATACAATACCCAGTGTGCTGAGCTGTTTCTGCATTCTAGGATTTAAAGCAGTTAGTTTTAGGTGGAAAACTAAAACATTCTTATTGTGTAATATATGCTGTGTGAAAGTTTTTGACTTGTCGAAGCTCAGATTGATTTATTTCACTCTCTAAGGTACCATACACACACACACACACACACACATTCTCACACTTTCATACACATACACACATATACACACATACACACAGTTGTTAATCTTACCCAGTATTGTCTTCCAGGGTGTTATACACCAAATGTGAAAAGGATAGCTCAAGTTGATTCCAAAGCTGCTTCCTAACATATTTGTTTAGTCTTACAGTAATATCCTAGACAACCAATAATACAAAATTGCTCTTTTGTAATAAAATCATATTCCTTAAAAAGAAAGGGGGAAGGCTTATGTTGTTCCTAGCTGATCTGATAGAGGCAAAACGCAGGAAAGGGTGGAAACTAGGAGATTTTACGATCACCATAAAAACAATTACTGCAAGAGGACAGTGTACAATACCAATAAATAAGAGCTCCAGAAATACCAGACTAATAGACGGAGTGAGATTCACTCATCGGGTAGAGATAAAGTTGGGGCAAGAGTTTGGCAAGAAAGTAAAATAAAGGGAAGGATATTTAAAGAATATGAGAAGGGGATAAGACGGCAAGTAGTATTACTGCGCCCCGCAGAGTATTTTAAAAGGGTATGCAAAGCAACACTGTTGAGAGAGGTACACTCTCAAAAAAAGAGGAAAAAAAAACTGTGTGATAGACCATTTAATAGGCAGAAGAGAACAGCAAATGAGATTGTTGTCTTATTCAATAAAAACAGAAACTGAGTGTCAAATACAGTTGTGGGGAATATTAATTGAAGTAAAGATAAAAGAAATTGAGAGTGACTTGGAAACAGTGGAAGGATATCCACAGCTGTCTTCCCTATATGTGCATGTCCCTCACTTTAATATAAAACCACGACCCAAATTAACAATAGTTGTCATAAGCAAAGGGATAAAAAGAAGAAGAGCACGGTCAACACCTTGCCCTATCACAGTGGTAACCACAGACACTCAGAGGTCGGTTAGGTAAATGATTCAAGCTCCAAGAACAGGAACTAATAGAGTAAAAACAGTGGGAAAAATGGAGAAAGGGACTACCATGACAACTCCAGTAGACATACTAGCGAGAAAAAAAACAAAAACCTTTTTAGATAAAGAAATAAAAAAGATGGGAATAACGAACTAGTAAATTTCCCACAAAATGGCCTCAGAAAGGGACATTTGATATTGCAGTGTGTAGGGAAATGGGGAAAAAAGAGACAGGACAAAAGAAAGAGAGAAACAGACATGTTGAAATTATTCAAGACAGAAGGAGAAGCAATGTTAAAAGGTGCTAAGGAAATAAGAAGGTTGAAAAAGAATACAGAGGGAAGTGAAAAGGAGGAAAAGACAATGCCTCCACCCTATAATCAGGGGGAATTTCCTCTAATAACAGGAAAGATCTACCTGGATGAAGAAGTGGAGATAGGACCAGACAAAAAGGAGGAAGAGAAGGAACATGAAGCAAAAAGTGAAAGAGGGAAACCCATAGAACTTGATTGCTATGCAAAGATTAAAGAAGCCCTAAAACAGGTAGAGAAAGGCATATGGAAGCCAGAGTCAGAACAAAGAAAGAGAAACGAACCGTTGGAGGAAGAAATAGACTGGAAGATAGAAGAAATGAAGAAACAAATTACACACAGAAAAGAGAAACAGTCACACAGCTCACCCAGATATGAGGGGGCGACCGCCTGGTCACCCACCAATCCAAGAGACGACGCAGAGCCTGATGAAGGGGTCCAGTGGGGGCAGGTGAGGGGGACGAGCCAGAGGGAGAAAGATCTAAGAGAATGGGAGGAGAGTATACAAACAAGAGTTATGCAGGAGATAAACCAAACTATCAGGGAACTGGGTAATCATAGTGGCCAGAGTAGTAGAGAGAAAAGATATGAGGAAGACAAAAGACCAACAACACGAGTGTTGAGAGATAGGGAAAAGTTATGTCCATCAGATTCATTACAGTGCCCAATCCTGATAAAAGGAAGACAAGGACACTGTGCCCTATCCCCTGAATGCAAGACATGCAGGGGATAATTAGCAGATTACCTGACATACAGGTAATAGCAACAGACGGTGCCACACTCGATGGGATTTGATCGAGCCAGACCCTTGATGTGGGATACCCTGAGAAAAGAATATCCACAAAGGCTGGATCCTAAGACTTTGAAGGGAGACCCACTGGGAGAAACTGAGAACCCTGCCACATACCTGCACAAGCAACTGAAGAAGTGGAAACAAGAAACTGAAGCAGACCCAGAGGGAGACCCACTGATGACAACTCTGTTTAGAACTGCAGTGGTGGAAGCCATGTCCCCTCAGGTGAGAAGCAGGATGTGGTGGGACTCACGTCAAAAACACACAAAGAGTTCTGTGATCATCTAGTCCATGCGGTGGAAAAATACCGGAAGGATGAACTGAGGCAAAAGGAGAAAGAAAAGGAGATCCAGAGAAAATTGACGCAGCTCCAGCTGGGGAAACTCACAGAACAAAGCAAAAAGAAGATACAAGGGGTAATGTCCGCCGAAACCGGGAAACCAGTTCCACACGTGGCCACACCAGAACCACCTCCAGTGCCGAGGCCTCAGGGACAAGAGCAATCATCCGTACCTGTAATCAATGTGTATACCCAGCAGCCCCAGCAGTCTCAGCCATGGAGAGGAAGACAGAGACCCCAAGGAAGGTTCCAAAGAACAGACCCACCAGGCCCACCCGGCGTGTGTTGGGGATGTCAACAAGCAGGACACACCCGAAGGAATTGTATAACTAATCCATGGCAGCCAAGGGAGAATAGACAACAGGGCTATGGCCAGCAACAGCAGCAGCCTCCACAAGGACCAGCCAATCCCTTTAGGGGACCAAATTACGGTTACTAGGGATGCCCAGAGTATCCTAATGGCGAGGGTCAGTTTCCAGTGTTAACCACAGAAGCTGATCAAGAACAAATGCTGCAGGTTCAAATAGAAAATAGAGACATACCCATGATGATAGACACTGGAGCCACCTACACTTGTGTAGGTCCAAGATATGCCTCTCACCTCCCCCTGTCAGGGAAATTTGTTAAAACAGTAGGATTCTACAAGTGCAGCTAATAATGTCACAACACATCATAGTGGGAAAACAGGGAGCAGCTATGCAAGTGGATGAATCAGAATTCATGAAAAAGTGGTATAATGTATCTAACGCCGCTCCTCATGTGTCATTAATGGTAAACAAAGGATATAGAGCAAGAGACTTGGGACCAATGATGAATGGAAAGAAACAAGCAACCCCCTGATAAAACATTCTGCAGATAAAGAATTCATAAAAATAATATGTGCCACGCCTATGAATGGAATACCACAGGAAGTAGCCATACCGGTCAAACAACAAGTTCAGGTGAAAGAGAAATTAGACAATCAGCTGAAAGATGACATGGAAAAACAGATTCCAGAAGGTCTCTGGTCAAAACATGACACTGATGTGGGCTTAGTAAAATCAGCAAGCCCTATAACCATAACCCCTAAACAGGGCAGTGTGTTACCCAGAAAAGCCCAATATCCTAAAACCTGAAGCTGAGGAAGGAATAAGCAAAACAATAGAGGGATTGATAGCAGCGGGAGTCTTAGAAAGAACAAACAGCCCATGCAATACCCCCCTTCTTCCAATTCTAAAAGCAGACAAGTCAAAATGGAGATTGGTACATGACCCAAGAGCAGTAAATGATGTAGTAGAGGATTGGCCAGCAGAAGTACCAAATCCTCACACACTGTTGACAAATGTCCCTCCAACGGCCAAATACTATACAGTGATAGATTTATGCTCAGCCTTTTTCAGTGTACCATTGGCAGAAGAAAGTCAGTACCTGTTTGCATTTACCTACAGAGGAAAACAATACACTTATACTAGAATACCTCAAGGATTCAAACATTCGCCTCATGTATTCAACCAGGTGTTAAAAGCTGATCTAGAAAACCTGGAGCTAAACAGCACTGTAATCCAATATGTGGATGATTTGTTAATCTGTTCACCCACATTGGAACAGTGTCATGAGGACTCCATGAAGTTCTCCAACAATTGGCAGTAGGGGGACACAAGCTGTCAAAAACAAAACTGCAGTATTGCTTACCCCAGGTCGAATATCTGGGAAGAACAATAGCACATGGGTCAAAAGCAATATCACCAGGACAGTTAGAACACATAAGCAAAGCACCAAAACCAGTAACTGTGGGCCAAATGATGACATTTCTGGGAATGACAGGATTCAGTGGAGATTGGATAGAGGACTATGCGATAAAAACAGCAGCCCTGAGGGAGCTGATGAAAACAGCCGATCGGCAGAACTTAAAAGCCCCTTTGACATGGACAAAAGATGCAACAATAGCATTCGAGACGTTGAAAAAGGAAATGCAACGGGCGCCAGCATTGGCTGTGCCCGACTATAACAAACCATTCCTGTTATATGTGGTGAACAGAAGAAATGGGTATGCTTCAGCAGTGCTAGCACAGGACACATGCAGTGGTAGGAAAAAGCAAGCCCTAACCGACTATAGCACCAAATTAGACAGTGTGGCCCAAGGGTACCTGCCATGCTTTCAGGGAGTGGCGGCCATGCATTATGCCTATGAGAAGGCTTCGTCAGTCACAATGGGATACCCAATAACAATATACACACATCACAAGACAGTGGAACTGTTAGAGCAGGGAAGGTTTGTTCTAACGCAGGCTAGGAACCTGTCGTTATTAACATACCCAGACATCACTATTAAGAGATGCAGCATAGAGATCACTTAGGAAATCATGCAGGGTATGGCACAGTTGGACAAATCGGGCAGACTTTCCAAGAAGAAAAGGTAGACAGTTGCCCACAACCATGCTCTGCCCAATTGGCAGAACTAAAAGCACTGACAGAAGCCTGTAGATTGGGCAGGCAAAACAGTGACTATTTTTACTGACTCAGCGTATGCACATGGAGTCTGTCATCTGTTTGGAGCAGTATGGAAACAGAGAGGGTTTTTGAAAAGTGATGGATCACCCATACAACATTTTGAACAAATCAAATAATTTTTTTTTAGATTAGATTCAACTTTATTGTCATTGTGCAGAGTACAAGTACAGAGACAACAAAATGCAGTTAGTCTAACCAGAAGTGCAAAAAAGCAGAAAAGTGCAGTGTGAACAGTATATACAGGTAGTGCAGTATATGAGCAGTGTAGTAGTGCAGTATATGAATTAGCAGTAGCATTATAAGCAGAATAAATAGGATGCAGTATGAACAGTGTAAGCAGCATATGAGCTGTATAGGCAATGCAGTCTAGCAGTATATATGTATTAACAGTAACATTAGAGTAAATAGCAGAATAAATATGGAATGCCGTATGAACAGTATAAACAGGTATGTACAGTGTATTAACAGTAGTATTAAAAGAAAAATAAGGATATGTGCATTATGAACAGTATAGACAGATTATGAACAGTATAAACAGATATGTACAGAAGAGCAGTGGTATGGAGTAAGAGCAGTGTGTACTGTAGGAGTAGTGCAATTGTCCGGGGGGGGGGGGGGGGGGGCTGCAGGGGTTGGTAGGTTGTCACCTAGGTGCAGAGTTGGAGTTCAGTAGGGTGACAGCCGCAGGGAAGAAGCTACCTCTGAACCTGCTGGTTCGGGTGCGGAGAGACCTGTAGTGCCTTCCGGAGGGGAGTGGGGTGAACAGTCTATGATTGGGGTGAGAAATGTCCTTGACGATGCTGCGTGCCTTACGCAAGCATCGTTTGCCCTGGACAGCCTCAATGGAGGGGAGTGAGGAACCAGTGATGCGTTGGGCAGTTTTCACCACCCTCTGCAGTGCTTTCCGGTCAGATGCAGAGCAGTTGCCATACCATACTGTGACACAGTTGGTGAGGATGCTCTCGATGGTGCAGCGGTAGAAGTTCACCAGGATCTGAGGAGACAGATGGACCTTCTTTAGTCTCCTCAGGAAGAAGAGACGCTGGTGAGCCTTCTTAATCAGGGTAGAGGTGTTGAGGGTCCAGGAGAGATCCTCAGAGATGTGGACACCCAGAAACTTGAAGCTGGTGACTCGCTCCACCTCAGTCCCGTTGATGAGGATGGGGGTGTGTGTGCCAGCTTTTGACTTCCTGAAGTCCACAATGAGCTCTTTGGTCTTCCTGGTGTTGAGAGCCAGGTTGTTGTCGTTGCACCACACTGTTAGGTGCTGGACCTCCTCCCTGTAGGCCGACTCATCGTTGTTGCTGATGAGACCAATCACCGTTGTGTCGTCTGCGAACTTAACAATGGTGTTTGAGCCATGTACAGGTGTGCAGTCGTAGGTGAAGAGGGAGTAAAAGAGGGGGCTCAATACACAGCCTTGTGGAACGCCGGTGTTCAGGGTGAGGGTTGAGGAGGTGTGGTTGTGTAGCCTAACAGACTGCGGCCTGTTGGTTAGGAAGTCATTCATGTTGACTATGATGAAACCAAAGCGATTAGCCATCATTAAATGTCAGGCGCACCGGAAAGGCAATGATTACATTATTCAGGGAAACAATGCTGCTGATGAAGCGGCAAAACGAGCATTAAAATGTGCGGTGGCTGTATTGGCCCCAATGGTATTGGTAGAACCAATACCGCAGCCAGAGGACATCATACACATGCAACAGATTGCGGGGCCATATGAGCAATCCATGTGGCTCCAAAGTGGGGCAAAGGCCGACTCTACAGGACTGTGGAGATCACATGAGGGAACAATAGTAGCACCTAGGGCAGACATGTAAAACTCAAGGCCCGCGGGCCACATCCGGCCCCCTGGACAATTGTATCCGGCCCGCGAGATAGCTGGCGCTTTGGATTCAGCTATTGGTTGAGACGTCAATCAGCGGCAAGCTTCTTTATTGACAAACTCATCAGTCTCACACTCATTCTGTCACTTCGGCTCAACTTTTAGCTAACTCTAGCTAGCCTTTCCAAAAATGGCCAAACGAAAAGTGGACTTTGAAAACAGAGACTTTCAAGACAGATGGGAGGCAGAGTATATGTTCACTAACATAAGGGGCAAACCTGTTTGTCTTGTGTGTGGAGCTGTTGTGGCCGTAGTTAAAGAATACAACATAAGACGACACTATGAAACGAAACATGGGGACGGGTACAAGGAGCTGGACACGCAGCAGAAGCTCCAGAAGGTAGAAGAGTTTAAAAAAAGTCTGGTGTCACAGCAGGCTATGTTAAAAAAAGCAAAATCTCAAAGTGAGGCTGCTGTTAAAGCTAGTTTTATTGTGGCGGAAGAAATAGCTAAATCGGCCCGGCCATTTACCGAGGGAGAGTTTGTGAAGCGATGCATGATTAAAGTGTGCGAAGTCGTGTGTCCTGACAAAAAGCAAGCCTTTTTAAATGTAAGCCTTACCAGAAACACCGTTGCTGACCGGACATGTGAGCTTGCTACCAATATACAAAATCAGCTGATGGAAAAAGGAAAAGACTTTATTGCATATTCCCTTGCTGTGGATGAGAGCAGTGACACAACAGATACTGCCCAGCTGTCAATCTTCATTCGTGGAGTGGACTCTGACTTATGCGTTACAGAAGAACTTTTCGGAATAAAATCAATGCACGGCACAACCACAGGAAAAGACATATTTGAAGAAGTATCCAGTTGTGGAAATGAAATGAAGCTGCCTTGGGACAAACTGGTAGGACTGACAACAGATGGAGCGCCTGCAATGTGCGGTAAAAAGAGTGGATTAGTGGGCAGAATGCGGGAGGAGAATTGCGCAGGTGAGCTGACAGTTTACCACTGCATTATACACCAGGAAACATTGTGCGGCAAAGCGCTCAAAATGGAACATGTAATGAGCACCGTTACACAGACTGTTAACTTTATAAGAGCCAAAGGTTTAAACCACCGCCAGTTTAAGGCTTTTCTGGCTGAAATCGATTCTAAAAATGGGGACGTGCCCTATCACACAGAGGTGCGCTGGCTAAGTCGAGGGATTTTGAGTTACGTGAAGATATCTGTCAGTTTATGGAAAGTAAAGGGAAAGACACCACAGAGCTCCATGATGAAAAGTGGCTGTGTGAGCTGGCATTTCTGTGTGATATAACGAACCATCTCAATGCGCTAAACCTCCAGCTTTAGGGAAGAGACCGTGTGATCACAGACATGCATGCTGCAGTGAGAGCTTTTAAAGCCAAGCTGCATCTGTGGGAGACGCAGATGTTGGAAGGAAACTTGGGTCACTTTCCGTTTTGTCTGTCGATGAAGAACAAGGTTTCTGCCGCTATTTTTCCGAGTGCACAATTTGCTGAAAAACTAAGCATACTTAGTAGCGAGTTCACATGGAGATTTGCCGACTTTGAAGCTCAAAAAACCAAGTTTGAATTTCTCAGTAATCCGTTTGCGGTTGATGCGGAAAAGGAAAGTATGAACATCCAAATGGAGCTGCTTGACCTCCAAAGTAGTGACACACTTAGGGCGAAATATGACTCTGTGGGCACTGCACAGTTCCCACATTTCATCCCTGAAACGATGCCCCAACTCCACCTACAAGCTGCTAAAATGCTCTGCATGTTTGGTAGCACATACCTATGTGAGCAACTTTTCTCTGTGATGAAGATGAACAAAACACCACACAGGAGTCGTCTCAGTGACGAACACCTTCACTCCATCCTGAGAATTGCCACAGCTCAGAGCCTTAGTCCAGACATTGATGAACTTGCAGCTAAGAAAAGATGCCAATCATCTGGCTTGGGCTAATATGCATCAGAGCAAAATGTACTTAAATGTTGTTGTTATTATCTTGTTCAGAGTCCCAACCATCCCCTGTGTCCCTTAAATCTTTAGATTTTAGACTTATGATAATAAACTTATTTAATTATAAAAAAAAATCTTTTAAGTGAAATCTGACATTTTCATCAGAAATGACTCAGTGGACCTGACAGAGAGGAACACAAAAAAACAATGCCATAGATATGTCTTTTATTTGAAATTTGATCTCATTACTTTTGTTAAATCTGTAAGTTTGGTTTGGTCTGAATTCTCTACGGTGAATTTGGAAAAGTTAAGTTAATTGGTGATAATACATTAGAAAAAATATGTTATTATCTTATTTTCAATAAATATCGACTTTGTTTGGCCCGCGACTTGGGCCCAAATTTAATTTTTGGCCCCCTCTGTGATTGAGTTTGACACCACTGACCTAGGGTGCTGCTGGGGATTTTGATCACTGATGCGCATGGTTTTGACCATTGCGCAAGGGGGGAAGTTGTGATAAAAATAAAACTTCAAGGGTATTGGTCACCCTATCTACAGGCAATGGTAGACAACGCATTAGCAGAATGCACAGTATGCGCACAAAACAATGTAAGAAAGGGAATCACAACACCTTTAGGGCACATACCGGTACCAGATGGGTCATTCAAACATTTAGTAATGGACTATGTAGACATGATAAAAAAGGTAAATGGGAAAATATACATGCTTGTTGTCATAGATCGATTCAGCAGATGGGTAGAAGCAACGCCATCAGCCGACTTAGGGGCAGGAACAGTGGTCAAATTCCGAACAAGAGAAGTAATACCCAGATTTGGAATACCTAATGAGATTAGCTCAGATAACGGTGCAGCATTTATTCAGAAAACTGTGAAACAAGTCATACAACAGTTAAGAATAAAACAAAGACTGGGTTGTGTCTACCATCCACAATCACAAGGAATGGTAGAAAGAATGAATGGTACCCTCAAAACAAAGCTGAACAAGATATGTGCCAGCACAAAGCTTAACTGGGTCGATGCCTTGCCACTTGCATTAATGAGGTACCGCATGCAGACTAACAGAAACACACACTTAACACCGCATGAAATGCTTACGGGTCGACCCATGCCGGTGCCAACACTAAGAGGACCTTACAAAGGACCCCCACTGGAACAACTCCAGATGGAACGAAAGCAATACATGAAACAATTAACTGAGATACACAAAGTTATATATTCACAGGAAAAAGACAAGCAGCCGGAGCCGGAGCCACCCCTGCCCAATCCAATTACACCAGGGGACCAGGTGTACATCAAAGTCTTCCGGAGGAAGTGGAACGAGCCAAGGAGAGAGGGACCATGAGGCAGTGCGAGCCACCCCCACTGTAATACAGGTCAGAGGGAGTCTAACCTGGTACCATCTGAACCACTGCACCAGGGTCCCGAGGCAAGTACTCGGCCAGACTAGAGACGAGGACGAAGGGACGGGTGAGATCGCACAGGAGGACCTGGAAAATGAAGAAACAGGTACAAAGGCTGTACAGGGGCCAGAAACCCAGCCCCCAGCTGGACGGGAAGGACAGTAGAGCCCGGGGGATCCCGGGGAAGGGACTAGTGCTTATATAAAATAATAGTACTAATGTATTTGCTGTCCCAAGTAGAACAGGCCCTGTCGATAGAATTGATTCAGGAAGTGGAGCACAGGTTAATACAAAAATTGATGACGACAGAGTAGACAAGGAAAATCCATTATGGGAGCAGGCTAGGCAAAATGATAAATGAGAAGAGTTATATCAATGGGTAGAGTTTACAGCCCAGTCAGTAACAGAAAGAGATTGCTTCATGTGTAGTTCATCACCACTTAAAAAACTACGAGTTGTACCTAACCCGCACACATACCAGACTTGTGCACAGTTTAATCAAAAGTCCCGTCCGATAGAAGAGTCAAAACGACCCTATTGTCCAGCCGAATGTTTGGGTATCTTAAGCAACACCAGATATCATAAATTTTATGATCAGACTTTTAGAGACCAATGCAGAAAGATAGATGTGAGAATAGATGAGAAAAAGAGGGAGATTCCAGGACCCTATTCAATAGATTGGATGTAAAGGTTTGAGTGCTCTGACAAACCATTCAACACAACATACCACAAACCTGGGGAAATTTAAAAGGGCACTGTTACATCACATGGCGTATTGTACCATGGAATATGGAGTAACCTAGGCCATAAATACCTGATAACCAGGCAATAGGGACATATACAAATGCTACCCGTAAGGTTGTGCTAAAATGTTTGAGACAGTAGAAGAGGTAACTAATAAGAGGTGCAGGCTAAAACAAGATAGGCAAAGAAACTGTTCTGGACCACTGGTAATAAGATTAGGGGCTCCAAGAGGAATACCCCTAATCGATATATATCTCAGCCAGAATGAGGCAGTGGCAGATTACTATTGGATATGTGGAGGAGGAAGGCTAATGGCGGCATTACCCGCTGATTGGTCAGGGATATGTGCTCAGGTTAAGTTAGCCAAGTCGGTAACTATTTTGATGGTAAATGACACCAAGTCATGGGCAGACCAGCAAGAAATTAGACCAGATCAGGGTGAAGTTAAACAAGGAAGCAGGAGAAAAGGGGTATATCTGTCAGACCCAGCAGTTTATATAGATGCCATAGGTGTACCTAGAGGGGTACCTGACGAGTACAAGGCAAGAAGCCAGATACTGGCAGGATTGGAATGAATTTTCCTTTGGCCCACGATAAATAAAAATGTAGATTGGATAAACGCCATTTATTACAATCAACAGAGGTTCATCAATTACACAGATGATGCCTTATCAGCCCGAGGAGAGCAGGTCAGAGAGACAAGTAGAATGACATAGCAGAACAGACAGGCATTACATTTTCTGATGGCCGCTCAAGGTGGGGTGTGTAAAATGTTTGGGGACCAATGCTGTACATACATTCCTAATAATACCGATCCTGCAGGAAGTTTTGCCAGAGCAATGACTAAAGTCAAAAAACTTGGGACAGGAAGTGAGAGACAATGCAGGCACAGACTTTGGGAAATTAGACTGGTTGGAAAACACCCAAGGAAAGTGGGGAGCAATGTTGGCAAAAATGGGAATAATGATTACGATAGTGATTGTAGTGTTAGGACTAATGTTTTGTATAATGCCTCTCTTGAGATCTTTCTTTATACAGAGTAGTTAAGCAGAAGAGTGTGACAGCAAGGACAGCGCCGATAGCAGTCAACAGAGTTGGAGAACAACCAGACCTACAGTGGGGGAAATAATTATTTGATCCCCTGCTGATTTTGTTAGTTTGCCCGATTACAAAGACATGAGCGGTTTATAATTTTTATGGAACTTTTAGTTTAACACAGGGGTTCTCAACCTTTTGCAAGCTGGGCCCCCCCGAAGCTGGTTCATTGCAGTTGGGGCCCCCCCTCCTCCCGGCGCCACCCCCCCCCCCCCTTCCCGGCGCCACCCCCACTACACCACCTTGCATAGATAGATAGATAGATAGATAGCCCTAGGCTAGGCTATTATTGTTAGGCCCACACTATTATTATTATTATTATTATTATTATTATTATTATCATCATCATCAGTAGCGGTAGGTAGGCCTATTATCATTACTAGGCTATTGTTATAATTGGCAGTAGCACCAGACTTCTAATGTGAGCTTGCAGGCATTATTATTATTATGAGTAGTGGTAGGCCTATTATCATTACTAGGCTATTGCTATATAATTATATGAGGTTACATGCTTTATTGTTGTTGTTATTATTATTATTATCATTATCATCAGTAGGCCTATTATCATTACTAGGCTACTGCTATAATTGGGAATTGGCACCAGACCTCTGATATGAATTTATGCTTTATTATTGTTATTATTACTAGGCCTAATAGTAGGCATATCATCTGCATTTTTTACAAAAGCTTGCAGGTTGGCGATGTTAATGTGAGACCTGAGCCTGCTTTGCCTTGCAAAGATCCTCAATTCTTGGCGCAATGTCTGATAAACATAGCCTCAAATCATCCTTGATTTGTGCACGATTGCGGTATTTCATTCATCGTACCTTCGAAGCTTTTTTGCAGCTGGTGGTGCGTCGGTTGCCTTGTTGGTCCTCACTAGAAATCTCTCCATTTTTGTTTGGTTTTGAAATAATTTGGATGTGGATTAGTTGTGTTTTCAATAAAGTTTAGGCTATGATGTAACGATGTGTGCGTGTGTGGCTATGTTGAGAGACTAGTATCGGGGGCTAATCAGTCGGGACTTAGGCACGATCTTTAATACAACAGTACACAATAACGATTTTGCAGGCAATGCAGATTTTATTTTAAGACTTAACAATTGTAGTCCTTTGTGAGTGGGTGAGTGTGTGTGTGTCTTAGTCGCGTGGGTCCTATAGTTGTGTTGCAACACGGTGAAAAAGTTGCTAGCTAGTTAGCTAAGTGCACGCCTAGCAGTTAAAAAAATTACTGGCTAGGGCTGAGATGGGGATAATCTTTAAAAAGACTGTTTGGGTTTTGAAGTATAGGCCTAAGTAAATCGATATCGAGATTGATAACAGATAGACTAGCGAGAGTTGGCACAAGCGAACTTGGCAAGAGACTAGAGTGAATGGAGCTACGACGCGTGTGCGGACGCTTATATAGTAGCACTTACGTGACGTCGCGTCACAGGCTCAAAATACTACCCCCTGTATTGGTAGATTTGAAATGAAACTGTGTGGTTGATTTGTTTGTGTGTTATAATAGTCCAACCACTTGCATTTCGACATGGGGGGGGGAATCTGTTGCATCTCATTTGTAGGTCTACTAATAGCCAGTGAGTCCGTGATTTTTCGTGTTTTTTTGGGGGGGGTTTTTTCCCCTCCCATCATGTAGCCTACTCGCGCCCACCCGGGAAAGTGTCCACGCCCCCCACCGGTTGAGAACCACTGTTTTAACAAATAGAGACAATATCAACAAAGAAGTCCAGAAAAAACACATTATATAAAGTTATAAATTCATTTGCATTTGATCGAAGGAAATAAGTATTTGATCCCCTACAAACCAGCAAGAATTCTGGCTCATACAGACCGGTTATATGCCCATGAGGCACACAGATTACTCCTGTCACTTTAAGAAAGTACTCCTAATCTCTGCTTGTTATGGGTATAAAAGACACCTGTCATTAGAATTAATCTCTTCCATTCCAACCTCTCCACCACCATGGGCAAGACCAAAGAACATTCAAAGGACATCAGGGTAAGAGTTGTAGACCTGCACAAGGCTGGAATGGGCTACAAGACCACCAGCAAGAAGCTTGGTGAGAAGGAGACAACTGTTGGTGCAATTATTAGAAAATGGAAGAAATACAAAATAACCATCAATTGCCCTCGGCCTGGAGCTCCATGCAAGATCTCGCCTCGTGGGGTAAGGATGATCATGAGAAGGGTGAGGGATCAGCCCAGAACTACACGGGAGGAGCTTGGTAATGGCAGCTGGGACCACAGTCACCAAGAAAACCATTGGTAACACACTACACCGTAACGGATTGAAGTCCTGCAGTGCCCGCAAGGTCCCCCTGCTCAAGAAGGCACATGTACAGGCCCATCTGAAGTTTGCCAATGAACACTTAAATGATTCAGAGAAGGCTTGGGAGAAGGTAATGTGGTCAGATGAGACCAAAATTGAACTCTTTGGCATAAATTCGACTCGTCGTGTTTGGAGGGAGAGAAATGCTGAATGCTACAATCCCAAGAACACCATCCCCACCGTCAAACACGGA
The DNA here is from genome assembly GCF_951799395.1 of Argentina silus. Classification (NCBI taxonomy): domain Eukaryota; kingdom Metazoa; phylum Chordata; class Actinopteri; order Argentiniformes; family Argentinidae; genus Argentina; species Argentina silus. The sequence goes on from NC_139654.1 coordinate 17,372,904, forward strand.
GGTGGAAACATTATGCTTTGGGGTTGTTTCTCTGCTAAGGGTACAGGACGACTTCACTGCAATGAGGGGCCAATGGACGGGGCCATGTACCGTAAGATCTTGGACGAGAACCTCCTTCCCTCAGCCAGAGCACTGAGGATGGGTCGTGGATGGGTCTTCCAGCATGACAATGACCCAAAACATACGGCCAAGGCAACAAAGGAGTGGCTCAAGAAGAAGCACACTAAGGTCATGGAGTGGCCTAGCTAGTCTCCAGACCTTAATCCTATAGAAAATTTGTGGAGGGAGCTGAAGCTTCGAGTTGCCAAGCAAAAGCCTTGAAACCTTCAGGATTTGGAGAGGATCTGTAAAGAGGAGTGGACCAAAATCCCTCCTGAGATGTGTGCAAACCTGGTGACCAACTACAAGAAACGTCTGACTTCTGTGCTTGCCAACAAGGGTTTCTCCACCAAGTACTAAGTCATGTTTTGCTTGGGGATCAAATGCAAATTAATTTATAACTTTATATAATATGTTTTTCTGGACTTTTTTTGTTGATGTTCTGTGTCTATTTGTTAAAATAAAAGTACCATAAAAATTATAGACCGCTCATTTCTTTGTAATCAGGCAAACTAACAAAATCAGCAGGGGATCAAATAATTATTTCCCCCACTGTATATCCTGTTTCTGACTGGGAGAAGGAGGACAGTGAGTCTTCTGCCCCCTCAGACGACAACAGGATCGTCTAGACTCCCAGCCATGACTCTCGAGCTCCAACAGTTACACCTACTCGAGAGTACCACTGCTCCACTCATTAAAAAAGAAAAACCCCTGGCATATGAGGACTACGTTCCCCTTGGAAATATTATGTGTTTTATGGTATCATGTATAACAACTATTGTTTGTATTACTGATAAAATGTCCATATTGAAAGTGTGTAAAGAGGCAACAATGGGAAGGTCTTAGATTCAGGGACACAACGGATGATCCCTTATAATGAATAAGTATTGGCCTCATTACAGGTTGATTTATTATATAGTATTTTACTTTTTGTTAACAACTGTGTTACCATATAAGTATGAAGGAAGTTGTTGCTCATGGGGACAGGTGCTCAGTTACAGACTTGTACAGTAGGTTGCTCAAGGTTGGCTGGATGGTATGAGAGCCGCAGGGGAATTTTCCTGGAAGATTGATAAGATAAGAGTCCAGGTTTTTCGCCCCTGCCTGTAAAAGGGACGTGTCCCCAGGAGTTTATTGTAATGATGATGTAATTCATGTTATTTTTCACTTATATGATTCATATATAAAGAAAGAAAGAAAGAAAGACTGTTTATTTGCCATGCAATCAATTCACATCAATTGTTGGAATGGGTCTTTTTGCAAAAAAAATATCTTAACTAAAAGAATTAGTTAAGATAGCTACACGTGACAAACTTTGCAATCTAGCTAGTTGGCTAGCTAGCTAGCTGTGTTGATTTGTCTTGCTCCGTGGTGCTGGCATCTCTCAAAGAGCCTGCACAAAGTATTTTGTATTTTGTAGTTGATGAATTGGTTGTTAATTTGCTAATATTGATGATTACTTTTCACTTGTTGACCTTGCATGATGAAAATGTCATGTTAATATAGCTGTATTTTGAGGCTAGATGCTTGTTGTAGATCACCTTTAGTGAGGAATTGCCTTTCTTGATTCTCTCCCTCTGGGCTTTCGAAACTGCAAGTTTTCACATCCAAATCAAAACGGACTCCTGAAACATTAGAGACTGAAGCACTGGCATCACTAGAATAACAGCAAACAATAGTAAACTATGTTATGTGTGCAGACCACAGACATCAGCAAGCACCGAAGGTGCATGGCAGTGAGAGGTCTTCCCTTTTACCTATGGGAGTACACTGCCCTAGTGAAGACCTGCCTGGTAAGTGCCTTTAAACCTAAAGTGTAAAACCACTCTTTACTTTGTTTATCATTGATTTGTCAATGTGTCAATCATGTCCCAGCAGTCTACTCCAGAGAACTGATGCAATGGAGACCCACACCAGAGGGGTGAAGATGGCTATCGTCGAGGGCGCAACAGACCCCAACACAGTTGTTCTTGAAGGCATCGAAGACTTCCCTACTGCATTCGGACTGCTCTTTGGCCTGATGTACGTTGTCAACATAGAATATCCCAAGGAGTGGAATTACACTTTTAAAGCTATACAAAAACTCTTCTTGCATGTCAAGGAGGAGGAATGCTCAGCTCGAATTCAGTCACTGAAAAACAGACTGGTAAACGCATAGATTTCATCTAATGGAAATGCTTAAATGGACACTTCACTTTTTAATATAATTACCTTTCTCTCATAATCTATCAAAACACTGAACAACTAACCAGAACAGTCAGACTGCTTTGAATGTGTCAACAGCCCTAACTTGTATAATTCTTGTTTTGTGGTGGTAGGTTCACTGTTATTTAGGTTTGCAACAAAACTAATGCATTCATTGCAGGCAGGTTTTTGCTAGTAGTCTACCTACTTCATGTAGAGGAACGTTTTGAATGATATAAGGGTAGTTGATCTCATTGCCAGCTGGAGGGACAATTCACAATTTCCAATCTCATATTCATTATCTCTAGCACCATACCAGTGTTTTCATATGTGAATACAGAATGTAGAAAATCAGTTGTCAAAAAGATCAGAAGAACCGGTCCTATGGAAATTACCCCCGATGATGTCATCGGAGGCCATTCAGGATTCAGTGATTTTCAGAAACTACAGCCACGAACGCACTCCCCCTGGCTGGAAACTCTTAGTTGAATTTCCAGCCAGGAGGAGTGTGTTTGTGGCTGTAGTTTGAAAGTCACTGAATCCTTTGTAAAAAATGATGATACCATAGGGAGTCATTTCCTTCGGACCTTATCTTATCTGTTTGACTACAGAACACAGTAAATAACAGTTCTCACATATGTAGACACTGTATGCTGCTGGAAATGAGGTTGAAAATGGTAACGTGCCTTGACATCCCGTTTGCCGGTTGTATCTGAAGAGACCTATTTTGTTTGCGACTTGAGTAAGGACCAATCTAAGGATGCTTTTTGTTTAGGTACCCTGATTGACATTCAGACAACGGAGATGTAAGTAATTTATTCATATGTTACTTTATCTTTTTGGGGATGAAAACAATTGAAATGTGTCCTAAAAATCTAAAATGTGTCTATGAAAAAAATGTGTCAAAGGAAGGCAGAAATGTATTAAATGTTAACATAATAAATGTTTAATGGTATTCTGTGTCTGAGTTATCTTTTTATTGCAACAAAAATGGCCAAAAATTGTATTGTAGTCCATAATTTAATACTGTAAGTTACTGGCTGTAACGTACAAATATTTAGTAACTGGTCCCAATTTCTTTTCTGAGTTGAGGTGTCAAACATATCATTTGGAGTAAGATGAACTTTAAGATCAGATTTGCACTACTTGCTTTCCTAAGTGTTGGCAAAAACAATTAAACTTGCCATTAGTTGAACCAAAACTAAGTTACTCAAAATGTTCATTCCATTCAATAATGTATCCAAGAAGTTGAGTTAACTCAAGAAAGGAATTGGGGGGCACTCAAGTGGTGTAGCACACTAAGGCGCATACCATATCATCGCAAGGTCCCTGGTTCGATTCCGGCCATCGACATATCCTGCATGTCATCCCTCCTCTCTCTCACCCATCCTTCCTTCCTGTCAATCTCTACTCTCTCTATCCCAATAAAGCAGAAATGCCCTAAAAACATATAAAAAAAATAAAATAATTGGGACCAGTTACTAAAGGATTTTAAGTTTTGCCAAGCAGTACATTTTTTTTTTAAAGTGCATATTGGTTAAGTGTGTTTTTTCTGGGGGGTTTTATTCCTTTTATTTAAGTGATTTTATTTCAATTATTGAGTTGAACAGCGCTTATGGCTGCCTAATGTTTAATTGGATAAATACTGTAGTGATTCTCTACATTACATAAAGCTATACAAACGCGTATTAGCTAAATTACACCCGAAAACATCCATTAAATACACGTACACTGATACTTCTAATTATACGATTTACCTGGAAACAGCTGCTACCAGAATAGATTTTCACACCAAGTCGGATTTTCGCTCACATGTTCCGTATGAATTTACTTCATTGTTTAACGTGACGTGAACACAAAGTCAACGTGATGTATGACGTCACGCCTACGCGACGTGAATAGGGCGGCAACGTGACGCTTGGGGGGAAAACACTCATTAATTGAAAATCCATGACTGTGTTCTAAAATGCGTTCTTGCGTATACCAAGTTGGGATATGCTCTAGAAAGAGCTCAAGAACGCATTTTGGAATACAGCCCATGTACGGTTTCTTGACGGTTTTTCAGGCGTTCAGTCAAACGTTAGGTGACTTGGTGAGCAGTATCACTCACCCCCTGCGGGTCATTAAAGGCACTATTATCCCCTCATACATGTCCGCACAGAAGCGCAGCATAGTAAGGTCTCTGAAAATAGCTTCTTATTACATAGGCGCAGGAAAATGAGCACGTACGTCAGCGTTTAAGTTTCTTTGAAAATTACCCCGATCATCTCAATTGTGTACTATATTTTAAGCATAGCCTAAGACCCTGACATAGCCAATATGGAAAGTGTAATCATGCAATGTATGTGATAAAGGGAAACGCGATATATTGCAACAAAATGAATTCTAATGCAGCCTCAAGCTAGTACTGTACCTGAAAAGTGTGCACCTAATCGTGGTGTTTATTTCAACACCCCAATCCTGTGTTAGCTGGCTAGCTTCGGCGCAGTCGTTATTCAGTCTTCTTCTCCGAACAAGACGGAAAGCAATACAAAGTGAAGCCAATGCGTATATTATTAGTCTTGTTTGATTTGCTCTTGCAGAGTATGTTTTTAACTGGCCTAAATCTTGAAAACTATGGAGGTAGCCAGCTAGCGATGGAACCAAACCCTTTGTTCCAAAACAGATACGAACAATGGCCCCCGTCCGATCTTGCTTCCTTCATTAGCGCATTCCCTCTGCTCTGCACTACCAACAGTGTTCAATCACACCGTAATCCGTATGTAGCGTACTAAACCTTTCCCCTGCTAGCCCCACTTCCAAAAACGGATTATTGTTGGCCAGTCTATGTTTGCAGAATAAAATGTCATCATGTTCATGAGTTTGATGTGTTTTGATAATAGCTTTCCAAGATGTAGCTATGTAAAGTCGATGTATGCTACATCTCATAATGTCAGTAAAATTACATGCTGTTTGCTAGTTCACTTTTTTATTGTATTACAGTGACATTGCATATGGCACTATCCTATCATCAGTAAATTAAAGGATATGACAATTCAGTTTTTAGATTAGAACAATTATGGGTAGGTTGTTGTGGGTAGGTATTCTAGACAAGGTGCTCCTCTGATAGCTATCTATTAATTATTCATTCCTATGTTGAAGGCTAGAGAAAGGCCCATAGCACTTAAGTAGTATTGGAATTACGGAATTAGGCCTGGACTACCTACCTTCATCATTCTGCTGTCAAAACGAAGGGTGATAGAACAGATCTACTGCCCTTACAACCACGGCGTGGGTAGCTGCTGCAGAGCCACAGTAGTCACGATATGACCATATGGAGGACACAACTGAAAGTAGCCTACATTTGTTAGGTTAGGGTAGAGGTTGAAATGGCATTTGTGTTCTACGCATTCAAGTTATGTGGGTTACTGAGGGGGAGGGTTACTGAGATGGCTGTTCCCACACGGCCAAAGTACTAAAACTCTCACCTACATTCTTAGAAATAAAGGGTTCCAAAGAGTGAAACCTAAAAGGGTTCTTCCACAGGAAGAGCCGAAGAAGTTTCGGATAAGCAAGGAGGTGAGCAGAGTAAGCTGTTTCTGAGTACAACTGGGGCCCAATCCAGTCCCATCTCCACTACCCCCCTGTCATCCCCACTACCCCCCTGTGCAAGTTTCTCTCCTGAAAATAAATAAAAAATGTAAAAAAATCTTCCTTTCTTCTAGCATTGTGACTGCCAATAGCCTCTGGTCCGAGCATAGATTACTTTTTCTTATGATGACTGATGGATAGATGATTCACTTACTTAGACAAATGTATTTGTTGTAAGTCGCTTTGGATAAAGATGTCTGCTAAATGCCATAAATGTAAAATGTAAATGTCCAGCATCCCCTTTTAGTTAATTCCCTGAACAGTGTTGCCACTGAGGGAGAGAGCAGGGGAGAAAGGAGGGGAGGAGAGAGAGAGGGGGGGGGGATATTCACAGAACACCACCACCCTCTACTGGTGCAGATCAAGAACAACCTCTCCACTCCACTTATCCTTTTATCCTGTTGTACTGCACTGTACTCAAAATGTGGGTCAGATTACGTAATCATGTGTTGACTTTTCGGTATGCCAAATGTATGCTATGTATAATAAAAAATGGTGCCTGTCTTATTCTTTTTTTCTTTTGGTTTTAAGATGTTGCTGACAGACATGCTGAAAAACCAGTCATACAAACGGCTCTCTCTACACAGACTTAGCCATACAAAGTACTGATGTCAGTAGACAGTCTCCCTCTCTTTCCCACATGGTCTGGGGGTGCTGCAGAGGCAGTGGATAACAACATTGTGACCGCAAAGCCATTAATCCCCACGTCCAACACAAAAAGCAGTCTGCTAGCAAAGGCTAAGCACTACGCTGAATTCATATTATGTACAGTGCCTTCAGAAAGTATTCAGACCCCTTCACTTTATACACATTTTGTTGTGTTATAGACTCAATTTAAAATGGATTAAATTAAAAGAATTTGCCATCAATCCACACACAATACCCCAAGCGAAAACACGTTTTTTGAAGTTTCAGTAAATTCATTAAAATTGAAGTACAGAAATACCTCATGTACAGAAGTATTCAGACCCTTTGCTATGACACTCTTAAAATTAGCTAAAATACAAAAATCATCAACCATCAACAAATCACTCAATAAGTTGAATTGAGTCCATCTTAATGCAAGGATAATAGTTCATGTAATTTTGGAATTAATATCTTTGTTTTTATAGGGTCTCTGATTTGCATATAAATCAATTACACACTGTGTAGATTAGGATGTCACTACCAACTCAGCAAATTTCATAATTTTCTCTTGATCCTGACAAACTCTACCGTCCCTGCCAGTGACAAACATACCCATAACTTGATGCAACTTGGTAATTTCCTCACATGGTTTCTCCTACCACAGCTACGCAGATGACACTCAACTCTTTCTCTCTTTCCCCCCTTCTGACTCACAGGTGGCAACATGTGTCTCTGCGTGTCTTGCAGACATTTCTGCTTGGATGTCAGCCCACAACCTCAAGCTCAACCTTAACAAGACTGAGCTGCTCTTCCTCCCAGGGAACGTTCTCCATCACAGTAGAGAACTCTACTGTGACCTCCTCCCATACAGCCAAGAACCTTGGGGTGATCTTTGACAGCCACTTATCCTGCGTGACGAACATCACAGCGACAGCACGCTCCTGTAGATTCTTCCTCTACAACATCAGAAGGATACGTCCATTCCTCACCAGAGAAGCAGCACAACTTTTGGTCCAAACACTTGTGATCTCTAGCCTTGACTACTGCAATACACTCTTGGCCGGTCTCCCCGCCTCCACTATCAGGCCTCTGCAGCTCATCCAGAATGCTGCCGTCCATCTGGTGTTCAATCTCCCCAAATTCTCCCATGTCACTCCCCTCCTCCGCACCCTTCACTGGCTCCCGGTAGCAGCTCGCATCAGATTCAAGACCCTGGTGCTCGCCTACCGGGCGGCAAAGGGAACAGCCCCTCCCTACTTGCAAGCAATGGTCAGCCCCCAAACCCCTGCCTGATCAGTCCGCTCTTCCACCTCGGCTGGCTGCCTGGCACCGCCGCCTCTATGTGGATGCAGCAGCCGCACTATTCGGTCACAGCTTTTTTTTTTTCACTGTCCTGGTGCCCCGCTGGTGGAACGAGCTTCCCACTGCTGTCATGACCACAGAGTCACTACCAATCTTCTGCCGTAGATTGAAGACCCATCTCTTCAGGCTACATCTTAACAGTCCCTCCTAAAGACCTCTTCACCCACACTACCCCCCTGTACAAAACAAAATCATTCTTCTAGCATTGAGACTGCCAATGGCCTCTGGTCTGAGCATTGATTACTTTATCTTATGATGACTGATGGATAGATGATTCACTTACTTAAACAAATGTATTTGTTGTAAGTCGCTTTGGATAAAGGTGTCTGCTAAATGCAATAAATGTAAATGTAAATGCAGTTACCACTATTCTTCACACGAGAGATGGTGCGGAAACTGCATTGCATGTTGCTGGATTTGCACTAATCTTTAAAGCTTTGTAGTAAAACCAAATAAACACATTTCCAGCCATATCATTTGAATTCATTGTTGCAAACACAATTATGGATATGAGATTGAGATTATTTTCCATTAAGGGATTCTTTTTGGCCACTTGGTTATAGACCAATTTTGTAGAGTGACTCAGATGATGTTGTCCCATCGACTGTGCTTTTTCCTCTGCAACATTCAACTTTGTAGATTCTTGTAAGTCTCCCCAGGCCTCAGGGTCGCATTCCTGAGCAGTTTTGTTCCTCTCCATTTGCTCAGTTTTTAATGACAACCTGATCCACACAATGTGTAATTGATTTATATGCAAATCAGAGATCCTATAAAAGCAAAGATATTAATTCCAAAATTATATGAACTATTATCCTTGCATTAAGATGGACTCAATTCAACTTACTGAGTGATTTGTTGATGACATTTTTGCATTTTAGCTAATTTTAAGAGTGTCATAGCAAAGGGCCTGAATACTTATGTACACAAGGTATTTCTGTGTTTCAATTTTAATAAATTTACTGAAATTTCTAAAAACCTGTTTTCGCTTTGTCATTCTGGGGTATTGTGTGTGGATTGATGGCAAATTCTTTTAATTTAATCCATTTTAAATTGAGTCTATAACACAACAAAATGTAGAAAAAGTGAAGGGGTCTGAATACTCTCCGAAGGCACTGTGTTCCAGAATGCATTCCATTTTTAGTTTGAGGGTTTTTTATTTCTCAATCAAACGTTTCCCATAGCAGACCAATAGAAATATTTTGGGTTGATTATTTGTATGAATTTGGAGACATTCATTGACGACAACAATTCCAGTATGCCGTACATTGATAGCAGTCCTTGGATTTGAATGAAGCAAAAATAAATGGTTTGATGCCCTCTTGTGGTTGTCGTACAAAACGCCATACAGCAAATCTGCAGCTGATGATGAATGCTGTCTCTGCTGATCAGGATGTTTAACATTATGGCGCTTTCTTTTACTCAATAATACAACTGAAGACCTTCTGTGTCATACACCAAGTTTAGGGTGAACCATTCAAATTAATTTGATATAGGATATGAATTGCATTTACTTTTTTCCAAAGGGATTTTTAAATTAATCCATTTTCAAGTTACTTCCTGCACTGCCATTACCTTCACCCTAAATGACTCAGCCTTTTATTTAAAAATGTGCGCACACACACATACAGTGGGGGAAATAATTATTTGATCCCTTGCTGATTTTGTTAGTTTGCCCGATTACAAAGAAATGAACGGTCTATAATTTTTATGGTACTTTTATTTTAACAAATAGAGACAGAATATCAACAAAGAAGTCCAGAAAAAACACATAAAATAAAGTTATAAATTCATTTGCATTTGATCGAAGGAAATAAGTATTTGATCCCCAAACAAAACATGACTCAGTACTTGGTGGAGAAACCCTTGCTGGCAAGAACAGAAGTCAGACGTTTCTTATAGTTGGTCACCAGGTTTGCACACATCTCAGGAGGGATTTTGGTCCACTCCTCTTTACAGATCCTCTCCAAATCCTGAAGGTTTCAAGGCTTTTGCTTGGCAACTCGAAGCTTCAGCTCCCTCCACAAATTTTCTATAGGATTAAGGTCTGGAGACTAGCTAGGCCACTCCATGACCTTAGTGTGCTTCTTCTTGAGCCACTCCTTTGTTGCCTTGGCTGTATGTTTTGGGTCATTGTCATGCTGGAAGACCCATCCACGACCCATCCTCAGTGCTCTGGCTGAGGGAAGGAGGTTCTCGTCCAAGATCTTTTGGTACATGGCCCCGTCCATTGGCCCCTCAATGCAGTGAAGTCGTCCTGTACCCTTAGCAGAGAAACAACCCCAAAGCATAATGTTTCCACCTCCGTGTTTGACGGTGGGGATGGTGTTCTTGGGATTGTAGCATTCAGCATTTCTCTCCCTCCAAACACAAAGAGTCGAATTTATGCCAAAGAGTTCAATTTTGGTCTCATCTGACCACATCACCTTCTCCCAAGCCTTCTCTGAATCATTTAGGTGTTCATTGGCAAACTTCAGATGGGCCTGTACATGTGCCTTCTTGAGCAGGGGGACCTTGCGGGCACTGCAGGATTTCAATCCGTTACGGTGTAGTGTGTTACCAATGGTTTTCTTGGTGACTGTGGTCCCAGCTGCCTTGAGATCATTACCAAGCTCCTCCCGTGTAGTTCTGGGCTGATCCCTCACCCTTCTCATGATCATCCTTACCCCACGAGGCAAGATCTTGCATGGAGCTCCAGGCCGAGGGCGATTGATGGTTATTTTGTATTTCTTCCATTTTCTAATAATTGCACCAACAGTTGTCTCCTTCTCACCAAGCTTCTTGCTGATGGTCTTGTAGCCCATTCCAGCCTTGTGCAGGTCTACAACTCTTACCCTGATGTCCTTTGAATGTTCTTTGGTCTTGCCCATGGTGATGGAGAGGTTGGAATGGAAGAGATTGATTCTATTGACAGGTGTCTTTTATACCCATAACAAGCAGAGATTAGGAGTACTTTTCCTAAAGTGACAGGACTAATCTGTGTGCCTCATGGGCATATAACCGGTCTGTATGAGCCAGAATTCTTGCTGGTTTTAGGAGATCAAATACTTATTTCCTTCGATCAAATGCAAATGAATTTATAACTTTATATAATGTGTTTTTTCTGGACTTCTTTGTTGATATTCTGTCTCTATTTGTTAAAATAAAAGTACCATAAAAATTATAGACCGCTCATTTCTTTGTAATCGGGCAAACTAACAAAATCAGCAGGGGATCAAATAATTCTTTCCCCCACTGTATGTTATTCTTAAAGATGCTGTCTCTTTAGCCTCATGAGCCTTTTTCTGAGTCATTGTTTTGAAAGAAAAAACACATACAGACCTCACTCCTTTGACACCCCCCCCCCATCTTCTCTCCCCTCCTCTACAGACTGGCTGGGTGGCACTTGTCAGCTTTCCTATGCCATTCTCTCTGCCTGCAGCTGACACACGACATCACAATTACAGCTCCTCTCTCTCTCTCTCTCCAGAAGCTTTCTAAAAGCTTCCTAATGGTTGTAATGACTTTGTTTAATCGGTAGAGATCAGGGAATGAGATCCCTTGAAAGCAATATTTCATTTACGAATGCTGTTTTGGCCTGGAAAAAGCGCTTTCTAAAATGGACTGTCCTACTCAGTTTGCATGTGAACATGTTGTTACTGCCAGTGGTGTTCTAGGGGAGTGGACTCGCCGATTTTTGCCTTTGCGTCTCTGTTGGCTGCCTCTTTGAATCGTGCGTGCATGCAAAAACACAACAGCTAATGTCCAACACTGCACGTCCATTTCAGGGGGTTATATTCATATTAAGGAGGATGTTGTTGTTGGAATTCAAATAGAATGTCACCGCGGTGGCCAGAGATGGCAGATTTCCAACAAACTTATGCCCTGCTCCTTTAAGTAATTTTCCTCTAATCAGGACCCATGTGACTTTCTGCATGAGGTAGCAGCGCTGCTGCTGCGCACAGCACTGAGGGAGAGACAGAGGGAGGGAGACAGAGAGAGTGACAGGAATGAGACAGAGGAGAGGGGAGAAAGTGAGGGGTTAGAGGAGAAGGGGGGCATATTTAGTACACAAGCAATCTATTTTTTACCATTTAACCTCCACAAAGGCTGTGATTGCCTCCACTGTGACACAACAAATCTATTCCATAATTAATGCATTTCACTGGGTCATTCACAGCACTTAGATCTCATAGTCAGTGAGCCTTTCCACATCTCCTTTCCACACCTTCTTTCCTTCATGTGTACTAAAAGATAACTTATTTAAGTGAAAAAAATAACTCTAAACACTATTATACAGTTAGGTCCAGAAATATTTGGACAGTGACACAATTTTCATAATTTTGGCTCTGTACGCCACCACAATGGATTTGAAATGAAACAATCCAGATGCAATTGAAGGGCAGACTTTCAGCTTCAAGGGGTTGAACATGAAACGTTTAGGAATTGCAACCATTTTTATACACAGCCCCCCATTTTCAGGGGCTCAAATGTAATTGGACAAATTAACATAATCATAAATAAAATGTTCATTTTTAATACTTTGTCAAGAATCCTTTGCAGGCAATGACTGCCTGAAGTCTGGAACCCATGGACATCACCAAATGCTGGGTTTCCTCCTTTGTGATGCTTTGCCAGGCCTTTACTGCAGCTATCTTCAGTTGTTGTTTGTTCGTGGGTCTTTCTGCCTTTAGTTTTGTCTTCAGCAAGTGAAATGCATGTTCGATCGGGTTGAGATCAGGTGATTGACTCGGCCATTGCAGAATATACCACGTCTTTGCCTTAAAAAACTCCTGGGTTGCTTTCGCAGTATGTTTTGGGTCATTGTCCATCTGTAGTGTGAAGCACCGTCCAATCAACTTTGCTGAATTTGGCTGAATCTGAGCAGACAGTTGTAACGAGGTCCTAAACACAGAGGCGGACTCGGTGGTGGTGATAAGGGAAAACCCCGTTTATTTAGAATGTTGCGTCTTTTCATTCGTTTCAGGTTGAGGTCGACTTTCCAGTCTTCAGCTTTTCAGCCTTCCTCCCTCCAAAGCAGAGGCACACACATCTTAAACCATTTCGTTAACGAGGCTTCATTCGCAACAGGTGCGCAACGAAGCCTCGCTTCCGTAACCCTTGCCACGGTCCTGTAGCTCCCCCTACAGGCCGAACACTGCATGTCCCCCCACATACCCCCACCGCCCGACACAGGCCGGGGACACGACGGCCGACAACCTACTCCCCCCCCCCTGCACGGGAGAGGAAGTCTGCCACGACCATCTGCGCCCCCGGTCTGTGCACGACCGAAAAGTTGAAGGGCTGCAACGCGAGATACCACCGGGTGATCCTCGCGTTCACATCCTTCATGCGGTGGAGCCACTGGAGGGGAGCATGGTCGGAATAGAGGGTGAAAGCGCGACCCAGCAGGTAGTAGCGGAGGGCGCCGACCGCCCACTTGATGGCGAGGCACTCCTTCTCCACCGTGCTGTACCGGCCCTCCCTCTCCGACAGTTTGCGGCTCAGGTACAGCACCGGCCGGTCAGCCCCCTCCACCCGCTGGGTCAGCACTGCTCCCAGGCCTCTATCCGACGCGTCCGTCTGTAGGGAGAAAGGGAGGTTAAAATCAGGCGCATACAGGACCGTTTCTCCACAAAGAGCGCCCTTAAGGGCCTCGAACGACCCCTGGCACTGGCCAGCCAGCCCCAGGAACGCCCTCACCTCCTTCTTAGTCTTGGGCCGCGGAGAGGCGGCGATGGCCGCAGTCTTTTCAACCTGCGGCCGCACCTCCCCTCGACCCAAGTGGTACCCCAGATAACGGATCTCCCTCCGCCCGATCACGCACTTTTTCGGGTTGGCCGTCAGCCCCGCCTGCCTCAGGGACCGCAGAACAGCAGCCACACCCTGCATATGCTGCGCCCAGGTGTCACTGTAAATGACAATGTCATCCAGATAGGCAGCAGCATAGGCAGAGTGCGGACGCAGAATGCGGTCCATGAGGCGCTGGAAAGTGGCTGGGGCCTTGCTTTCACACACACCCACACACACACACACAAAACCTGCCCATCACAACACAGACCATTCAGAGAGGAATACATCCACCACCCTCTTACAAGTTAAACACTGAAATTAGTCAGTTTTGGACATGTTTTTGTTGCCATAAGGCTTTGAGGTGAAGTGGGATTCACCTCAATAGCCTTATGCCTACAAAACATGTTAAAAACTGACTAATATCAGTGTTTCAATATTTGTCTTTTTTCCCCCCAATACTATTTCAATAGATAAGCAGCATGTATAGACACATTATTATCCTCAGGGTCCTGTACTGAAGCTGATACATCACATGATGTTCGTCCTCAGAAATCACACTGGAAACAAAATCAATATGATTGAATTCAAAGTTTATTGGCAATTCAGAACCAGTGACCGAAAGTAATTCAGTTCAGATTTCCACCACTCCAGACAGTGTGTGGGTACACTCAACCAACCACACAATAACCAAGTGTAGAACCAAGTGGAAGTGATTTCCATTACGAGAAAACACTATACACTATACACTCACCGGCCACTTTATTAGGTACACCTTGCTAGTACCGGGTTGGACCCCCTTTTGCCTTCAGAACTGCCTTAATTCTTTGTGGCATAGATTCAACAAGGTGCTGGAAACATTCCTCAGAGATTTTGGTCCATATTGACATGATAGCATCATTGCTACAGATTTGTCGGCTGCACATCCATGATGCGAATCTCCCGTTCTACCACATCCCAAAGGTGCTCTATTGGATTGAGATCTGGTGACTGCGGAGGCCATTGGAGTACAGTGAACTCATTGTCATGTTCAAGAAACCCAGTTTGAGATGATGTGAGCTTTGTGACATGGTGCGTTATCCTGCTGGAAGTAGCCATCAGAAGATGGGTACACTGTGGTCATAAAGGTATGGACATGGTCGGCAACAATACTCAGGTAGGCTGTGGTGTTTAAACGATGCTCAATTGGTACTAAGGGGCCCAAAGTGTGCCAAGAAAATATGCCCCACACCATTAGATATTTGCATGAACGAGCAGCTGAACAGGTGTACCTAATAAAGTGGCCGGTGAGTGTATGTTACACTATGACACATCCGATAACCCCCTTTCTCACTGTCCCAAACATGTTGTTCAATACTGCAATCTCACTGGGGAAACATTCCCTCAACTAAGTCCAAATATAGCCTAACTAATGAACAACAGCATAGCAAAATGACGACCGTATCTCAGTGGCACACAGCCACCGTGAAAATGCCTCAGAGAGTTTGTGTGTATGTCACTAACATTTTTCCAGAGTATCAGCGAATCTGAAAGCATGACATGTACCTCCTGAACAACGTTAATGTGCCCTGACAAGCAGCTCTACCTCTCTATCTCTCTTCCCCCTCTCTCTGCAAGCTCCACACAGGTCCTATAGGCACCAATACCACACACACACACACGCACACACACAAAAGCTCCCTTTCTGCAAACCCCACACAGGCCCAAGGCATCTCTGCAACACCTTTACATTAATCAGATTTCTGACAACAGCACTGAATGCAAGGAGAGAGAACGGAGAAAGAGCAAGAGAGAGTGAAAAAGAGAGAGAGAGGGAGAAAGAGAGAGAGAGAAAGAAAGAAAGAGGTACTTACCAGGGCAAGCACAACCTCCAACAGACATCTTCTCACATGTTGGGTTCTGCTCTGCATGAAACAGCTGCCTTCAGTCCACACTTTGCTCGCATGGGCTACCTATGAAGAAATCAGAGAGAGAGAGGAGGTGGAGAGTGGGAGGGAGGGGTAGAAAAACTGGGAATGTAAAACAGAAATGTGCAGTCTCTCTCTCTCTCTCTCTCTTTCTTTCTCTGTCTGTCTCTCTTTCCTTCTCTCTCTCAAACTCTCTTTCTCGCTCTTCTCTTTCTGAGAAGCAGGAAGCAGGCTACATCGTTAATATGCAAATTGCAATACTGGTGGGAGGAGAACAAAAAGAGAGAGAGGAGTGGAGAGTGGGGGGAAAGGGGAGGGAGAGAAGGGAGTGTTGTGTGTGTGTGTGTGTGTGTGTGAGAGAGAGAGAGAGAGAGAGAGAGAAGGGAGGAGGGAGACCGAGAGAGGGGAGGTGGGAGACAGAGAGGGGAAAGGGGGGGGGGGGGGGAGGAAATACGAACCAGAGAGAAAGTGGGATAGGAGGGGGGTCAGAGTGACCAGAGAGGCTGGTTTGGGTGAGTCGTGTGTGTGTGTGTGTGTGTGTGTGTGTGTGTGTGTGTGTGTGTGTGTTTATGTGTGTATCTGTGAGTGTTGTTGCAGAGATGTTTGCCTGGTGCTGCTGAGGAAGTTAAACACACACTGCGACAATACACACACACACACACGCACCCCCCCCCCCCCCACACACACACACACGCAACCACCCACCCCCCCCCCCCCCCCCCCCCCCCCCACACACACACACACACACTCACACACACACACACACACACTCACACACACACACACACACACACGCCCAGAGTGCAAGTCTAATTCATTTTTTCTCCCCCATCTACCTCTACCCTCTTCTCCTTTCCTTTCCTCACCTCCCCTTAGTCCTCCCTTCACCTCTCTCCCTCAAACCAAATAATCTCACACTCCACACATACACACACACACTCCCATGAGTGGTCCTCCTCGCTCCGCTGCCTTAAGGAGCTCTGGCACGGTGGGAAAAACACTCTTGATCCCACCATGTATGTACACACACACACACACACACACACACACACACACACACACACAGAGAGAGACAAACAAGCAGTGAGAGCAGAGCTTCACTATACAAACCCCAGTTCTTTGTTGTCCATCACTCAGAATCAATACACTGACATAAAGGTACAACATGCTGTCAGACTGTAACAAGGTTCGGACACAGAGGTAGTGGTATGGGACTCAACCCTTTTATTGTTCGGTCTTAGTTATTATTCTTCGTATTTTGTCTTCTTCACGGCGACTTTCCAGTCCCCCTCGCTGCTCTCCCGGCCCTCCTACTGAAAGCAGAGGCACACACATCTTACACCATTCGTTAACGAGGCTTCATTCGCAACAGGTGTGCGACAAAGCCTCGCTCCCGCACCCTGGCCACGGTCCTGTAGCACCCTCTACAGGCCGAACGCTGCATGTCCCCCCACATACCCCCACCACCCGACACAGGCCGGGGACACGACGGCCGACAACCTACTCCCCCCCCCCTGCACGGGAGAGGAAGTCTGCCACGACCATCTGCGCCCCCGGTCTGTGCACGACCGAAAAGTTGAAGGGCTGCAACGCGAGATACCACCGGGTGATCCTCGCGTTCACATCCTTCATGCGGTGGAGCCACTGGAGGGGAGCATGGTCAGAATAGAGGGTGAAAGCGCGACCCAGCAGGTAGTAGCGGAGGGCGCCGACCGCCCACTTGATGGCAAGGCACTCCTTCTCCACCGTGCTGTACCGGCCCTCCCTCTCCGATAGTCTTTTCAATCTGCGGCCGCACCTCCCCTCGACCCAAGTGGTACCCCTGTCGCCGGGGGCGAGATTAGTATGGCCTTTTCCTGGCCTGAACACCACACCCAAAGTTACCAAGTCACAACTGACAAACCATCAACTAAGAGGACCACAACTGACAGGGCATCAGCTAAAAAGACCACAACTGAAAAAGCTTCAACTAAAAGGACCACAACTGAAAAGGCATCAACTACAAAGATCACAACTGAAAAAGCTTCAACTAAAAGGACCACAACTGAAAAGGCATCAACTACAAAAATCACAACTAAAAAAGCTTTAACAAAGGGGACTTCAACGATAAAGAGAGCATTAATAAGGGAGGAAGAGGACACGTCTGAGACGACAACGGTGTTAATCTATACCCCCTGTGGACGGAAGGCCTCTGAAGACACCAAGACTGAGGCCAACAGACCTAGGCCTGACACTACACAAACCCCTAGCAAAATGGCAAAGTACAGTGTGCAGAGGCCCACAGGAGGCAGAGGTGTGCATGAGAAGAAGGAGGTCATGCCAGCACCACCCAAAGTATCACAGGGCCCATCGGAGCCAGGGGATATCTCCTCAACGGAGTTACCAGAGCTAGAGATACCGCCTGACTGGGTGGTGTTGGACGAGGCCCTCAGCTCTCCCTGCTCACCTCAGTCCCCATACTCGCCGCTCACAAAAACAGAATTGATCATACTGGAGCCAATGGCTGAGGTTCCTGACGATCCTGTCATGCCAAACATGATGGGACGGTGCACCTCCGAGGAGGCTCCTGAAACAGTCTTCAGCTTCGATTTAACCCATGACATAGAGATACAGAGGTATGACCCGATGCCGATCATTACCCTAGACACAGAGGATTTACAGTTAGATTCCCCACCAGATATGGCCTATGGAGGAGAGGTGTCCTTCCTTGATTTTCTCTATGAAATGACCCTGGTTAATGTGTGAAACTGATTAATGATAAGTTGATTCGAATGTGTGTAACTGATTAATGATAAGTTGATTCAAATGTGTGTAACTGATTAATGATAAGTTGATTCAAATATATATAATTGGTTAATGATAAATGAGTTCAAATATGTGCAAAAGGCAAAACTGAATAAGAGAAATTATAAGGGTAGTGTATGACTCCGGGTCAACATATCTGGTTGGACCTCGTGGTGATAACGGTTTAACTGATACTGAAGTAGGCAACCAAATGCACTAATGTTTGACTGTATAAATTCTTACTCAGAAATGATTACTGAAGTAGGCAACCAAATGCACTAATGTTTGACGGTATAATTCTTACTCAGAAATGATTACTGAAGTAGGCCACCATACTAATGTTTGACTGTATAATTCTTACTCAGAAATGATTACTGAAGTAGGCCACCATACTAATGTTGATTGTGTAATTCTTACTCAGGGATGATTACTGAAGTAGGCTAATCATGTGTGCTAATGTTGATTGTATACCATATGTACTAAATGTTAACTTTGAGAAATGCCTAGATTAGTATGGCACAAGAAGGGTTGATAGTGTAGGATCTGCGGGATGTAGTGGGTCAGGTTGCAGAAGTCCACAACAAAAAGTGTCCTTGATTCCATGTTTAAGCATGAGTGTGATAAGTATGTCTAGTAGACATAACAACAGGTGCCCTTATGCCCATGATTAAGCATGGGTGCGAACTCAGGGTGATGTACTAGTTGCTAGATCGAATTCTATGCCTGACTGAATGAACTAGATGGAATTCTATGCCTGACTGAATGAACTAGATCGAATTCTATGCCTGACTGAGTTGCTAGATCGAATTCTATGCCTGACTAAGTGAGTATAAAAGTTAAAGTGTATGATTATATGTTTTGTGACCCTGAGAGTTGAGGGACAGAGATACTTCCTAAAAAGAACTTCCCTAAAAACACTTAATATGACCTTACAAACACAGACACTGTGTCTAACACAGAAATACAAGCATGAATAAAAAAAAACCACACTATGTGTATATTTAGGGACAAACACACAAAGCACCTGCACTCTGGTGTTAGATGAACAGGAAGCCCCATAAGAGAGGGTGGGGGTAAAGAGAAGCCCCATTGAAGGTATTATTGAGAATATAAAAAGAGCTCCCCGGAGCGGTACAACGGTCATTCCCCGCTGCGGAGCGTAACACCTGAAGGACCGGAGCAGGACTGAGTGTGTTGAAGACTACCCCGGAGTGGAAACTGAAGCTTCCATACTCTAGCACCCGAGCAGATTCTCCGTGACCGGAGCTCACACTCGGATGGAATTCTGACTGACGGCCACCGGCTACGCTCGACGGAGTGAAACTGGGACTTCTCTAAATTTCACAGGCAGAGTTGGGACAGACTGATAGGTTTTATTCTTTTCTAATTTTTATCGTTTTTGAATACTAGCATTTTACCATTTAATCACTCTGCCTGTAATGCTGCAATGCTTTAAGCCATCATTAAAGAATTTAACCTGCAGTTTTCTCAATTTTAATTTTTAATTTTAATTTTTTTTTATTTTTCGTCATTCCATCCCTCATAAGCCTTTTTACCTCCTCCTGGTAACATAAAATATTATAGACTACTGTGCATATTACATCTTAGGATCTGAAGGGTTATATCTGGCCCCTTATTACCTCCTTTGGGTAAATTATCCTTACCGATAAACCCTTTTATCCGCAACCACACCAACTGGCACTCATATCAGATTAGAGTGGTCGTTAACCATAGAGATTACCCACTTCTGTGTACGGTTTTATTTGGGGTGACTTTTCAGTGCAGCTGAGGTGGGTAGAGGAAGTCATGGGAGGAACTATGGGACGTAGACCGTTAACAGCGGAGTGAGTCTAATCGACACCAACCGACATAGGACCAGTCAGCATCTGACAGGGTAAGACCCCTCAGGCTGAGGATCCACACCTGTTATCAGATGGTTGGTCGGGGGCTGCTGTACAAGGCCCTCCGCCCGATCACGCACTTTTTCGGGTTGGCTGTCAGCCCCGCCTGCCTCAGGGACCGCAGAACAGCAGCCACACTCTGCACATGCTGCGCCCAGGTGTCACTGTGAACGACAATGTCATCCAAGTAGGCAGCAGCATAGGCAGAGTGCGGCCGCAGAATGCGGTCCATGAGGCGCTGGAAAGTGGCTGGGGCTCCGAACAACCCGAAAGGGAGCACCGTGAACTGGTATAACCCGAGCGGAGTGGAGAATGCAGTCTTTTCCCGGGAGACCGGCGAGAGTGGAATCTGCCAGTATCCCTTCGTACAATCCAATGTCGTAAAATATTTGGCCGTGCCAAGCCGGTCCAAGAGCTCGTCAACCCGGGGCATCGGGTAGGCATCGAACTTGGAGACCGCATTAACCCTTCTATAATCCACACAGAACCGTATAGACCCATCCGGCTTGTTAACAAGCACGATGGGGCTACACCAGTCACTGCGGGACTCCTCGACCACACCCAGCTCCAGCATGGCTTCCAATTCCCTGCACACAATGTCTCGTTTGTGTACCGGCAACCTATAGGGACGCGTGCGCACCGTTAAACCCGGCTGCGTTTCTATATGGTGGTCGATAAGCGTAGTCCGACCGGGCAGGGGAGAGAACACGTCAGCAAACCTAGCTTGCAAATCTGCAACGTCCGTGGCCTGGCTAGCAGAGAGATGGTTATCAATGCCGACCGGAGTGCTAACTTTTGATTTTGGGACTTCCGGTCCGAACTCATCTCTCTCTGGAATTATTGTAGCCAGAGCAACAGTGACCACGTCGTTCCATTTTTTAAGGAGATTTATGTGATACAACTGCAAGCTATCCCCCCGGTCCGAGCGTACTGCCTCATAATCCACGTCCCCCATGCGACGTGTGACCACAAACGGCCCTTGCCACTTCGCGAGTAATTTCGTGCTGGAGGTGGGTAACAGTACGAGCACCTTGTCTCCTGGTGTAAATTCTTGCAGGTTAGTTCCCCTGTCGTAGAGGCGCTTTTGACGCTCCTGGGCTTGCTGCAAATGCTCGCATGAGATAACCCCTAGGGCGTGGAGCTTTGTACGCAAGTCCAGGACGTATTGACCCTTCCTCCCAATTTTCTTTAAGAAGGTCTAGGACACCCGTAGAGTAATTCAAACGGGGAAAACCCGGTGGAAGCTTGGGGAACTTCCGTACCGCAAACAGCAGGGGATCTAGCCATTTATGCCAATTCCGGCTATCCTCGTGTACAAACTTCCGGATCATTGATTAACAGCTCACAAAGGCCATCGGTGGCCGGGTGGTACACACTGGTTCGAATCGCCTTGATGTTCAACAACCCGTATAGTTCCCTGAGAGTGCGTGACATAAAATTAGTGCCCTGGTCAGTGAGAATCTCTTTCGGGATTCCCACGCGGGAGATTACTTGAAACAATGCCTGTGCTACACTCCTGGCAGAAATATTGCGTAGCGGTATTGCCTCGGGGTATCGGGTTGCGTAATCTATCAAGACCAACACAAATCGATATCCCTGTGTACACCGATCAAATGGCCCGATAATATCCATGGCAATGCGGTCGAATGGGTTCTCGACCAATGGTAAGGGCCGCAAGGGGGCCCGTGGAATGGCTGGGGGATTTACCAACTGACATTCGCGACAAGAAGCGCACCACCTACGCACCTCTGCCCGAATTCCCGGCCAATAAAATCGAGCCATTATACGGTTTAGTGTCTTATCATAACCTAAATGGCCCGCCATGGGGTTGAAATGAGCCGCCTGGAAGACCATTTCCCGGCGGCTACGGGGAACCAACAACTGGGTTACTTCCTTCTGGCTATGTGAGTCACGACTTACTCGGTATAACCTGTCGCTGATAACCGCAAAATAGGGGTGGGCGCGCACTGTGTCTGGCGGGGAAATCTCGGGTTGAGACCCCCCCGCCGGCTCCGGCTCCTCGGCAGTGTCGCGAGGCACCGCCTCAGCACAGAGCACATTACACGCCTCACACCTCCCTCTCTGTCGTGCACGCACCCTGGTAGCCCGCTTTACTGCTTGAGGAAACCCCTCCCAATCGACATCCAGAATCAGGGGATGCGTGAGGCGCGTTTTTTTTTCCCTCATAATGAATTTCGATAGCGACCACAGGGTATTCGTGGATGTCCCCATGCACACACTTCACCAACACCCTCGATGCCTTTAACAATGCCCCCGGTCGAACCAGGCGCTCCTGGATCATGGACTGCATGCAGCCCGAATCCAAGAACGCCTGGTGCGTATCATGTTGTATCCTTACCGGAACACGATACGCCGCTCCTGGTCCGGGGGGAGGGCCCGGTATGTCACCGATGCGGACAACCTGCCCCACCTCCATCACTGGGCACTCGGCCTGAACATGGCCCGGCTGTCCGCATCGCCAACACACCCCCCCTGTCGCTCGGGGTGCTTCCTGCGGGGCCAGGGCTGGCTCTCGATATGCGCGCCCCTGCCATCTCGTCCTCGGAGCGGGCGCCGGCCTCTCTCCTTCCGGTGCCACGGCTCCTTCGGGGCGCCGGGGTTGGTCGTCGTGGCTCCCGCGGTGGGAGGGAGAGATGGTCCTCTGCCAAGCTCACGGCGGCCGCGAGATCCTGGGGCCGGTGGTACTGGACCCAGGCGGCGGTTCGGGCCGGGAGCCCCGTAAGGAACTGTTCCAAGACCACCCGGTCCCCGACCTCCTCCGCCGAGCTGTTCCTCGGGTTCAGCCACCGCCACACGCTGTCCCGCAGCCGCTGGGCGTAGGCAAAGGGCCGGCTCCCCTCCTCCATCGTCAGGGCCCGGAACCGGCGACGGTGTTCCTCCGGTGTGAGGCCCAGGCGGTCTCGAATTGCCCGGGCCAGGGAGGGATAATCCCGTTGGGCGGCCGCTGGTAGGCTGTGGGCAGCGAGCTGCGACTCACCTGACAGGAGGGGCAGCAGATTGTATGCCCACTCGCCGTCCGGCCACCCCGAGATCCTCGCCGTCCCCTCGAACACCGCCAAGAACGCCTCCGGGTCGTCCAGGTCCCCCATTTTCTGGAGGTGGACCTTGGGGGGACCTTGTGCCGACCCGGGCGCCGGCCCCGCCTTGATGGCCCCGACGAGCTCCCGGAGGAGGGTACGGTCCTCAGCCCTCGCCGTCGCCATCTCCTCCACCGCGGCCTGGTGCCCCTGCTGCAGGTGGGCCTGCTGTTCGAGGATCATCGTCATCCTAGCAATGGCCGTAGTTAGTGTCTCCATTTCCTCTGTCCCAGGTTGGGCGCCAATGTAACAAGGTTCGGACACAGAGGTAGTGGTATGGGACTCAACCCTTTTATTGTTCGGTCTTCATTATTATTCTTCGTATTTTGTCTTCTTCACGGCGACTTTCCAGTCCCCCTCGCTGCTCTCCCGGCCCTCCTACTGAAAGCAGAGGCACACACATCTTACACCATTCGTTAACGAGGCTTCATTCGCAACAGGTGTGCGACAAAGCCTCGCTCCCGCACCCTGGCCACGGTCCTGTAGCACCCTCTACATGCCGAACGCTGCATGTCCCCCCACACAGACACATGTCTGAGGATTAAGCAACACTCAACAGCCCCTAAGGCCTCTCTCTCTCTCTCACACACTCTCACTCTCTCTCTCTCTCTTACTGTCTCTGAGGTTCCTCACCCTCTCAATTCTATATTTCTGCTCTCTTCTCAGTCTGGTGTGACCTCTCCACACAGCGTCTGCATCTGACATTTTCTCTGCTTCTATAAAATGGCGAACTGTGAACAAAAGCAGGTATGAGAGAGTTGTCTCACACAGCCAGGCAGTGTGTGTGCGTGTGTGTGTGTGTGTGTGTGTTTTGTGAAATGGCTTCTGTTTCCAGCGCCAGAGATTTGGCTTTGAAGCCATGAGCCTCAGGAAATTTGCTTCACTACTGAATGCACACTCTCTCTTTCTCTCTCTCTCTCAGACACACACAAACACACGCACATACACAAACAAACAAACACACACACACACACACACACACACACACACACACACACACAGATACACACTCTCTCTCTTGCTCACTCCAGCTTTCTGAAAACCTCTCCCTCTCACTCACTGTTGAAAAGACACGCAGCAGCAGTTCAACAGCATTGTCAGAGGAGGACTCAAACAACTGTGCACACACACGCACACACTTGAACATGTTGACCTCTGGAAAAAAAAAACACATTGTAAACAAGATATCTCACGTTCAGACACACACACACACACACACACACACACACACACACACACACACACACACAAACACGTCATCCATGCTGACCTTGCTCTGCCTTTTGTCTCTGCCCTCGCAGCACACACACCACAGCCTGTTCCCAAAGTCCACCCGGGTCAACGAAAGAGAGAGATAACACACTGGACCACGAGAATGAGATGGAGAAGCAGAGAAAGAGGAGGCAAGGAGGAGAGAGACAGCTCTCCCAGCTCTCTGAGATCCACGGGTATGAATATGA
Organism: Argentina silus; assembly: GCF_951799395.1. Taxonomy (NCBI): domain Eukaryota; kingdom Metazoa; phylum Chordata; class Actinopteri; order Argentiniformes; family Argentinidae; genus Argentina; species Argentina silus. The sequence continues at coordinate 17,397,722 of NC_139654.1, forward strand.
CGCAGAGGCAGCAGCCAGAGTCACTTCTCTACTCTCCCACCCCATCCCTCCGTACCCACGAAGAGAGAGAGAGAGAGAGAGAGAGAGAGAGAGGGCACTGTATCCATGGCAACACCAGAGCAGTGGTGGGTAGCTCTTAAGTGAGTGCGCTGGGGCACAGCAGTGTTCTTGGGGCTGTCAGTTCGAAGCAGGTTTTCCAAGAGAAACAGGTAGTCAGAGCAACAGGCTGTCAGAGAGACAAGGAGCCAAGACAGATCTTAAGGGGAGTAGCAAAAGAAAGAAGTAGCAATCCACAGGATCTGTCCCAGCTGCCTTCAAGACAGCCAGAGTCAAGCCTCTTCTCAAGAAACCAACTCTTGACCCGTCTGCTGTCCATAACTACAGATCGGTATCCCATCTCTCCTTCTTATCTAAAACCCTTGAACGAGCTGTCTCTAACCAACTGTCTCACTACCTCCTTCAGAACAACCTCCTTGACCCTCACCAATCTGGCTTTAAGGCTGGGCACTCAACCTTAACAAGATTGAGCTGCTCTTCCTCCCAGGGAAAGCCTGCCCTCTCCAAGACTTCTCCATCACAGTAGAGAACTCTACTGTGACCTCCTCCCATACAGCCAAGAATCTTGGGGTGATCCTTGACAACCACTTATCCTGTGTGGCGAACATCACACCTCGGCTGGCCGCCTGGCACCGCCGCCTCTATGTGGATGCAGCAGCCGCACTACTCGGTCATGGCTTTTCATTGTTCTGGCACCCTGCTGGTGGAACGAGCTTCCCACTGCTGTCATCTTCCGCCGTTGATTGAAGACCCATCTCTTCAGGCTACATCTTAACGGTCCCTCCTAAAGACCTCTTCACCCCCACTACCCCCCTGTACAAGTTTCTCTCCTGTTAAAAAATAAATAAAAACTCCTTTTTCTAGCATTGTGACTGCCTATGGCCCCTGGTCTGTGCATTGATTACTTTATCTTATGATGACTGATGGATAGATGATTCACTTACTTAAACAAATGTATTTGTTGTAAGTCGCTTTGGATAAAGGCGTCTGCTAAATGCCATAAATGTAAATGTAGATCGTACTGAAGAGCTCAGTGACTTTCAACGTGGCACTGTCATAGGATGCCACCTTTCCAACAAGTCAGTTTGGCAAATTTCTGCCCTGCTAGAGCTTCCCTGGTCAACTGTAAGTGCTGTTATTGTGAAGAGAAAACGTCTAGGAGAAATAACAGCTCAGCCGTGAAGCGGTAGACCACACAAGCTCACAGAACGGGGCCGCCGAGTGCTGAAGCGCGTCACGTGTAAAAATTGTCTGTCCTCGGTTGCAACAGTCACTACTGAGTTCCAAACTGCCTCTGGAAGCAACGTCAGCACAAGAACTGTTCGTCGAGAGCGTCATGAAATGGGTTTCCATGGCCGAGCAGCCGCACACAAGCCTAACATGCGCAATGCTAAGCATCGGCTGGAGTGGTGTAAAGCACACCGCCATTGGACTCTGGAGCAGTGGAAACGCGTTCTCTGGAGTGATGAATCACGCTCACTATCTGGCAGTCTCGATGAATCTGGGTTTGGCGGATGCCAGGAGAACGCTACCTGCCTGAATGCATAGTGCCAACTGTAAAGTTTGGTGGAGGAGGAATTATGATCTGGGGCTGTTTTTCATGGTTTGGGCTAGGCCCCTTAGTTCCAGTGAAGGGAAGTCTTAATGCTACAGCATACAATGAGATTCTAGAGAATTGTATGCTTCCAACTTTGTGGCAACAGTTTGGGGAAGGTCCTTTCCTGTTTCAGCATGACAATGTCCCCATGCACAAAGTGAGGTCCATAATGACATGGTTTGCCGAATTTGGTGTGGAAGAACTTGACTTGCCTGCACAGTGGTCCGGAAAGCAGAGGCTATCTCAGCCTATGCCTGCTTCATGTCTCTCCACTTCCTTGCCCTCACAGAGACATGGATTACACTAGAAAACACAGCTACCTCAACCCCATCGAACACCTTTGGGATGAATTGGAATGCTGACTGCGAGCCAGGCTTTCTCGCCCAACATCAGTAATGCTCTTGTGGCTGAATGTGAGCAAATCCCCGAAACCATGTTCCAAAATCTAGTGGAAAGCCTTCCCAGAAGAGTGGAGGCTGTTATAGCAGCAATGGGGGGACCAACTCCATATTAATGCCCATGGTTTTGGAATGAGATGTTCAACAAGCATGTATGGGTGTGATGTTCGGGTGTCCACATACTTTTGGCCATGTAGTGTGTCTTTAATCCGAGTCGGATCTCCGCTTACACCGTGACATCATATACACTTGTTGCCTCCCTTTCTTAGATGTCCCTACTCTTTCACGTGTGATGTGCAGGGTTGGCTCAGGGTAGCTGCTTGGAGCATGTTTTGGGGGGGATTTAAGTGATTTCATTTTAATGATCGAATTGAACAGCACTTCTGACTGCCTAATGTTTAATTGGATAAACACTGTAGTGACTCTCTACATACAGCTCGATACAAATAAATATTAGCTAAATTACACCTAATTTACGATCCATAAAGCTAGCTTGATACAAACGCATATTAGCTACATTAAACCTCAAGGCCGATTCATGCTTCATCGACAACAACGCAACCAGGGGTCTGCGTAGGTTCTGTTGCAGAGGAGGTTGCACATGCGTGACGCGCACCTCTCTCGATATCTCGACAAGCGACTGGCTGCATAGATGTTGCACACCATTGATTGGTTGGTTCGTGAATGGAGGTAGTTCAGTACTGGAAGAAGATTCGGGAGAAGTTTGTGCGAATGAAAAGAAAAGTGGAGAAAAGTGGAGCTGCGACTGGGAATCAAACAAAGCCCACCTTCTTTGTTATGCTCTCCTGGCTGGAAGTATTCATAAAGCACAGCGAGACAAACTATTCTGAGGTAAATACAGGCAGCCTTTGTTTACTAGCTAGCTACAGTACAGTCAGTACACTTCTGCTATCCTACTTTGACTGCAGCTGTTCTCAACCATTAATTATGTAATCGGTAATATCAAAGCCACCAGAAGTGTGTACAGAAGTGTTATCACACCATTGCGCACAGGCTACACAGAAGTATGAATTATAGAGTGTTTGCGACAGTGTTGCACAATGTGAACCGCGTACCAGTCGCACAAGTAACACAGAAGCATGTAGAGGCCTTAATATATATCAGCCTATACACTTGCTGCCTCCCTTTCTCATAGATATGTCCCTGCTCTTTTACACGTGTGGAGCATGTTTTTTGGGGGGGATGTAAGTGATTTCATTTTAATGATCGAGTTGAACAGATGCTTATGGCTGTGAAAGACCTCTATCACGTCTGGAGCATGTTTTTTTTTTTGGGGGGGGGGGGGGGTTTAAGTGATTTTATTTTAATGATCGGGTTAAGGTTAGGCTTATGCCTGCCTCATGTTTAATTGGATAAATACTGTCGTGATTCTCTACATTACATAAAGCTAGGTCGATACAAACGCATATTCACGTTTGATATTATTGTGCAATATCAAAACCCGGAAATGACCCGGAAATAGACTCTACCCGAGTAGATCTTCACACCGAGTCGGATTTCGGCCCACACCGGGCTTCTTCCCAATGCACATTTTCACACAGCCAGAGCGAGCTGCGAGCATAGTTGTAAGATGGCGGCGCGGTGGGGAGCAGGCGAGGAGATTTTAACTTCCAGCAATATGCAGTTCTTCTCCACCAATACACTAGATGAGGTAAAGTACATTGTGGTCTGATGTTATTACATGTCGTATTATTGGTATAATCATGCGTGTTATTGTGCAGTATGTTTGTGTCCGGTGCAATCTGTTGAAAAGGATGCGCTGGGAAAAGTGACACGTGGACAGAGCAAGGCAGTCTCATGGCATGATTAGCAGCCGATTTGCGCACTTGTCTTTGTTGATGTGTAGGACTATTGTTTTTTTGACATTGGCCAGGGTTTGCTATTTATGTATGGTTTATGTTCGCTAGATGTCTGTCATTTTTAACTAACGTGCTCGGCTCATGAAAGAAAGACTGTTTATTTGCCATGCAATCAATGAATCACAATTCACAATTGTTGGAATGGGTCTTTTTGCACACACCCCCCCTGAGACAACACACACGCACTGCACACCCCCCCTCCGAGACAACACACCCCCCCAGGGAGAACAGAGCGCTGGGCTCTGGGCACAGGGTCAGCCAAGTCAGCGCCCCTGGAGCAATTCGGGGTTAAGTGCCTTGCTCAAGGGCACAACGGCAGTGGTAGGGACCTGGATATGATGCCAGCAACCCTCCAGTCACCAGCTCACATCCAGATCCCTCCTGGAGCGGGGATCGAACCAGCAACCTTCCGATTGCTGGCCGGCCTCTTTAACCTCCAGGCTACCTGCCGCCCCGCTAGCCTGCTCTGTCTGACCAACTTGGCTAGGAGGCTAGCTAGCCCGGATGTGTGCTTCTGTGTATTCTTGTGGTTTATTCATTGATACCAGCTACAACATTGGCAATAAGCAATAGTTTTACCAGTGGATAATCGCTACCTAGTGCCATGACTGGCCATTTTAGGATGTCTAGTAAGTTACCAGTTTTGCACACTTGACAAGCTTGGCATGTGTGAACTAACTGGGAGTTTTCCAGTTGTTTTTTAAAAAGGCCATTGTTAGCTTCATGTACATTTTTAGTGACATGGCGGTGCCAACAAATATGACTATAGTTAAATCTACTTTCAGTTTTCTGAAGGTCTGTAATGTAGCCAGCTAGTTTTACACATTGATGGATAGACTAGCCCTAGCTATTTTGTTTAGGCCTGTTTCTATCATCGATTCATTCACAGGTTGTTTAAAATGTGACGTAAGCCAATTTAATCGTGACTGCAAGTGTATTTTAGGTAAACACGTTACATTTGTCTGACTATTTTATTTGTCAGCTTGGTCGCTGCAAAGTTCTAATTTACAACTGTTTTAGTGTTGACACTATCATCTTCCAACATTTGTTTGAGGAATGGCACTGTCTTGAGTCATTTGACCATCTGATATAATTTGAGGACTTGTGATGAGATTGTAACTAACGTTATAAAGCTAACAAAGTACAAGTTGCCACCATGATTACCAAGCTCATTCGTATGCTGAACACGTGGGTTAGTAGTGCAGTGGTGAATCACGTTGTTGATGGCTTTACATATTGCTCCATTTGCTCAGTAGTCCAAAAACTCTTTCTTAACCGTTTCAACACCATTTTTGTAGAGGTTTGACTGTCCTTATATGAATGTGAATATTTCAATGACTACGACGTTACAAGCATGGTTCAATGCTTGATTTGAAGGGGACACCTTTACATATCATAATAATAAATTAAAAAAAAACTACCCATGTCAGAGCATTAATAAAAAATATATCTTATTATTGATAAGAAAAATTGACAGAAAAAGCCAAAACGCCTTATCTTGTGTATTTTATTGAATATATCACCAACATAGACATGTACGAAGCAAAATATTATTTTGAATGGTACCCAAACAACACATGCTATAAGTTTGAAGTAAATATCTTTCCAATAGCATTCCAGTTGAGGTTATTTATGAACTCTGACCTAGGCGTCTAAAGATGTCATTTCTGCCTGTTTTTGACTGTTCTTATATAAATGTGGATATAACAAAGTATGGTTGAATGCTTGATTTGAAGAGAACAACTGTACCATTCATAATAGTGAATAACAGACAACCTGTGTGAGAGCAGTAATACAAGGGTCATATATTATCAAAAAGAAAAATAGACAGAAAAAGCAAATTACCCTTAATCTTGTCTCTTATTGAATATATAGACGTAGGAAGCAAAATATTATTGAGTGGTACCCAAAAATGTTGCCAACACATGCTAAAAGTTTGAAGTAAAAATCTTCAGGCATTCCAGTTGTGCAAGGTTATTTATTAACTCTGATCCAGGTGTCCCAAAGCCCTTGAAACATTTCTAAAATTATAAATCATGTCCATATTCATGCCTGCAAACTCAGATATCTAAGCTTTTTTAAACATCAACACATGACTGCACGTACAAGAACATGTTTATCAACTGAGGTCTGTATTTTGTTTGTTTGGGGGCATTTGTACAAGGACATAGAGAAATTGTATAGTAAATCATGCCCCAAAACCCCTGTCACATTTATCTTTTTGTCTTCAACTGCCCTTAGCACTACTAGGATTACAGTATTACTTCAAACCATACATGCCCTGTTTGCCAGCTAACTTACAGGTGGGTCCAATGCTCCTACTGGTGAGGGAAATATCACCTGTCATTTTTACATTTCCGCCTCCTACGACGTGGACAAGGGTTTGGATTTTAGAAGTCAAACATCAACAACTCTCAAAAAACATAACTATTTACAAAAAGGCTGAACTGTCTTCTGAACTGATTTTGGTGCCCCACTTTGAAACCACTTCACAGTTTTCTGGGCCACTGTGTAGCTGTGAAGGGCATCAGACATGTCCACAGCCCCCATGAATTTGTTGTAGGCCTTCACTGGTGCTGGGATAGGGATGCGGCAGGGGGTCCAGGTCCTGTCATGGTTCCGTACTCTCCTCTGCACAGAGTCCTCTCCAAACACCTTGTGGATGGTGGAGCACATGGTGACCTCTCTGGTGTCCATCCATTTCACACAGACCATGGGGCCATCACGGATCCACTAGACAGCTCCTCGGTCAGCCCTCTTCGGCATGGCATTCCCCCTGTTCCATGGAAACCCAATGCGGTTCTCCCTCACTGTGCCACAAGCCCCATACCTCAGCCGGTGTAGATGGCGGAACAGGGCTGTGCTGGTGTGGAAATTGTCTACATAGACATGGAATCCCGTTCCCAGATAGGCCAACCACAGCAGCTCCATGATAGTGTCGTGGCTAAGCCCCCTTCCTGTGGCTGAGAAAAGCTTACCTTGATGGATATTGAAATCACAATATCCATCAAGATATTCAGCTTGAAGCCCCATTTGGTGGGCTTGGCCTTGATGTCTTGCTTGAGGCTGATCCGGTTCTTTGATGCCACCATTCGCTTGTCAATGGAGAGTTGTTGAGGGTGGTAGAAGGCCCTGCATGCCACAATGATGTCATCAAGCAGGGGACGGTGTGGAAGAGGCGGTTGTATCCAGGTGTCCCCTTCTTACGTCGTTCTCCACATCCGTTCTATAATATTATAGTCCCTCTCTTAACATAATGTTACTTTCGATATTACCAGCAAAAAGGCAAAAGTCGTCTCAAACTGGTTTCATGAACATGACAATGAGTTCAGTGGCCTTCCCAGTCACCGGATCTGAATCCAATAGAACATCTTTGGAATGTGGTTGTAACAATGTCCGATGGTACACAGAGGCAGACGCAGTGTAGGGGTTAGGGATTGCTCCCGTTTATTCAAGGTAATAGTGATAATAGCGATAATGTTCTGTCTTGGCTTTCCAGCCGTCATGCACTCGGTAACTTTCCAGTTGCCTGTCGAGTTCTCCTTCTCTCGCTCCCAGCCCACCTCTCCTACTGAAATGGCAGAAGCACACACATCTTAAACATTCGCCGGCGAGACTTAATTCGCAGCAGGTGTGCAACCAAAGTCTCGCCGACACAACCCCGGCCACGGTCCTGTAGCTCCCTCTACAGGCCGAACGCTGCATGTCCCCCCACAGTGGTAGAACGGGAGATTTCACAGCTTGAAAGTGCACCTGGAAAAATCTGCAGGAATTGTGTGATGTCATCATGGACCAGAATCCAACATCTTGTGGAATCAATGTCACAAAGAATTGAGGCTGTTTTGAGAGCAAAGGGAGGCCCTACCCAGTATTAGTATAGTGTTCCTAATAAAGTGTTTCGTGAGTGTATGTAGCTTGCAGTAGCTTGTTTGTGATGCCCCTTATTGTCAGTCATGTTGTGGCATTTTAGTAAGCATTGAGTGTCTATGCAACATAGCTCGGACATGTTGTACACCAAATACATGTAATCTGATAACTAGAAGGCATTTACGCCATGTGCTGGGTGTGTGAGCATGAGGTCCATGTAGGTGATCATTGCGAACAAGGAGACATGGCAATATACACTCACCGGCCACTTTATTAGGTACACCTTGCTTGTACTGGTTTGGACCCCATTTTGTAGCCCATCTGCTTTAAGGTTCGATGTGTTGTGCGTTCAGAGATGGTCTTCTGCATACCTTGGTTGTCACAAGTGGTTATTTGAGTTACTGTTGCCTTTCTATCATCTCCAACCAGTCTGGCCATTCTCCTCTGACCTCTGGCATCAACAAGGCATTTTCGCCCAGACAACTGCCGCTCACTGGATATTTTCTCTTTTTCGGACCATTCTCTGTAAACCCAAGAGATGGTTGTGCGTGAAAATCCCAGTAGATCAGCAGTTTCTGAAATACTCAGACCAGCCCTTCTGGCACCAACAACCATGCCACGTTCAAAGTCACTTAAATCACCTTTCTCCCCCATTCTGATGCTCTGTTTGAACTTCAGCAGTTCAAGTTGCTGCCATATGATTGGCTGATTAGATATTTGCGTTACCGAGCAGTTGAACAGGTGTACCTAATAAAGTGGCCGGTGAGTGTATTGTCAAGTTGAATTGCGCTGAAAACTAGGAGAGAAACAAAAGTCAGTATTTCATTATTTGAGTAGTAGTTTGCTTTTTCTGTAATGTATTTTCTTGCGTTGATATGTCATGTGAGCAAACAAATAAATGGTTATGATTTTGGTGGCGCCAGTCTTGATCTTAATCTGTATAACAATTTACAGTTGAATGAGCCTGGCAGAGATCTTGAAGAAGTCGCACCCTCGCCATTTGTCAATTCCTTTGCGATTGTAATGTATCTCACACCTTGTCCTTTGTTGGGAATGATATTTACAGTGCCTATAGAAAGTCATCATACCCATTTTGAAATAGTTACTATATTTATTGTACAGCCTGAAATCAAAACCCATTAAAAAATCAACTTTTTCCAGCTTTATGTACAAATTTAGCCATGCAGCATCAAACTAATGAAAAAAAAGGTTTATAAATAATGAAAAACAAGAATAACAGGTTTGGAAAAGTCATCAGTCCCCTGATTTAACCTTTTGCTGCAATTACAGCCATCAGTCTGTTTGGATATGTCTCTACTAGCTTTGCACACCAAGATTGGAGAATATTTGCCCATTCTTCCTTGCAGAATTGTTCGAGTTCAGTCAAATTCCGTGGTGAGCAGCAATGGACTGCTCTCTTCAAGTCCATCCACAGATTTTCTGTCGGATTCAAGTCAGGGCTCTGACTTGGCCACTCAAGGACATTCACCTTTCTATCCTTAAGCCACTGCGTTGTTCTTTTGGTGGTATGTTTAGGATCGTTGTCGTGTTGGAAGGTGAATGACCTGCCCATCTTCAGCTGTCTAGCAGAGGGACGCAGGTTGTCCTCAAGAATTTGGGTGTACTTGGCAGCATCCATTTTCCCTTCAATCCTGACCAATTGCCCAGTCCCCACTGAAGAGAAACATCCCCACAACATAATGTTGCCACCACCATGCTTCACAGTAGGTATGGTGTGTTTTGGGTGGTGTGCTGTGTTTGGTTTTCGCCAAACATAGCGCTTGGAGTTCAGTCCAAAAAGTTCCATCTTAGTCTCGTCTGACCATAAAACCTTTTTCCACATGGCAACAGAATCTTCCAGGTGTGTTTTTGCATAGCACAAACGAGACTGACTGTGGCACTTTTTCAGAAAAGGCTTCTTTCTTGCTACCCTGCCATACAGGCCAGCTTTGTGTAAAGCTTGTGAGATTGTTGTCACATGCACAGACAGACCAGTCCCAGCCATAAAGACTTGTAAGTCCTTCAAAGTTGCCTTTGGCCACTTGGTAGCTTCTTTGATCCTCCTGGCTCGGTCATCCAGTTTGGACGGACGGCCTGATCTAGGCAAGGTGTTGGTGGTGCCATACGCCTTCCACTTCTTAATGATGCTCTGAACGGTACTCAGAGGGATAGCTAAAGCCTTCGAAATCTTTTTGTAGCCTTCACCTAACTTGTGCCTTCCTACAACTTTATCCCGGAGGCCTTTTGAAAGTACTTTTCTAACCATGGTGAATTCTTTGCACTTCTAGTAGTGGAATCCTCAAGAAACAGCTGGTTTTATTCTGAAGTAATCAAAACCACTACAATTGATGTCAGGTGGTGTTTGATCTGGAAGTTGATTGGTTGCACCTGAGCAAGTTTATAATGGTATACTCTAAGGGGCTGATAACTTAACCAAACCAGGTATTTCACTAATTAATTTAATAATTGTCCAGAATTTAAAAAAAAAAAATATTTTCACTTTGATGAGGGTTATAATGTGTACATACAGCTCAAAAAAGTTAGATTTGATTTATTTTAATTTCCAGGGTGTAATGTGACAAAAGGTAAAGATTTCACAGGGTATGATGACTTTCTTTTGGCACTGTAAGGAGAGGGACAGCGAGATATTCTTTGAGTTTTGGGTTAGGCCCGTCACGGGCACCATTCTCCTGTTGTCCTTGACGCACATTAACATATGGTTAAAACTTATAGTCATATGTTGCTTTGAAACTGTTAAATTGTTTATTTTGTTGATACTCTATTCTCATTCGTCCTATGTGCATTAATATGATGTTGTGTGCTAGATAAAGGTTCTGTTAATACAGCACAACATAATCGTGACCAGGTTCTCCCATTTAATGTCTAATGTTAACATGCATCGTTAACGACACGTAGAGTGAGTCATCAGCTTGAGATATTGGCCTGAGTGTAAACTCCTCACAATCTGATTTATCTTAACTTGAGGGCATGGTAAAAATTGCATTTTGGGTATTCTAGGATCCGATATGATCGATTGTCTGTCACACAGGGATGAGCAAAGCATTATCAGTCATTATTAATCATGAAATGTCTTTTCGAGTCAGATATAATGTCTACATCTCCCATGTTACTCCCCTCCTCCGCACCCTTCACTAGCTCCCGGTAGCAGCTCGCATCAGATTCAAGACCCTGGTGCTCACCTACCGGGCGGCAAAGGGAACAGCCCCTCCCTACTTGCTAGCAATGGTCAGCCCCCAAACCCCTGCCCAATCACTCCGCCCTTCCATCTCGGCTGGCCACCTGGCACTGCCGCCTCTACGTGGATGCAGCAGCTGCACTACTCGGTCACAGCTTTTCACTGTCCTGTCGCCCCGCTGGTGGAACGAGCTTCCCACTTGTTACGAACCCCCCCCAGATACTGTCTAGGGATATAAAAGGGGGGAGAAATGTAACATACAGTGTCTGTATATGCTGCTGAGAACTGCTGGTGTGGTGGTAGTGCAACACACACAACGACTGAGTAAAGTGGGAAACAAGACAGGTCACTTACTTAAACAAATGTATTTGTAAGTCGCTTTGGATAAAGGCGTCTGCTGAATGTAAAATGTAAATAACGTAATGTTAACTTGTGTTAGTTGGTCATGTGACCACTGGTGTTGAGTTTGTTCGACTAATAATAATAATAATAATGCATTTTATTTGGAGGCGCCTTTCAGGTCACCCAAGGTCACCTTACAGAAAAGAAGCAAAAGCAGAAGTGCAGAGTGTCCAATTTATGGATAGTATGCCAGTTTGAAAAGGTGGGTTTTGAGTTGGGACTTGAATGTTGTGATGGACTCTGACTGTCTTATGTGTGGGGGGAGAGAATTCCAGAGCTTGGGTGCTGAGCAGCTGAAGGCTCGGGCACCCATGGTGCTGAGGCGTGACATGGGGATGGTTAGCAGTCCAGCAGAGGTTGAGCGAAGGGAGCGGGAGGGAGTGTATTCATGGAGGAGGTCACGGAGGTAAGTGGGGGCTAGATTGTGGAGGGATTTGTAGGTGAGGAGAAGGTTTTTGTACTGGATGCGGTAATGTACCGGGAGCCAGTGAAGTTGGATGAGGACAGGGGTGATGTGGTCAGATGATTTAGTGTGTGTGATGATCCGGGCGGCCGAGTTCTGAATGATCTGCAGTCTGTTGATGAGTTTGGTGGGGAGTCCGGTAAGGAGGGCATTACAGTAGTCGATGCGTGGTATGACAAGTGAGTTGACCAGGATTTCAGTGCTGGATTGGGTCAGTGATGGACGGAGTCTGGAGATGTTGCGGAGGTGGAAGAATGCAGTCCGGGTGATGTTCTGAATATGGGAAGTAAATGACAAGGTGTTGTCCAAGATGACGCCGAGGCTCTTGACTTGGGGGGAGAAGGGTACGGGGAATCCATCGATGATGATGGGTGGAGCTGGGGTGTGTTGTGATTTGGTGAGGGTGGATTTGGAGCCGATGAGCAGTACCTCAGTTTTGTTGCCGTTAAGTTTCAAGAAGTTCCTGCTCATCCAGCTCCGGATGTCTTCCAGGCAGGTGATGAGGGAAGTGGGAGGGATGGCGGCAGTGGGTTTGGAGGAGATGTAGACCTGTGTGTCATCAGCGTAGCAGTGAAAATGGACCCCATGGTGACGGAGGAGTGTGCCCAGGGGGAGGAGGTAAATGGTGAACAGGAGTGGACCCAAGACTGACCCCTGGGGGACACCCAGTGAGACACCCGAACACCCAGACTTGTGGTTGCTTAGTTGAACGAATTGTTGGCGGTTAGTGAGGTATGACGTGAACCAGGACAGTGCAGCACCAGTGATCCCAATGCCAGCCAGGCGGTCCAGGAGCAGAGGGTGGGAGATGGTATCGAAAGCTGCGCTGAGATTGAGGAGGATGAGAATGGTGAGTAGTCCGGAGTCAGCTGCACGGAGGAGGTCGTTGGTGATTTTGACTAGGGCTGCTTCAGTGCTATGTTTTGGACGGAAGCCAGATTGGAAGGGGTCGTGGAGATTGTTTGTGTCAAGGGTGGGACTGTAGTTGTGCGGCGACCGCCCTTTCAAGTGTTTTGGAGATGAAGGGGAGGTTGGAGATGGGCCGATAATGGTTGAGGTCGGCTGGGTCAGCACCAGGTTTTTTCAGGATGGGTGTAATGGCAGCCAGTTTGAGAGTGGGGGGTACAGTACCAGTAGAGAGGGATGAGTTAATTATGTTGGTGATCATGGGGGAGATGGACGGCAGACATGCTTTGACAAGGGAGGTGGGAAGAGGGTCGAGCTGACAGGTGGTGGTTTTGGCTTTGTGGGTGAGTTCTGTGACGGTGTGTTCTGATACTGGGGTGAAGTCAGAGAGGGGGCTGATGAAAGGTTGGCCAGTGGTGATCATCCAGGGCGGATCGTTTGAGATGCAAGATGAGGCCAGTTGTTGGTGAATAGTGTTGATCTTAGAGCTGAAGAAGTCCAGAAAGGCAGTGCACTGATTGGTGGAAATGTCTGGAGGGAGGGTTTTAGGAGGCTGAAGTAAGTGACTTACTGTTGAGAAGAGGACTCTGTTGTTACCTGAACCAGTGTTGATGAGGTTGGAATAGTATGAGGATTTGGCAGTGGTGAGGGCATTCTTGTAGTGATGGAGGTGGTCTGAGTACATTTGGCTGTGTACAGTGAGTCCAGTCTTTTTGTAGAGTCGCTCCAGTCGACGGCCAGTGGTTTTGAGCTGGCGAAGTTCAGGGGTGAACCAGGGAGCAGTGTGAGTGAATGAGACTGAACGGGTTTTCAGGGGAGCCAGGGTGGTGAGGGAAGAGGAGAGGCAGTTGTTATAGTGAGTCACCAGGTCAGCTGAGGAGGATGCTGGGGGAGGGTTGGGGTAGGAGCTGATCAGGGTGGAGAGGTCTGTGGTGTTGATATGTTTGATGTTTCTGAAGGAGATGGTCCGTTGTTCCTTGACTTTGTGTAGTTGGGTGTGAATGTCAAAAAGTACAGCTTTGTGGTCGGAGATGGGGAAATCAGTGACATCAAGGTTGGTGGGAGTGATGTCAGTACAGCAGATTAAATCCAGTATGTGACCTTTGTTGTGGGTTGGGAGGTTGACGTGTTGTGTGATACCAAGACAGTCCAGGAGTGATGTGAAGTCGTTAGCAAAGGTACAGGATGGGTTGTCAACGTGGATGTTGAAATCACCGAGGAGGATCACAGTGGGGGACATTGCGCATACGGCTGTAAGTAGTGATGAGAATTCGTTGAGGAAAACAGCAGAGGGTTTTGGTGGTCTGTAGATTGTAACAATGAAGGTGGGTTTGGGGCCTGTGAGTTTTACAGCTAGACATTCAAAAGAGGAGTGATGGGGGACTGTGACGGCAGTGACTTTGATGTTCTCACGGTGAAGAAGAGCGAGGCCACCCCCTCTCCCAGTAACACGGGGTTTACTAAAAAAAGAATATCCTGGTGGGACGGCCTCATTAAGATGGGAGAAGTCATTTGGCTGTTGCCAGGTTTCAGTGAGGCAGAGAATGTCCAGGTTGTGGTCAACAATAAAGTCAGTGATCAGAAGAGCCTTGTTACTGAGGGATCTGGTGTTCAATAAACAGAGTTTCAGACAGGTGAGTGGAGTGTAGGAGGTTGCTTTAAGCAGGGGGGACAGTACACTGTGATTGACAGGACTGGCAGAACGGGCAGTGTGAGGAGGGGGGCGGGGCCCAGTGGACCAGAAGGAGCGGATATTTACGTTGCTGTTGTGTTGGGTGTACTGAAAGTTCCGTTCAGAGCCACGGTGGATGTACCTTGGTCGTTTGAGGATGTAATGGTGGGATGCAAGCTGAGGAGGGGGGATCCTTGAGAAGGTCCGGAGACGTAACAACTCCGTTACCGAGTACTGGAGCGGCAGAGATGCGCTCGTGAGAGTCAGACAGAGCGCAATCCAGAGAAACAAATTAAAGATCCACATGGTGTGAGATCGGCAACGACGTAATCCAGTGGTGGGTGGTCCAGGTGATGGCGAGCTTCACTGGAGACGGCTAGCCGGCCGGCAGGTGAACACGGTCGGGTAGAGGTGTAGCAGGGAGGCGGCGTCCTCCGCGGTGACAGCAATCCGCGGTCGCAGGTAAACGTCCGAGAGTGCTGGCAGTGTGGCAGCGGACCGGTCCGAACGGGCGTGCTTCGTGGGGCACACCAGAGCAGGCTATCCAGCCACAGAGTGCGGAGAGGAGCCACGGGAGTCCCGACAGGTGAGCCCTGTACCGGCGAAGCTAGCCTCCGGCTAACGCGTGACGAGGCAGTAGCAGTAGACAGGTAGAGACCGATGTTTTGGTGTCGCAGAGTGACGAATCGAGGAAGCCGAATTGAGCAGAGGGACTTTAAGTCCAACATTCGTGACAGACAAGCTTGATGGATCGATTTGAAGCATCCAAAATAGTGATAGTAGTGCGAACAACGCGGAGGCGCGGCAGCAGCTTGCCAGCGATCCCTACACACATGCACAGACTAGTCATCTATTCTTCAGTGTTTATTTTTCCTTCATATTCTATAGTTATCCTGTTACATATGCAACAATTGGAATTTCTATTCTTATTCTTATGAGACCACAATTTTTTTTAGATGAAAAGCTGAGCTGAACATCAAACATTTTGCTTCTTTATTGTTGGAGACTGGAGGACGTGTCAGTCAACAAGGGGTGGGCTAATTGATTGCCCACGCTGCCAGAAAGTGTAGCTGTTAATGATCGCATTGGCTGTGTTGGCAAGCTAAAATGCTAAACCTGGCACTGAGATGGGAATTGTGTGTCATTTCCAGTGTTGAAATTTCAAATGGAAGGAAAAATAGTACTTATAAGAATTTGCAAATCTGTGTCTCAATCACTAGGGGGCCGTGTTGAAAGGGTTAAATTAGGCCTTCAGGTTTTTTTATTGCTGTTTTTAGCTGCAGTGATCATCTGGAATAGTTGAAGAGAGCGAGAGAGACGCACACACACAACCTGCCTCTCTCCTTCACTCCAGATGGTGGACAGTGTGGGGCTGGACTCTGGGGAAGCCCTGGAGGCCCTCCACAGATGCCTGGACCCCTCCATCCTGTCCATCTTTGAAGATGCTCCCACAGGAGAGGTAAGGGCACTAACAATTACTTTGTTATTGAAAACTGCCTGTATCATGGGACGACTGTTAATTGATGTCAGTGTACCCTCTCTCGGCTAGTAACCACTGATCTATAGCTTAGTTGATTTACACACACTACTGCTTACTACAGGTACTACATAACTAACTTGTGTATATTTTTCCAGACTAAAGGATTGGACGAGGAGAGTGAGGCGACACTGCTCACATCTCTGACAGAGATCCTGGATAACGTAGATGATGAGAACCTGTCCCCCTTTGACACATTGCCTGATTCAGTCCTGCTGTCGGGTCAGAAGGACAGGGAACACTCTCCGGTTAGTCCCCAGCTGCTCCACACACAAACGTATGTTCCTGGACGTCAGACATATTCTCACACAAACACACACATTCGCCTCACCTGGCCCCAGGCTTCACACACAGTTGAGGTGGGGCGGTCGCAGCTGTTCCAAATAAGATACTGAAGCCAGGTGTGCTAGCCAGTATTTGTTTAGGCTTTTTATTCCAATTTAGTAGTAATTTATTTAGATTTTGTCTTGACACAGCTTTTGTTTTGACTTGGCTTTTCTGATGTTTTTATTATGTTCCTCTTCCTGTAGCTGAGGAGAATGATGTGTCTGTCCCGGTCTCCTCCAGAGAAAGACACACTTTGCAACACAATATCATTTTCCACTGGCAAGGTAATTAAAACCAACCCTGTTTCATTTGATGAACTAACCCTAGTAAATGTAGTGTTTTAGTATTGAGAGAGTAAAAGTATCATAGACCAGTTCACTCAATGTATAGTTATATTTCATAACTCAAAGCTGACCAGAGAAAGTTGGTTTCTGGAATCTGACCCAAGGTCTGTTTCTCTCAGAGCATCCCCAGGCCACAGGCATCCTCTGTCCAGAGGAGTGATGGAGAGGCTATTTCCCTCACTCTTAGCCCAGAGAGCCAGCCCTTATCGCCAGAGGAAGAGCTGCTTTGCTGGGGAGGCCTGTCCCTCCCTCTCCGCCTAACCCTGGAGCAGGAAACAGAGGATGGAGAGAGTGTGTCCTTCAGCCTTGGGGATCTGGTCAGACATATGCACCCCTACTGTATGGCTGTGTGTGTGGAGGGAGAGGAAGAACAGATGCTACCTGAAGGAGGAATATTCTTAGAGATGGTGGACCAGGGGGAGCATGGAGAGCCTATACTGGCCATTTCTGACATGGGCCTCCCGCTCTCTATTCCTCATCTCTCTCTGCCGATAGCAGATGACTCCTCTGAAGGGGAGCAGAGGGTCCCGGAAGTTTCATATGCGTCTATCTTGGAGATGTCAGAGCCGGTGCTTGTTGTCACAGCTGAGGAAGCTCCAGTGGACGTTGGCAGCCCTGTGACCTTGAGGTCAGAGGTCAAGGATGAGAAGGGGATCATCAGGAGACCCAAGGAGGAGATGGAGGAGAAAAGCCCCTCTTGGTGGAAAAAGAAACGGAGAAACAAAGTGGTCCTACCTGTGGCGAGAAGTTGCTCTGCTAGGAAAGCAGCACCGGAGCCACCCAAGAAACCTGGGAAAGAGACCATCACATCTGAGAAGGAGAAGAAAAAGAAGAAAGTGATGTTTGCCCCTGCTCTCTCAGTCCCAGCCCCTGTCACCCTGAGATGTAAGACCAGGCCAAACATTCAACATGCTGAAACACACTCAGAAATCACCACCCTAACACTACCAACACACCCCAGCATTACGGTCACAGTGCCTGTGGCCTCTGTTCCTGTGCCAAAGGGCATGACTTCTGACCTGTTGCCAGTGAAGACAACCCCTGAGAAGTCCCAACCCAGCTTTCCTCCTTCAGTAACCACAGCTGAGGGACCTTCCCAACCCACTAAAGCCCCAGCCTGCAAGAAGCTCCAAGACTTCCCAGTGACGACTGCTGCGCTTAAGGCAATCCCCCAGCCCAGCGCTCAACCCCCAGTTCCTCAGGAATCTCTGGCCCCCCAAGTGACAATGATCTCCCAGGCAACCCCCCAGCCCAGTGAGTCACCGCCTCCAGCCCTGGAGCCTAAGCCCAAATCTCTCAGTCTACAACAATACCGCCTGCTCCGCCAGCAGAAGAAGCCTGCTCCGGTGGAGACACAGGAAGGCCACAGTACCAAGTGGCCAAGTCTTCCGGAGCACCATAAAGAGCTGCCCCTTTTCCCCTGCTTGCCGGACCCCAGGGACCCACACCGCCCCAACTCCCTTGTTGAGATCAAACCTGTATGGCAGCCCATGGGTCCTGGTGCACCACCTACACCCACGGCACGACTGGTACCCCCAGACTACATGGTGGCCTCATCTAGCAAGGTTGCTCGTGCCACCCCTGTCCTCAAGCCCGTGTCTGCCTCAGCCCAGCAAGTGGTTGCCTCGCACCCAACTAAAGCTTCCCAGCCCCCTGTGGCTACTGCCTCCAGCCCTGTCAAGTCATTACCCCCAACATCCAAGACTCACTCAGCCTCACCCAAGACCCCCTCTGCCAAGCATATTTTGCCCCACACCTCTGGTTCTCTGTCTGCCTCCTGGCTTGTAGCTCCAGCAGAGAAACCAAGTCCCGTAGACAGCAGGGCAGCATTGCTACAGAGCAGCCCTACACTCATCCCAGCAGAGACGCAAGTTGTCTTCCAACAGCAGTTGACCCTGTCCCGCTCTGCACCCTCAGCACGCCTGTCTATAATTCGAGCGAGTTCCCAACCTCAACCTGCCGCCTCTAAACCTGTGGTCCCCATTGAAGTCCTTTCTAAAACCACTACAAACATCCATAAACTCACCACCGCTGCTGCTGCATCTTCCCAGAAAACAACTACTTCTACCCTTAAGGTGCCTCAGCTTGCTGCTGGTACTCTGTCTCACTCAACAAAGGCTTCCAGCCAGACCTTCAAACCCCCAGCCTCAGGCCCCCAGTCATCCCCTGTCCTGGCTGCCTGCGCCCTCATCCCTTCACAATGCCGGATAGAGAAGCCTGTGGGGCCTGTAGCTCCAGTAAGAACCACCCCAGCACGGGAGGCTCCTAAGGCTAAGAGCCCCACACAGGAACTGATTGAGGCCTTCACCACTGAGATCGGTGAGCAGCCACAATCTCAGGTAGCTCATAACGATGGCAGCCTTGATGGCAGATTGTGATCGATTAAGGGCTACTTAGTATGTGAACAGTCCTCATTGCACCTTTTGTATTCCTCCATAGTAGTACACTCACTGAGGACTTTATTAGGAACACCTGTACACCTTCTCATGGTGGAGGTGGTGTAATGGTGTGGGGAATGTCTTCTTGGCACACTTTGGGCCCGTTAATACCAAATATCAATCATCGCTTGAATGCCACAGCCTATTTGAGTATTGTTGCTGACCATGTGCATCCCTTTATGGCCACAATTTACCCATCTTCTAATGGCTACTTCCAGCATGATAATACACCATGTCACAAAACAAAAGTCGTCTCAAACTGGTTTCGTGAACATGACAATGAGTTCAGTGTTCTTCAGTGGCCTTACCAGTTACCGGATCTGAATCCAATAGAACACCTTTGGGATGTGGTAGAACGGGAGATTCACAGCTTGAAAGTGCACCTGAAAAATCTGCAGGAATTGTGTGACGCAATCATGTCATCATGGACCAGAGTCTCTCAGGAATGTTTCCAACATCTTGTGGAATCAATGTCACGAAGAATTGAGGCTGTTTTGAGAGCAAAGGGAGGTGTCTCCCGGGTTTATATGCTCAATACAGAACCCCCGACCAACCTCAGATCTTACCCTGTCAGATGCTGACTGGTCCTATGTAGGTTGGTGTCGATTAGATTCACTCCGCTGTTAACGGTCTACATCCCATAGTTCCTCCCATATCTTCCTCTACCCACCTCAGCTGAACTGAAAAATCTCCCCAAACCTAAAAACTGTACACCGAAGTGGGTAGTCTCTATGGTTAACGACCGCTCTAATCTTATGTGAGTGCCAGTTGGTGTGGTTGCGGATAAAGGGTTTATCGGTAAGGATAATTTACCCAAAGGAGGTAATAAGAGGTCAGATATAACCCTTCAGATCCTAAGATGTATTATGCACAGCAATCTATAATATTTTATGTTACCAGGAGGAGGTAAAAGGCTTATGAGGGATGGAATGACTAAAAATATAAAAATAAGAAATAATAAAAAAATAATAATAAAAATAAAAATTAAGAATTAAAATTGTGAACTGTTCCTTTAAATGCAGGTTAAATTCTTTAATGATGGCTTAAAACATTACAGCATTACAGGCAAAGTAATTAAATGGTAAAATGCTAGTATTCAAAAATGATAAAAATTAGAAAATAATAAAACCTATCAGTCTGTCCCTACTCTGCCTGTGAAATTTAGAGAAGTCCCAGTTTCACCCCGTCGAGCATAGCCGGTTCCTCTATCCGCCAGAGCTGTTGTTATACAAACAAAAAGGTCCGCCAAGGTCCTTCGTTGTACTAGTGTGGCGAGGCCGACAGTCAGAATTCAATCAGAGTGTGAGCTCCGGACGAGGAGAATCTGCTAGAGTATTTGGTTTTCAACACACTCGGTCCTGCTCCGGTCCTTCAGGTGTTACGCTCCGCAGCGGGGAATGACCGTTGTACTGCTCCAGGGAGCTCTTTTTATAGTTTGCAATGGGGCTTTCCTTTACCCCCACCCTTATCTAATTCATCAGGCATTGAATTCGATCTCGTTCTCAGTCAAGCATAGAATTCTATCTAATTCATTACGTCACCCTGAATTCGCATTCATGCTTAGTCATGGGCCTAAGGGCACCTGTTGTTATGTCTACTAGACCAGCGTTTCCCAACCGCTGTGCCGCGGCACACTAGTGTGCCGTGAGAGATCGTTGGGTGTGCCGTGAGAAATTATCCAATTTCACTTTTTTTTTTAAATTAACATTTATTAATTATTATCTGCAAATAAAATGCCATTGTCGAGTGTCTGTGCTGTAATATAGTGACTGGCAGAGTAATGTAATATTCGTCCGGGTGGCAGCAGGTAGCTAATTGCCTCGTTCCTTCTTAGAGACAAGAGAATTAGTGACGCATGCGACAGGTCGTGGTGACAGTGATGGAGAAGTTTTTAAAAAGGAAAAATTTAAACTCCGAACTGGGCCCTGGACAAGATTCTGACCCAGGTGAAGGCCCTAGTATGAGTGGTGGTAAAAAGAAAGCAAAGACGGTGAGCTCGAGGCAATACAGCGAAAGCTATCTTCCAACAGCGCCATGGTGCCAAGCAGCTTAAACGCCATCTCCAAACGAAACACCCGTCGCTTCAAAACAAGCCGATGGACTATTTTGTTCGCCTGCGTGTGAACACAGAGAAACAGGCAACCTTTATGAGAAAAACCACAAAGGTAAATGAGAAAGCCCTCAATGCTAGTTACCTAGTTGCTGAACTCGTAGCTAAATCAAAAAAGTCCCACTCTGTGGCAGAGACATTAATACTACCTGCCTGCAAAGCCATTGTCAACGAGATGCTCGGCCCTGACGCGGTTAAAGACACAGCTAAAGTCCCGCTCTCAGATAACACAATTGCCAGGCGTATTGATGACATGTCTACAGACATCGAAAGTCATGTTTTGGGAAAGATACGTATCAGTAGGAAATTTGCGTTGCAACTTGATGAGTCTACGGATATTAGTGGACATTCTCAGCTCTTGGCCAATGTGCGTTTTGTGGATGGAGATGCCATTAGAGAAAACTTCCTATTTTGCAAGGCACTGCCAGAAAAAACAACAGGAGAGGAAATGTATATCATATTGTAATTATATATACTGTATCAGGCTACAGAGTGTCATTTTGTAACATTTTTGGTTGGTGGTGTGCCGCAAGATTCTTCCAATGTAAAAAATGTGCCGTGGCTCAAAAAAGGTTGAAAAACACTGTACTAGACATACTTATCACTCTCCTGCTCAAACTGGACTCAAGGCCACTTCTTATTGTGGACTTCTGCAATTCTATTCTATTTTCGTAACATAATAATCTAGGCCTTTCTCAAAGTTAATATCTAGTACATATGGTATACAATTATCATTAGCCCACATGAATTATACAGTAAAACATTAGTATGATGGCCTACTTCAGCAATCATCTCTGAGTAGGAATTATACAGTCAAACATTAATGCATTTGGTTGCCTACTCTAGTATCAGTTAAACCGTTATCACTACGAGGTCCAACCAGATATGTTGACCCGGAGTCATACACTACCTTTATAATTTCTTTTGTTAAGTTTTGCCTTTTGCACATATTTGAACTCATTTATCATTAACCAATTGTATATTTGACTCAACTTATCATAAATCAGTTACACACATTTGAATCAACTTGTCAGTTACACACTTTTGAATCAACTTGTCATCAATTAGTGGTTATACACTTTTGATTCAACTTGTCATCAATCAGTTACACATCAAACTGGGTCATTTCATAGATCAAATCAAGGAAGGACACTTCTCCTCCATAGGCCATTCCTGCTGTGCTTAACTGGGTAACGTTGGGAATGATGTTTAGGCCGGGAAAAGGCCATACTAATCTCGCCCTCGGCGACAGAGGCCCTACCCAGTATTAGTATAGTGTTCCTAATATAGTGCTCAGTGAGTATATATCACTGATGTGGTGGTGTTGTCGTCTCAGGTATTGAAGCTGCTGATCTGACCAGCCTGCTGGAGCAGTTTGAAGAGACCCAAGGTGAGTGACACTAACGCTCAGCGTGTGTGTGTACGTCCCCTCCATAATAATACAACCCGAAATTCCACTCAAAAGGGTTGTCTGTTTTCCCGCGATGATGAAACCCTACAGGCCCACTGTTACCGTAATGGTCATAGTGTTGGCTAACTGCCAGGGGATCACTTTTACTCACCAGTTTCCTAATGGAGGGAAGTGAGATTGCAAGGACTGATGGAATGTGGAGGGTACAACTCCTGTGGTTATTGGGCGGGCACCTGGCAACTGGAGCAGTCAGATTTTGTCTGTGTTGTGCCACAGGTTAATTCAAGATAAACTCTGATTCGTTTTGATTTTAAATTAATTTGATTGTTAAAATGCACAATATTTTACTATTGTCCTGAGACCTGTACGAGCCAAGGATCATCAGATGAACGTGTATGCATCAGGATGCCGATGGTGTCATGGCACAGATCTGTTTCATAATCACCTGTTCAATTGTTGTAATGTTAGATGGATAGGTAGGTACTTTATTGATCCCTGAGTGGAATGCCCCCCCCAGCATACCACCGTGTACAGCACTGCGCTGGCCACTATTGGTAGAACATGTTCAGCAGAGTCCTGCACACGTCAAAGGACCTGAGCCTCTTCAGGAAATAAAGCTGGCTCTGGCCCCTTTTGTACAGGACATCTGTGTTACCAGTCCAGTCCAGTTTATTGTCCCTGCAGCCATGCAAACTGTGGCCTGTTGGTCAGGTAGTTTGTAATCCAGGAAACAATGGGGGAGTCCACCTGCATCCTCAGCAGCTTTTCGCAAGTAGTAAGGGCTGTATGGTGTTAAATGCACTGGAGAAGTCAAAGAACATGACCCTCACAGTGCTGCCAGCATTATCGAGGCAAGGCAAGTTTATTTATATAGCACATTTCATACACAGAGGCAATTCAAAGTGCTTTACATAAAATAGATAAAAAGGAAAGCATAAAAAAAGCATAAAACACAAAAGAATAAAAGTCACAGTGCATTTTAGGGTCAGAGTGCAATTATTAGCAGCAATTTAGTTTTCTTTACCTTAGAATACCTGTTCCCCCGGTGTTTGGGACTCTAACCCAAATCTGTATTTGGGACTCTAACCCAAATACCTTAGGCCAGGGGTTCTCAACCTTTTGCAAGCTGGGCCCCCCCAAAGCTGGTTCATTGCAGTTGGGGCCCCCCCTCCTCCCGGCGCCACCCCCACTACACCACCTTGCATAGATAGATAGATAGATAGCCCTAGGCTATTATTGTTAGGCCCACACATTATTATTATTATTATCATCATCAGTAGCGGTAGGTAGGCCTATTATCATTACTAGGCTATTGTTATAATTGGCAGTAGCACCAGACTTCTAATGTGAGCTTGCAGGCATTATTATTATTATGAGTAGTGGTAGGCCTATTATCATTACTAGGCTATTGCTATATAATTATATGAGGTTACATGCTTTATTGTTGTTGTTATTATTATTATTATCATTATCATCAGTAGGCCTATTATCATTACTAGGCTACTGCTATAATTGGGAATTGGCACCAGACCTCTGATATGAATTTATGCTTTATTATTGTTATTATTACTAGGCCTAATAGTAGGCATATCATCTGCATTTTTTATAGAAGCTTGCAGGTTGGCGATGTTAATGTGAGACCTGAGCCTGCTTTGCCTTGCAAAGATTCAAGATTCAAGATATTTATTAGTCATATGCACAGTAAACAGACAGTTACACCACACAATGAAAATCTTACTTTGCTAGTCCCCCCTAACACAACAGACTAAACTAAAGAAAAAAAACTAGTCCATATATACATATACAAATTCTATATTGCACCTGGTGGATCACAGTTATAAAGTTATAAAGTGCGCTTATGCATTGTTGCAAATTGCATGAGGTATTTAGTGCAAACAGTAGTAGTGCAAACAGTAGTGAAGTCACAGCAGCAGTCAGAATGTCTGTCGAGTTCACAGTTGATCAGTCAAGTCAAGTAATGCAAGTGGTGTGGGGGGGTGGAAGGGGGAGGGCTTTGTGAGGTAGCTTGTTCACAAGCCTGATGGCCTGTGGATAGAAACTGTTTGTCAGTCTGGTGGTCCTAGATTTCAGACTCCTGTAGCGCCTGCCTGATGGTAGGAGAGTGAAGAGTCTGTGCTGGGGGTGTGTACAGTCCCTGATGATGTTGTGTGTTCTCCTGGTGACCCTGGTGTTGTAAATGTCCTGAAGTGAGGGGAAGGCTGCTCCTGAGATATACTGTGCAGTTTTTATCACACGCTGGAGTGCCTTCCTGTCCTGGGCTGTACAGTTTCCATACCAGACTGTGATGGAACTGGTAAGGGTGCTCTCAACTGTACATCTATAGAAGTTGCTGAGAACTTTGGATGGCATGCCAAATTTCTTCAGCCTTCTTAAGAAGTACAGTCGCTGCTGGGATTTCTTAATGTTCTGTTGTGCATTGTGAGACCAGGTAAGATCCTCGCTGATGTAAGTTCCGAGGAATTTGAAGGTTTTCACCCTATCCACCTCTGTCTCATCTATATGCAGTGGTGTGTGCTGCACACTCTTCTTTCGTGGATCAATAATCATCTCCTTGGTCTTGTCTGCGTTCAGGGAGAGATTATTGTCCTGACACCAGGCTACCAGATCCGCCACCTCTCTTCTGTATGCCGCCTCAGCCCCCCCGGTGATCAGTCCAATGACTGTCGTATCATCCGCAAACTTGATGATGCTGGTGTTATCCTGGGAGGCCACGCAGTCATATGTGAAGAGGGTGTACAGCAGGGGGCTCAGCACGCAGCCCTGGGGGGTCCCTGTGCTTGTGGTTCTTGTGCCTGATGTGCGGTTGCCTACTCTGACTGACTGGGGTCTGTCTGATAGGAAGTCCAGCACCCAGTTACAGAGAGCAGGTGTCAGTCCAAGAGTGAGGAGTTTTGCACAGAGTTTGTGTGGGATAACTGTGTTAAATGCTGAACTGTAGTCAATAAATAGTAGTCTTACGTATGTGTCCTTTCCCTCTAAGTGTGTGAGGGTGGTGTGGATGACGGCGTTGACTGCATCGTCGGTGGACCGGTTCTGACGGTACGCAAACTGTAGAGGGTCCAAGGTGTTTGGGATGGTCCTCTTGATGTGCGTCATGACTATCCTCTCAAAGCACTTCATCACTATTGGGGTGAGTGCGACGGGTCGATAGTCATTCAGGCAGGTCACGGTGTTTTTCTTTGGTAGGGGCACGATGGTGGTTGTCTTGAAGCAGGTGGGCACCAAAGCTTGTGCTAGTGACATGTTATAAATATCAGCCAGCACCTCAGCCAGCTCTGATGAGCAGACCCTGAGGGCACGCCCGGAGATGTTGTCTGGGCCAGCTGCCTTCCGTGGGTTTATTCTCCTCAGAGCCGTACACACCTCTGCTGATGTCACAGTGAGTGATGAGTCCTGTGTGTGCTCCGTGGTCGAAATCCCTCTCTGTTGGTTGGTGTTGAGGGTATCGAAGCGTGCATAGAACTCGTTCAGCTCATCTGGCAGTGTGAGTTGGCTGGTTGTGGCCCCCCTGCTCCTCTGCCGGTAGCCTGTGATGTGTTGCAGGCCTTGCCACATGCGTCGGGAATCTGCGGTGGAATAGAATCCCTCCAGCTTCAGTCTGTATTGCCTCTTGGCCTCTTTAATGGATCTACGCAGGTCATATCTGGCCTTCTTGTAGTCCTCAGCGTTGCCTGAAGCAAATGCAGTGGAGCGAGCGCATAGCATGGACCGAACTTCGCAGTTAATCCAGGGCTTTTGGTTGGGATATGTCCTGCAACAATATTTTCAACACATGTACTGATGTAACCAGTTACACTGGAAGCATATTCCTCTAAATCCACAGTAGAGTCATCCCTCAGAGCAGCAGTTTTAAACACATCCCAGTTTGTTCTGTCAAAGCAGTCCTGCAACACCAGTTCAGTTTCCTCAGTCCACACTTTAACATTTTTACTCACTGGGGGGGCTTGCTTGAGGAGTTGTCTGTACGCTGGATAGAGGAACGTTGAGATGTGGTCGGACTGTCCGAAGTGTGGCCGGGGCACAGCTTTGTAGGCTCCTCTCACGTTGCTGTAGACGTGGTCAAGAGTATTTTTCTCCCTCGTCGGAAAGTTCACGTATTGATGGTATTTCGGGAGTACACTCTTAAGGTTGCGGTGGTTGAAATCTCCGACTACGGTGATCAACTTTGCAAACCTGACACGGCTTCTTTCTCTGTGAATAAAGTCTTTGAATGCATCAACAGCTCCGGTTTAACGGTATGTTATTTCAAAATACCATTACTTAAATTCTACGACATAATTGGCGTCACGAACAGGATTGGATAAATAAGGCTCGCATCTTGAACTATCGTTGAGGAGGAGCCCGGACGATTTATACAAATTTAATGAGCTCAAAAACCAGGTAAGCAGAATTCCTGCTTTAGCATAGAGAATTTGTGTAGATCGCTCTGGACCTTTGGCCTCCGTGACCGTGCATGAAGTCTTACCAAACAAAGAAACCAAATTTAGGATTTGAACTAGAGCTGTTGAGGATTTCAGAAAACGTGCATGCTGTAATTGTTAACAATAAGGTGAATCCCGTGGATAAACACTGTGATATTAAATAAATATTACAGGGCTGTACGGACGGAAGAGCTTAGGATAAACGCCAAATCAGATCAATATTTTAGGCCTGCTCG
This sequence comes from Argentina silus, assembly GCF_951799395.1. Lineage (NCBI taxonomy): Eukaryota > Metazoa > Chordata > Actinopteri > Argentiniformes > Argentinidae > Argentina > Argentina silus. The sequence continues at coordinate 17,425,005 of NC_139654.1, forward strand.
GGTAAATGTACATTTATGGAATACCGCTGAAATTGAAATTGATTGATTTGGGGCTGGACGGTAAGCTAAAGAGTTAGAGCGATATTTGAGGTCTGTATAGGTGTATACTAATCTGTGGATGCCGCTGTCATATTAAATAAATATTACAGGTCTGAACGGGTAGATTATTGCATGAATAACGCTGAAATATCGTTGTTGTGTAGTTTAGGGAAATATTGCGTTGTATATTAGTATTGTGACGTAACGGACGTAGTAAACATTGCTATGTTGTGAGTGTTTGTGAAAAGCGCTGAGTTATGTTGAGAGAGTGATATTTCGTTGTGCTGGCTTGTGTTGAGAGAGAGATATTCTGTATAAACACTGTTGGTCGGGAATTGAGGACTACAGTTAGTATATAACATATGAGAGAAGACAAAAGTTTAATTAATTAGATATATTATAGAAATTAGGTATAGAAGAATAAAGAGTATACATTTTTAGAGAACGGGTCAATGTGTGAACTTTTTAGGCCTCCCAGAGTACAGAATAATGAGAATACTGTGTGATATATAGTATATCTGTGTATACGGAATTGGAAGAAAGCCATCGGTGCCTCTTAAAGGAAACGTAAGATACTTCTTGTAAAAGCCAAATAATCAAAAGTAAGAATTGGGAGAGACGTTAACTTAAAAACGGGAAGACCGCCATCTTGAAACGTCATTCGAGTTGGGCGGTATTATTGTAAAAGGGGGAGGGAATCAACTGAGTGGGTTGAGTGCGTATTATAACGATAGACTCCACAGCAGTTAGGTTTAGGATGAATGAATGAATGAATAAATAGATAAGAAATAAATAAATAAGATAAAATAAGAATATTTTATTATAAGTATATGCAGAGTGAAAGTGATTCTTGAATGAAGAGATTCTTGTCTAAGCTCACACTGATTTAATTCACATTCTGGGCACACACACACACACCCCACATTCACACCCACTCTACACACACATACCCCTCCCCCTCATCCCCACTCAAACACATAGACACACATACACACATCTATACTCACACACACACACACACACTCACACACATAGACACAGACATCTTATATACTCACACACACACACACACACACATCTTATATACTCACACACACATCACACTCACACACACAGACACACACATCTTATACTCATACACACATCACATACTACTCTCATACATAAATTACACACAGTGACACATACACATAACTATACCAATATAGATACACACTCATTCATACATTGTCATACATACAAATACACTCTCAAGCACACATACATACATGCAAATACACACAGTGTTGGTTATATCTATATTTGATTCCCAGGGTGTAAGACACCAATTGTGATTAGGATATCTCAGGTTGATTCCAAAGTGGTTGCCTAACATATTTCTTTAATTTTACAGTGATATCCTTGATAACCAATAATACAATATTGTTCTCTTTTGACAAAATTACAGAAAAGAGTGAAAATTAAGACATTTTACAATAACCCTAAAAATAATTACCACTAAAGGAAAATAAAAGGAAAAATGGAGAAAGGGATTACCATGGTAACTCCAGTAGAAGTATTAGAGAATAAAAACCCTCTCTTAAAGAACCAAATAAAAGAGATGTCAGTAAAATGGGAAAAACGAACCCGTAAGAATTATACTAAGTGGCCTAAGGAGGGGACATTTGATGTTGCAATGTGTAAGGAAATGGGAACACTGATAAGAAACCACAAACCTCGAGAAAATTCAAGAAAGAGACAGGAGAAAAGAAAGAGAGAAATAGACATGTTGAAACTGTTCAAAGCAGAAGGGGAAGCAATGTTAAAGGAGGCTAGAGAGCTAAGAAGGTTGGAGAAGGGCAAAGGGGAAGGAAATGAGGAAGAAAAGGTGATGCCCCCACCCTATAACCATGGGGAATTCCCTGTGTTATCAGCAAAGATACACCTGGATGGGAATATAAAGGTGGATGAAGAAGATGAGGAAGAAGAGAAGGGGAGTACAGAGAGAAGGGGATCAAGAAGCCCCATAGGGCTTGATTGTTACGCAGAATTAAAAGAGGCCTTAAATCAGGTAGACAAAGGCGGGTGGAGGTCGGAGTTAAGACAAGAGAAGAGGACTACACCAAGCGCACGCCGACCAGAGAGACAGCTACACAGCACGCCCAGAGATGAGGGGGCAACCGCCTGGGGACCCAAAGATGACCCAAGAGATGACCCGAGGTCCGGTGACGAGGGACAGGAGGAGAGGAGGTCTGGGATAAGCCAGAGGGAGATATACCAAGCAAAAACAGTAGATGAAATACTTCATGACTTGGAAACAGAGAGTAGAATAAGACAGAGGGAAGAATCCAGGAATACTGAACGAGAGTTGAGAGATAGGGGAAAGATAGGTCACCCAGATAGATATCATTGCCCCATCCTGGTAAAAGGAAATCAAGGACACTATGTGCCCTGGGGTATGCAGGACTTACAGGGAATAGTTAGCAGATTACCTGACATACATGATGGAGCAGGTAAATGGATTAGAAGCTTTGAGGAAGAGACTGCAGGGAAACTGCTGGCGGTGGGAGACCTCAAAGCCCTGTTGGCCAAGGTACTGGGGGTGGCAAAGATGGAAGACATCTTCATAAGTTGTGGACTGGGAGGAGCCATGGGCAATACCAGAGCCGATGGGATGTCATTTGACCAGACCAGAAATGAGATGTGGACAACCCTGAGAGACGAGTATCCACAGAGGCTGGATATTAAGACCCTGAAGGGAGACCCACTGGGAGAGACTGAGAATCCTGCCACATACCTGCACCAGCAACTAAAGAAGTGGAAACTAGAGACTGAAGCAGACCCAGAGGGAGACCCACTGATGACAACACTGTTCAGAATCGCAGTGATAGATGCCATGTCCCCTCCGGTGAAAAGCAGGTTAGAGGATGTGGTGGGACTCACGTCCAAAACACATAAGGAATTCTGTGATCATCTGGTCCATGCAGTGGAAAAATACCGGAAAGATGAGTCTAGGCTAAAGGAGCAAGAAAAGGAGAACCAGAGAAAGTTAACACAGCTCCAGCTGGGGGAACTCACAGAACGAAACAAAAAGAAGGTACAAAGCGTAATGAGCGCCGAAACCAGGAAACCAGTTCCATACAGAGCCACACCAGAACCACTTCCAGTGCCGAGACCTCAGGGACAAGAGCAACCCACCGTACCTGTAGTTCAGGTGTATACCCAGCAGCCCCAGCAGTTTCAGCCATGGACAGGCAGACAGAGACCCCAAGGACGGTTCCAAAGAACAAGCCCACAAGGTCCATCTGACGTGTGCTGGAGATGTCAAATACCAGGACATTTCCGAAGGGATTGCCCTAATCCATGAAAACCGAGGGAAAAGAGTCAACAGGGCTATGGTCAGCAACAGCAGAAGCCTCCACAAGGACCAGCCAATCCATATAGGGGACTAAATTATGGTTATTAGGGGTGCCCAGAGAATCCGAAAAGGGAGGGTCAGCTTCCAGTGTTAACCACAGAAGCTGATCAAGAACCAATGCTGCAGGTTCAAATAGAAGATAGAGACATACCCATGATGATAGATACAGGAGCTACCTACACTTGTGTAGGTCTAAATTATGCGTCTCACCTCCCCAGGTCAGGAAAATTTGTTAAAACAGTAGGATTCTCGGGACAAGTGCAGCTAATTCCAATGCCAACTCCAGTAAGTCTGAAGATAGGAGACAGAGCCACAACCCTGCCCATAATGATCTCTGACCAGACTCCGGTGAATCTCTTGGTGAGGGATGCATTATGCATGCTGGGGATGAAAATATGGTGTTCCCCAGAAGGTGAAAATGTAGATAATATGGCAATAAAGACACAAGAAATACCCATAACTGCAAGCACAAATGTTTATTGGTTAGGGGAAATAAATCATGACATAGAGCAAAATTGGTTAAAATGGAGAAAATATATTGAAGCCCAATTGCCAGATGCAAGGAGGCCACGATTTGACTATCACTGCACTGTGCAGTTTGACCCAAATTGCAACTCCTGCCAAGAACAAATCTGGCAGGAGCAAACCAAAAATCTGGTTGTTCCTTTAATGTCACAATATATTATAGTGGGAAAACAGGGAGCAGCTATGCAAATAGATGAATCAGAATTTGTACAAAAATGGTATAACATACCTAATGCTGCTCCTCATGTGTCATTAATGGTAAATAAAGGGTATAGAACAAGAGACTTGGGACCAATGATGAGAACCGCATTAAAATGTGATTGGAAAGAAACTAGTAACCCATTAGTAAAACAGTCGGCAGACAAGGAATTCATAAAAATAATATGTGCCACGCCTATGAATGGTATACCACAGGAAGTAGCCATATTGGTTAAACAACAGGTTCAGATAAAAGAAAAGTCAGATAATCAATTAAGAGATAACATGGAGGAACAGATCCCGGAAAGTCTCTGGTTAAAACATGACATTGATGTGGGCTTAGTAAAATCAGCAAGCCCTATAATTATAAGAACAAAACAGGGTAGTGTATTACCAAGAAAAGCCCAATATCCTATGAAACCTGAAGCTGAGGAAGGAATAAGCAAAACAATAGAGGGTTTGATAGCAGCGGGAGTTTTAGAAAAAACAAACAGCCCGTGCAATACCCCCCCTTCTCCCAATTCTAAAAGCAGACAAGTCCAAATGGAGATTGGTACATGACTTAAGGGCAGTAAATGAGGTGGTACAGGATTGGCCAGCAGAAGTACCAAATCCTCATACATTGTTAACAAATGTTCCTCCAACAGCCAAATACTATACAGTGATAGATTTATCTTCAGCTTTTTTCAGTGTACCATTAGCAGAAGAAAGTCGGTACTTGTTTGCATTTACCTACAGAGGACAACAGTACACTTACACTAGAATACCTCAAGGGTTTAAACATTCACCTCATGTGTTCAACCAAGTGCTAAAAGCAGATTTAGAAGACCTAGAGATAAACAGCACAGGAATCCAATACGTAGATGACTTGCTAATTTGTTCAACCACATTGGAACAATGTCATATCTTCCTCTACCCACCTCAGCTGCACTGAAAAGTCACCCCAGATAAAACCGTACACAGAAGTGGGTAATCTCTATGGTTAACGACCGCTCTAATCTGATATGAGTGCCAGTTGGTGTGGTTGCGGATAAAAGGGTTTATCGGTAAGGATAATTTACCCAAAGGAGGTAATAAGGGGCCAGATATAACCCTTCAGATCCTAAGATGTATTATGCAGAGTAGTCTATAATATTTTATGTTACCAGGAGGAGGTAAAAAGGCTTATGAGGGATGGAATGACTAAAAAAAATAAAATAATAATAATATATATTTTTTTTTGTTGTTGTTTTTTTTTGTTGAGAAAACTGTTCCTTTAAATGCAGGTTAAATTCTTTAATGATGGCTTAAAGCATTGCAGCATTACAGGCAGAGTGATTAAATGGTAAAATGCTAGTATTCAAAAACGATAAAAATTTGAAAATAATAAAACCTATCAGTCTGTCCCTACTCTGCCTGTGAAAAGTCCCAGTTTCACTTGTCCAGAGCGAAGCCGGTTCCTCTATCCGCCATGGCTGTTGTTATACAAACAAAGGTCCGCCAAGGTCCTCCGTTGTGCTTGTGTGGCAAGGCCGTCAGTCAGAATTCAATCAGAGTGTGAGCTCTGGACAAGGAGAATCTGCTCGGGTGCTAGAGTATGAAAGCTCCAGTTTCCACTCCGGGGTAGTCTTCAACACACTCAGTCCTGCTCCGGTCCTTCAGGTGTTACGCTCCGCAGCGGGGAATGACCGTTGTACTGCTCCAGGGAGCTCTTTTTATAATCTTGCAATGGGGCTTTTTGTTACCCCCACCCTCTCTTATGTCTAGTTCATTCAGTCAGGCATAGAATTCAATCTAGTTCATTTAGTCAGGCACAGAATTCGATCTAGTTCATTTAGTCAGCACTCTGAGTTCGCACCCATGCTTAATCATGGGCATAAGAGCACCTGTTGTTATGTCTACTAGACGTACTTATCACACTCATGCTTAACCATGGACTCAAGGACACTTTTTGTTGTGGACTTCTGCAACCTGACCCACTACATCCCGCAGATCCTACACTATTAATCCTTTTTGTGCCATACTAATCTAGGCATTTCTCAAAGTTAACATTTAGTACATATGGTATACAATCAACATTAGCACACATGATTAGCCTACTTCAGTAATCATCCCTGAGTAAGAATTACACAATCAACATTAGTATGGTGGCCTACTTCAGTAATAATTTCTGAGTTAGAATTATACAGTCAAACATTAGTATGGTGGCCTACTTCAGTAATCATTTCTGAGTTAGAATTATACAGTCAAACATTAGTATGGTGGCCTACTTCATTAATCATTTCTGAGTAAGAATTATACAGTCAAACATAAGTGCATTTGGTTGCCTACTTCAGTATCAGTTAAACCGTTATCACCACTGGGTCCAATCAGATATGTTGACCCGGAGTCATACACTACCCTTATAATTTCTCTTATCCAGTTTTGCTTTTGCACATATTTGAACTCATTTATCATTAATCAATTATATATATTTGACTCAACTTATCATTAATCAGTTTCACACATTTGAATCAACTTATCAGTTACACACTTTTGAATCAACTTATCAGTTACACACTTTTGAATCAACTTATCATTAATCAGTTACACACATTTGAATCAACTTATCATTAATCAGTTACACACATTTGAATCAACTTATCATTTATAAGCAGTAATGCAGTTTACACCTATTTTAATCAACTTATCATTCATAAGCAGTTATGCAGTTGCACCTATTTGAAGGATAGATCAAAGATAAAATGTGTTTCAGGAACATCCGCAGCCGCGGTATCCCTCGTCAGGTTGGGCCCCCAGCTGCTAAGCTTTTTCTCTTTCTAGCAGTATCGTGGTGATTCACCAAGGTTGCTCTCAAACCTCGGGCCAATCCTGCTGTGCTTAACTGGGTAACGTTGGGAATGGTGTTTAGGCCGGGAAAAGGCCATACTAATCTCGCCCCCGGCGACATAACGCAAGCTAGGAACCTGTCATATTTGTCATTATTAACATACCCAGATATCACTATCAAGAGATGTAGTACAGTAAATCCAGCTGAGTTAATACCACTGGCAGATGAAGGGGAAGAACATGATTGTATAGCACACTCGCTAACATTCACTAGGTTAAGACCAGACTTAGAATCAACACCCTTACCATATGCAGAAGACACATATTTTGTAGATGGTTCATGTTACAGAGATCATTTAGGTAATCATGCAGGGTACGGCATAGTCAAACAAGTAGGGCAGACGTTTCGAGAAGAGAAGATAGACAGCTGTCCACAACCATGTTCGGCCCAGTTGGCAGAACTAAGAGCGCTGACAGAAGCCTGTAAAATAGGAGAAGGCAAAGCAGTGAACATTTTTACTGACTCAGCGTATGCGCACGGAGTCTGTCATCTGTTTGGAGCAGTATGGAAACAGAGAGGTTTTTTGAGAAGTGATGGATCACCTATACAGCATTGTGAGCAAATTAAGGAATTGATGTCGACCATGATGAAATTATTAAATGTCAGGCGCACCAGAAAGGTAATGATTACATTATTCAGGGCAATAATGCTGCCGATGAAGCGGCAAAGAGAGCGTCTAAGTGTGAGGTGGCCGTGTTGGCCCCAATGGTATTAATAGAACCTATAACGCAGCTAGAGGATATGAATACGCATGCAACAGATTGCAGGGCCGTATGAGCAATCCATGTGGCTCCAAAGGGGGGCAAAGGTAGACTCTACAGGATTGTGGAGGTCGCATGAAGGTTGTGGGGGGGACATGCAGCGTTCGGCCTGTAGAGGGAGCTACAGGGTTGCGTCGGCGAGACTTTTGTTGCACACCTGCTGCGAATTAAGTCTCGTCGGCGAATGTTTAAGATGTGTGTGCTTCTGTCATTTCAGTAGGCGAGGTGAGCTGGGAACGGCAAGACGTAAGAGAGACTTTCGCCAGAGGCTGGAAAGCCCAAACATTGGACAATTGACTATATGAATAAACGGGAAGCTATTCCCTCAAACCAAACGCTGCGTCTGCCTCTGTGTACAACGGACATTGTTACAATTGGCGCCCAACGTGGGGCACAGAATAAAGGCGGAAGATGGAGACGCTAACAGCAGCACTATCGAGGATAACGCTCGTCCTCGAGCAACAGACGGCCCTGCAGCAGACCCAGCAGGCGACGCTGGAGGAGCTGGCGGCGGCGAGGGTCGCGGACAGGGCCCTCCTCCAGGACTTCACCAGGGCCGGCGGGCCGGCGCCGGGGACCGGAGCGGCACCAGGTCCCCCCAAGGTCCAGCTGCAGAAGATGGGGGACCTGGACGACCCAGAGGCGTTCCTCGCGGTGTTCGAGGGGACGGCGAGGATCTCGGGGTGGCCGGACCGAGAGTGGGCCTACCATCTGCTGCCCCTCCTGTCAGGGGAGGCGCAGCTCGCGGCCCACAGTTTGCCGGCGGCCGCCCAACGGGATTACCTGTCCCTGGCCCGGGCGATTCGGGACCGCCTGGGCCTGACACCGGAGGAACACCGGCGCCGGTTTCGGGCCATGACAATGGAGGAGGGGTGCCGGCCCTTCGCCTTCGCCCAGCGGCTGGGGGACAGCGCATGGCGGTGGCTGGACCCCGAGAACAACTCGGCGGTGGAGGTCGGGAACCGGGTGGTAATGGAGCAGTTCCTCGCGGGGCTCCCGGCCCGCACCGCCGCCTGGGTCCAGTACCACCGCCCCCAGGACCTAAAGACCGCCGTGGGACTGGCCGAGGACCATCTCTCCCTCCCACCGCGGGGGCCACAACGACCAACCCCGGCCCCGCGGCAAGGGGGGGGGGGGCCAACGCCCAGGAGGAGCCGGGGGAGCAGAAGGAGAGAGGCCGGCGCCCGCCCCGAGAACGAGATGGCAGGAGCACACCTATCCGGAACCAACCCCGGCCCCACAGAGAGCACCTCGAGCGACAGGGGCGGTGTGTTGGCGGTGCGGACGGCCGGGCCACGTGCAGGCCGAGTGTCGGGCGATGGACGTGGGACAGGTCGTCCGCATCGGCGACATACCGGGCCCTCCCCCTCCAAGGAGCGGCGTATCATATTCCGGTAAGGATACAACATGATACGCACCAGGCATTCTTGGATTCGGGCTGCATGCAGTCCATGATCCAGGAGCGCCTGGTTCAGCCGGGGGCACTGTTGAAGGCATCGAGGGTGCGGGTGAGGTGTGTGCATGGGGACATTCACGAATATCCGGTGGTCGCTATCGAAATTCATTTTGAGGGAAAAACCCATAGTGTACAGGCGGCGGTTAGCCCACGCCTCACGCATCCCCTGATTCTAGGTGTGGATTGGGAGGGGTTTCCTCAAGCGGTAAAGAGGGCTACCGGGATGCGTGCACGACAGCTAGGGAGGTGTGTGGCGTGTAGTGTGCTCTGTGCCGAGGCGGCGCCTCGCGACACTGCCGGGGAGCCGGAGCCGGCGGGGGCGCCTCACCCCGAGACTTCCCCGCCGAACTATCCGCTGCTAGGCGACTTCCCCCTCGAGCAGTCTCGTGACGAGACCCTAAGATCAGCCTTTGACCAAGTGATAGCAATTGATGGTACTTTGATACGGCCAGACACGGTGCGCGCCCACCCCTATTTTGCGATTATCAGCGACAGGTTATATCGAGTAAGTCGTGACTCACATAGTCAGGAGGAAGTAACCCAGTTGCTGGTTCCCCGCAGCCGCCGCGAAATGGTCTTCCAGGCGGCTCATTTCAACCCCATGGCGGGCCATCTAGGGTATGACAAAACACTGCACCGTATAATGGCTCGATTTTATTGGCCGGGGATTCGGGCAGAGGTGCGTAGGTGGTGCGCTTCCTGTCGGGAATGTCAGTTAGTAAATCCCCCGGCCATTCCACGGGCCCCCTTGCGGCCCTTACCATTGGTCGAGAACCCGTTCGACCGCATTGCGATGGATATTATCGGGCCATTTGACCGGAGCACACGGGGTTATCGATTTGTGTTGGTCTTGATAGATTACGCCACCCGATACCCCGAGGCAATACCTCTGCGCAATATCTCTTCCGGGAGTGTAGCGCAAGCATTGTTTCAAGTCATCTCCCGCGTGGGAATCCCGAAAGAGATTCTCACCGATCAGGGCACTAATTTTATGTCACGCACCCTCAAGGAACTGTATGGCTTGTTGAACATCAAGGCGATTCGAACCAGTGTTTACCACCCGGCCACTGACGGCCTTTGTGAGCGGTTCAATCGGACCTTGAAGTCAATGATCCGGAAGTTTGTCCACGAGGATAGTCGGAATTGGCATAAATGGCTAGATCCCCTGTTGTTTGCGGTGCGGGAAGTTCCCCAAGCTTCCACCGGGTTTTCCCCGTTTGAATTACTCTACGGGCGTAAGCCCCGGGGTGTCCTAGACCTGCTTAAAGAAAATTGGGAGGAAGGGTCTAGCGACAGTAAGAGTGAGATCCAGTACGTCCTCGACTTGCGCACAAAGCTCCACGCCCTAGGGGCTATCTCACGTGAGCATTTGCTGCAAGCCCAGGAGCGTCAGAAACGCCTGTATGACAGGGGGACTACCCTACGAGAGTTTACACCGGGAGACAAGGTGCTCGTACTGTTACCCACCTCCAGCACGAAATTACTCGCGAAGTGGCAAGGGCCGTTTGTGGTCACACGTCGCATGGGGGACGTGGATTATGAGGTTATACGCTCGGACCGGGGGGATAGCTTGCAGGTGTATCACGTCAATCTCCTAAAAAAATGGAACGACGTGGTCACTGTTGCTCTGGCTACGATAGTTCCAGAGAGAGAGGAGTTCGGTCCGGAAGTCCCAAAATCGAAAGGCAGCACTCCGGTCGATATTGATAACCATCTCTCTGCTAGCCAGGCCGCGGACGTTGCAGATTTGCAGCTTAAGTTCGCCGACGTGTTCTCTCCCCTGCCCGGTCGGACTACCCTCATCGACCACCATATAGAAACGCAGCCGGGTTTAACGGTGCGCACGCGTCCCTATAGGTTGCCGGTGCACAAACTAGACGTTGTGTGCCGGGAGTTGGAAGCCATGCTGGAGCTGGGTGTGGTCGAGGAGTCCCGCAGTGATTGGTGTAGCCCCATCGTGCTTGTCAACAAGCCAGATGGGGCTATACGGTTCTGTGTGGATTATAGACGGGTTAATGCGGTCTCCAAATTCGATGCATGTCCGATGCCCCGGGTCGACGAGCTCTTGGACCGGCTTGGTACGGCCAGGTACTTTACGACATTGGATTGCACGAAGGGATACTGGCAGATTCCACTCTCGCCGGCGTCCCGGGAGAAAACGGCATTCTCCACTCCGCTCGGGTTATTCCAGTTCACCGTGCTCCCTTTCGGGTTGTTCGGAGCCCCAGCCACTTTTCAGCGCCTCATGGACCGTATTCTGCGGCCGCACGCCGCCTATGCTGCGGCCTACCTAGATGACATTGTCATTCACAGTGACACCTGGCCGCAGCATGGGCGGAGGGTGGCTGCTGTTCTGCGGTCCCTGAAGCAGGCGGGGCTGACGGCCAACCCGAAAAAGTGCGTGATCGGGCGGAGGGAGATGCGGTATCTGGGGTACCACTTGGGACGGGGGGAGGTGCGACCGCAGATTGAAAAGACTGCGGCCATCGCCGCCTCTCCCCGGCCCAAGACAAAAAAGGAGGTGAGGGCCTTCCTGGGGCTGGCGGGATACTACCGACAGTTCGTACCAGGGTTTTCCGAGCTGGCCAGTCCCTTGACGGACCTCACCCGGAAGGGTGCCCCGGATCCGGTCCAATGGTCGGGCCAGTGCCAGGGGTCGTTCGAGGCCCTTAAGGGCGCTCTTTGTGGAGAAACGGTCCTGTATGCGCCTGATTTTAACCTCCCTTTCTCCCTACAGACGGACGCGTCAGATAGAGGCCTGGGAGAAGTGCTGACCCAGCGGGTGGAGGGGGCTGACCGGCCGGTGCTGTACCTGAGCCGCAAACTATCGGAGAGGGAGGGCCGGTACAGCACGGTGGAGAAGGAGTGCCTCGCCATCAAGTGGGCGGTTGGCGCCCTCCGCTACTACCTGCTGGGTCGCGCTTTCACCCTCTATTCCGACAATGCTCCCCTCCAGTGGCTCCACCGCATGAAGGATGTGAACGCGAGGATCACCCGGTGGTATCTCGCGTTGCAGCCCTTCAACTTTTCGGTCGTGCACAGACCGGGGGCGCAGATGGTCGTGGCAGACTTTCTCTCCCGTGCAGGGGGGGGGAGTAGGCTGTCGGCCGGCGTGTCCTCGGCCTGTGTCGGGCGGTGGGGGTATGTGGGGGGACATGCAGCATTCGGCCTGTAGAGGGAGCTACAGGACCGTGGCCGGGGTTTACGAAAACGAGGCTTCGTTGCGCACCTGTTGCGAATGAAGCGTCGTTGACGAAATGGTTTAAGATGTGTGTGTGTGGGGGGACATGCAGCGTTCGGCCTGTAGAGGGAGCTACAGGACTGTGGCCGGGGTTGTGTCGGCGAGACTTTTGTTGCACACCTGCTGCGAATTAAGTCTCGTCGGCGAATGTTTAAGATGTGTGTGCTTCTGCCATTTCGAGAGCGAAGCTGGAAGCGGCGAGAGGCGAGGAGAGCGGACAGCTGTCGGAGAGAGAGAGACGCTCTAACGAGGCTGGAAAGCCAACGAACTCTGATAGAACTATTTACTGACTGTATGAATAAACGGGACTTTTCCCTCACTACGCCGCTGCGTCTGCCTCTGTGTACACGGACACTTCCACAGTGTGCCTCTGCTTTGGGAGGGAAGGGCTGGAAAGCGGGGACTGGAAAGTCCTAACGAACATTTATAATAACTCAACATTCTAAATAAACGGGATATTCCCTATCACCGACATCGAGTCCGCCTCTGTGTTTAGGACCTGGTTACAGTGAACAATGAATTACAGGCTTAAAACTTTCACAGAGGCACTGTGTGTGTCATCTTGAATTCGTCCCAGTTACAGTAATGACTGTAGAATTGTTGTTGTTTCCTGTTCTTTAGTAATAATACTCCTCCCATACTGCTGTTATTTTGTTCTGAACAGTACAGTACAACATTATTCATAGGCGCACCTAAGCTACAACTAGACTATAGCACAATTTACAACTTAATTGAGAACAAACCCAACACAATCACAACAACAAGGCACAAAATGAGCATGCCCCTTTCAAGGCATAAGGGTTTGCCAAAGGTTCTTATAGTGATTATGACTGAATTCCAATTGTACAGCCATTGTGTCGGTGAATGCCAACAGTTGCATAAGGCCATCACTGATTTCCACCAACAGCAGATGGCACTAGTCATCTTTCTATTGCAGCTTGACATCAGTGAGGGGATTTACTGTATGACAGGATTTTGGATACTGGATTAATTATAGAAAGTTTTTTTATGAAGGACCCTCACCACCCTCCCTCACCACCCGAAACATGGACTGTTCCAGCCGCTGCGGTCAGGAAAACGCCTCTGCTGTCATGCAGCAAGAACAGAGAGGCTAAGACTGAGTTTCTTCCCCCACGCCATCAGAATCATCAACGATGACCCCACCAGTGCCCCCCTCAAGTCACTCACACACGCACTGTCATCATAACACATATGCACACACATAATCATCCATCTGCTATTTATATTGCTTACTGCTTATACTGTTCATATTGTTTATACTGTTTATACTGTCCATACTGTATATTTTTAGTACTTCTATTTTTATTTTTTATTCTATTTTTAAACTTATTGTATTGTTGCACTACTCTGTGGCACTGTCACTTTTGCATTTCACTGTATACTTGTATGCACGTGACAAATAAAGAATCTTGAATCTTGAATCTTGAAAGAAATCCATGTGGTGTTTGTAGGTCTCCTGACAAAGACTTTTGAAGCAGCAGTAGAACTAGAGCAGAAACCTAGATCCCAAAGTAGTGTATTCCTTAATGTGAGTGTACTATGAGGTCTTGGCTTTCATGGCACAGGTGGTAGTGCATAATCATTGGGTTGCAAATTCGAGCTCAGCTCCTAGCTGCTCCATCTCGGTCGTTATTGGTGACAGCGGTGGGATATAGTCCCCGTGTGACTTCAGGCCTGTGTGTGTGCGCATCACTGTCCCATACCAATCAAGTAGCAGTGGTCATTTCAGTGCAGTTCATATCAAAATCCGCTAGAGTGTGCATTCGAACACCATCATCCATATGTGTATCTCATGTCCAAAGGGAGGAATACAATGTTCATACAATGGAATATTTGAGACTGATCACAATAGGTTTGTGCGTCGGCTCCTTGGGGTAGCACCTTTATGCGTTCGTTATTTTCTAATTGACCAATATGTAACCAGATGTTTCTGACACGGACGGAGAAAAGGGGGATTCTTAAATCATGTCGTGAGTCGCTGGAAGTTTTGTGGATTTGCCACCTAGTATGTGTTGTTTTGATGAAGATTTGCTCACTTTAAATTCACAGCTATTATTGGAAAGTGTTATTGGTATGCACTGTTGATAAAAAAAAAAAAAAACGTTTTTGTTTTGAAATTGCGTAGAAATATACGTATTCAAGTATTCGTCTCTCATGTAATTTTGTCAACGCAATGATTGCACTAATCAGTAAAGAAATGCATGATGGATTTTTATCAGCGCAATGAATCCATAAGAGGGTAGCTTTTATCGTCAAGGGCAATGTGCGTCATTTCTAATGCGAGACCTCGTGTACTTTATTTGATTTATTTACTGTATTGGTGTCTGTGGGGGGACATGCAGCGTTCGGCCTGTAGAGACAGCTACAGGACCGTGGCCGGGGTTGTGTCGGCGAGACTTTTGTTGCACACCTGCTGCGAATTAAGTCTCGTCGGCGAATGTTTAAGATGTGTGTGCTTCTGCCATTTCAGTAGGGGAGCTAAGCTGGAGAGGGCGAGGCAAGGAGAGCAGAGCCGAGAACCGAGAGAGACTTTTGAACGAGGCTGGAAAGCCAAACAGTGCCAGCGGAACACTGTATGAATAAACGGGACCAATTCCCTTATCGATATACTGCGTCTGCCTCTGTGTATAAACGGACTTTGTTACATTGGCGCCCAACGTGGGGCACAGAATACAGGCAAGATGGACACGCTAACAGCGGCAATATCGAGGATAACGCTCGTCCTCGAGCAACAGACGGCCCTGCAGCAGACCCAGCAGGCGACACTGGAGGAGCTGACGGCGGCGAGGGTCGCGGACAGGGCCCTCCTCCAGGACTTCACCAGGGTCGGCGGGCCGGCGCCGGGGACCGGAGCGGCACCAGGTCCCCCCAAGGTCCAGTACCACCGCCCCCAGGACCTACAGACCGCCGTCGGACAGGCCGAGGACCATCTCTCCCTCCCACCGCGGGGGCCACAACGACCAACCCCGGCCCCGCGGCAAGGGGGGGGGGGCCAACGCCCAGGAGGAGCCGGGGGAGCAGAAGGAGAGAGGCCGGCGCCCGCCCCGAGGACGAGATGGCAGGGGCGCACCTATCCGGAACTGACCCCGGCCCCACAGGGAGCACCTCGAGCGACAGGGGGGGTGTGTTGGCGTGTAATGTGCTCTGTGCCGAGGCGGCGCCTCGCGACACTGCCGGGGAGCCGGAGCCGGCGGGGGCGCCTCACCCCGAGACTTCCTCGCCGAACTATCCGCTGCTAGGCGACTTCCCCCTCGAGCAGTCTCGTGATGAGACCCTCAGATCAGCCTTTGACCAAGTGATAGCAATTGATGGTACTTTGATACGGCCAGACACAGTGCGCGCCCACCCCTATTTTGCGATTATCAGCGACAGGTTATATCGAGTAAGTCGTGACTCACATAGTCAGGAGGAAGTAACCCAGTTGCTGGTTCCCCGCAGCCGCCGCGAAATGGTCTTCCAGGCGGCTCATTTCAACCCCATGGCGGGCCATCTAGGGTATGACAAAACACTGCACCGTATAATGGCTCGATTTTATTGGCCGGGGATTCGGGCAGAGGTGCGTAGGTGGTGCGCGTCCTGTCGGGAATGTCAGTTAGTAAATCCCCCAGCCATTCCAGGGGCCCCCTTGCGGCCCTTACCATTGGTCGAGAACCCGTTCGACCGCATTGCGATGGATATTATCGGGCCATTTGAGCGGAGCACACAGGGTTATCGATTTGTGTTGGTCTTGATAGATTACGCCACCCGATACCCCGAGGCAATACCTCTGCGCAATATCTCTGCCAGGAGTGTAGCGTAAGCATTGTTTCAAGTCATCTCCCGCGTGGGAATCCCGAAAGAGATTCTCACCGATCAGGGCACTAATTTTATGTCACGCACCCTCAAGGAACTGTATGGCTTGTTGAACATCAAGGCGATTCGAACCAGTGTTTACCACCCGGCCACTGACGGCCTTTGTGAGCGGTTCAATCGGACCTTGAAGTCAATGATCCGGAAGTTTGTCCACGAGGATAGTCGGAATTGGCATAAATGGCTAGATCCCCTGTTGTTTGCGGTGCGGGAAGTTCCCCAAGCTTCCACCGGGTTTTCCCCGTTTGAATTACTCTACGGGCGTAAGCCCCGGGGTGTCCTAGACCTGTTTAAAGAAAATTGGGAGGAAGGGTCTAGCGACAGTAAGAGTGAGATCCAGTACGTCCTCGACTTGCGCACAAAGCTCCACGCCCTAGGGGCTATCTCACGTGAGCATTTGCTGCAAGCCCAGGAGCGTCAGAAACGCCTGTATGACAGGGGGACTACCCTACGAGAGTTTACACCGGGAGACAAGGTGCTCGTACTGTTACCCACCTCCAGCACGAAATTACTCGCGAAGTGGCAAGGGCCGTTTGTGGTCACACGTCGCATGGGGGACGTGGATTATGAGGTTATACGCTCGGACCGGGGGGATAGCTTGCAGGTGTATCACGTCAATCTCCTAAAAAAATGGAACGACGTGGTCACTGTTGCTCTGGCTACGATAGTTCCGGAGAGAGAGGAGTTCGGTCCGGAAGTCCCAAAATCGAAAGGTAGCACTCCGGTCGATATTGATAACCATCTCTCTGCTAGCCAGGCCGCGGACGTTGCAGATTTGCAGCTTAAGTTCGCCGACGTGTTCTCTCCCCTGCCCGGTCGGACTACGCTCATCGACCACCATATAGAAACGCAGCCGGGTTTAACGGTGCGCACGCGTCCCTATAGGTTGCCGGTGCACAAACGAGACGTTGTGTGCCGGGAGTTGGAAGCCATGCTGGAGCTGGGTGTGGTCGAGGAGTCCCGCAGTGATTGGTGTAGCCCCATCGTGCTTGTCAACAAGCCAGATGGGACTATACGGTTCTGTGTGGATTATAGACGGGTTAATGCGGTCTCCAAGTTCGATGCATGTCCGATGCCCCGGGTCGACGAGCTCTTGGACCGGCTTGGTACGGCCAGGTACTTCACGACATTGGATTGCACGAAGGGATACTGGCAGATTCCACTCTCGCCGGTGTCCCGGGAGAAAACGGCATTCTCCACTCCGCTCGGGTTATTCCAGTTCACCGTGCTCCCTTTCGGGTTGTTCGGAGCCCCAGCCACTTTTCAGCGCCTCATGGACCGTATTCTGCGGCCGCACGCCGCCTATGCTGCGGCCTACCTAGATGACATTGTCATTCACAGTGACACCTGGCCGCAGCATGTGCGGAGTGTGGCTGCTGTTCTGCGGTCCCTGAGGCAGGCGGGGCTAACGGCCAACCCGAAAAAGTGCGTGATCGGGCGGAGGGAGATCCGGTATCTGGGGTACCACTTGGGACGGGGGGAGGTGCGACCGCAGATTGAAAAGACTGCGGCCATCGCCGCCTCTCCCCGGCCCAAGACAAAGAAGGAGGTGAGGGCCTTCCTGGGGCTGGCGGGATATTACCGCCAGTTCGTACCTGGGTTTTCAGAGCTGGCCAGTCCCTTGACGGACCTCACCCGGAAGGGTGCCCCGGATCCGGTCCAATGGTCGGGCCAGTGCCAGGGGTCGTTCGAGGCCCTTAAGGGGGCTCTTTGTGGAGAAACGGTCCTGTATGCGCCTGATTTTAACCTCCCTTTCTCCCTACAGACGGACGCTTCGGATAGAGGGCTGGGAGCAGTGCTGACCCAGCGCGTGGAGGGGGCCGACCGGCCGGTGCTGTACCTGAGCCGCAAGCTGTCGGAGAGGGAGGGCCGGTTCAGCACCGTGGAGAAGGAGTGCCTGGCCATCAAGTGGGCGGTCGGCACCCTCCGCTACTACCTGCTGGGTCGCGCCTTCACCCTCTACTCCGACCATGCCCCCCTCCAGTGGCTCCACCGCATGAAGGATGTAAACGCGAGGATCACCCGGTGGTACCTCGCGTTGCAGCCCTTCAACTTTTCCGTCGTGCACAGACCGGGGGCGCAGATGGTCGTGGCAGACTTCCTCTCCCGTGCAGGGGGGGGGGAGTAGGTCGTCGGGCCGTCGGTTCCCCGGCCTGTGTCGGGCGGTGGGGGTATGTGGGGGGACATGCAGCGTTCGGCCTGTAGAGGGAGCTACAGGACCGTGGCCGGGGTTGTGTCGGCGAGACTTTTGTTGCACACCTGCTGCGAATTAAGTCTCGTCGGCGAATGTTTAAGATGTGTGTGCTTCTGCCATTTCAGTAGGGGAGCTAAGCTGGAGAGGGCGAGGCGAGGAGAGCAGAGCCGAGAACCGAGAGAGACTTTTGAACGAGGCTGGAAAGCCAAACAGTGCCAGCGGAACACTGTATGAATAAACGGGACCAATTCCCTTATCGATATACTGCGTCTGCCTCTGTGTATAAACGGACTTTGTTACAGTGTCATACCCTTGATTTGACAGATTTTGTAATGGTTTGTAGGAGCTCATTGCGCTTGAGATTATTTTGTACTGTCCTTATTGTGGTCACTTAAAAGCTCGGTGAACCCTTTTGATTGAAGTTCTTGAGGGCCAGGGGGTATGGGAGAAACTACTCCTGCTCAAC
Source organism: Argentina silus (assembly GCF_951799395.1). Taxonomy (NCBI): domain Eukaryota; kingdom Metazoa; phylum Chordata; class Actinopteri; order Argentiniformes; family Argentinidae; genus Argentina; species Argentina silus. The sequence goes on from NC_139654.1 coordinate 17,444,021, forward strand.
CCGCAGCGGGTGAATTTGTTCCAATGTTAGGTGTTGGCATGGTAGGATCTATGCCAGGTGTGGTCAGCGGGCCAATCGCGACCACGAGAGGGTCCGCTGTCCCGCAGTTACATAGTGCGATAGTAGAGCGTTTACGCGCCCGGATAGAATTGTGTAGAAGGCATCACTTGATGTGTGAGAACCGCTACCAGCGAAGTCAAGCCGAAAACTCGGATCTTGAACACGAGAGTACGCTTCACCTTCTGAACATTGTACATCAAGGACCGGGAAACAGGAAAACTAAAGGCATTCGAACCTCAACCCAGCAACCTGCAGAGGGCAGGTTAATGGAGAACAGAAAGCACAAACCTCTTCAGAGGGAGACCAGAAGATTTCAACACGAATAGCTGTAAGTAATTATGATGATGATGATGATGATGATGATTGTGTGTGTGTGTGTGTGTGTGTGTGTGTGTGTGATGCTGTAGGCCTACTTTTGATGGAGGCTTACTGTCATCAACCCAGTTTTAATGTGATCTATTACATATTGGGCTAAGCCATCCATAGTCATGATGTTGATGTTAAAAAAGGTTTTATCTAGGTTTTATTTATGACACTGAAAATTGCAAAGGTACTTGCTTGCAAAATGAAATGGAGAACACTTTGAACACTGCAATAGAAGTGATGTTAGAGTGAGTTTTTGAAAGTGTGTCAAGAATCTTGTGAAAACAGCAGAGGCCTATGCCTATACTGACTTAAATTCAGTGATACACATAAGATGTTTATACAAAGCAATCCACATCAGGCAAAAATTTCAGGTCATCAGTTCATGTGAAGTCTTAGTTCTGCTTCACATTTCCTGAAAACTCTGCCATGCTCCTCCTGATGAGAGACACAGAGTCAGTTTAGTCTATTCAATGACCCGCAGTTCTCAGAAGCCTTATTTTAATTGTTTTCTGGAGGTGTTAATTACACAGTGTTCAAAGGAGAGTAATGTTGATGGCTTGGAATGCCCCTTCTCAAATGTACTGTAGTGTATGAATTTGCTGCTCATGATGTGAGAAGTGTTGAATGTTCACTTGATCAACATCACCTACGTGTAGCTCTGTTGCTGCATGCTCTATGAACATTGCATGAAATTCAAAGAGAGACATTATCAAGTGAGCTACTTCCCCTAACCCATGTTTGCATTTGTTTTCAAATAACACCATAGTAAGAAGATACAACGTTAGTATTTCCCTTACAAGAAATTTCATGTTAATGCTTTAAATACCAAGAATGCATGCATGCATCTGTAGACGGATTTTGGTCGCGCCAGCCTTGATTTAAATGTGTATACCTATTTCGACTAAAGTTGAAGTTAATCATAATGTGAGTACGCATCCAATAACCTATAGACACGTTGTTTTACGTTGTATCAGTAATTATGTTATTATTTGTAAACGTAAAACGGACGCGCTTACCAATGCACGCGCGGTGGACATACTGTAACATGGTATTGCTATGACTTCAATGGAAGTGAGGACTGTCTATGTTCCTGGGAGTGCTGCTTACTGTATATGACTAGTTTCAAGTATGGCATCTGTTCAGTGTTCAGGGCACAACCAATGAGATGTGTGGTGAATGTCTAGGATTTACCATTCTGTACTTCAGCTCTTCGGAGGTGAGATTCAAGAAACAAAGTCCTGAGTAGCCACAATATTTGAGTCCGGTATTTATTATTGCTTGCAAGCAAGAGACAAGAGCCTAACAGCAGCCCAGCGTAAATCCGGGGGTCTGTTTAGCGCAAGTCTGACGAGGCGATTCTCAAGGTTGTCTTTTATACAGATGAAACATAATGGTAGGAGTCACAAAGTCTATCAGCTGATGGGCTTGTGCTTAGACAGGAAGGGGGCGAGAGAGAGAGAACAATGGGGAGACTTTCTTATTGATCAATTGGCGTTCAACATTTCACACTTATCCACCTTCCTGTCGGCAAGATGTGTATGTACCTTTATTGTCGCTCTCCCCCACCACTCATTCCGAAACCACGGCTATCCATATTGTAATTATACAGCGTTTCTCAGAACAATGGCTATAGAACTTTAGAGGTGTGGCAAGAGAAAATGTAATCACAGTATTTACACAAGTTGTATCAGTCATATGAAAGTGTATATCCTTCAAACAGTTCTATCAATGTATTTTCCATAACAGATGTGAGATTTATTTAGTTCTTTTCTTTCATTGGACATGTAGACTAGAGGCAACACAATGTTTCCCAAGGAATGTTTCAATATAATGTCAAAATGGGAGAGCCTATCTTTACAACAGCTTGCAGATGTTTGGTTTCTCAGGCACAAATGGAACATATAAGTAAGCTCAAACATGAATGATACAGGTGGAAGTTGATTTGCTAAATGCAAAAAGATTATTTGATTTGTGGCCATGCAGAGTGAGTCGTGTGTTGTGTGAAGTCTGAATGAAGACAGAGACTCAGAAACAAAGTATGAGGTTGTTCTGCTGACCCTTGTGTAGGACAAACATAATGTTTTAGAATGACTCTACATTATAAGAGCTTGTAATTAACAACAGTGCTGTTTCATTCTGTCTCAAGTTCATTTGACCCAGGAGGAGTGTGTTCTACACAAAACTGATGATGCAGAATGCAGAGAAGTAAATGGAGTCCCAGTGTGTGTGTGTGTGTGTGCGCGTGCCTTAGGAGGGCTAATGCTATATTGGTCTGCCAGGACCATCCACTCCAGAAGGAGTTTGAGCTTTTGCCCTCAGGCCGTCGTTTCAGGGCACCTGTTAAGAGGACTAAAAGATTTTAATGTTTCCTTCATCCCAAGTGCTATTGATATGCTTAATGGCAAATAGCACTTTGGCTGTATTCCTTGTACTACCCCTGCACATTTTGCACACTTGCACTTTTTCTACTTGGTATGAATTTCCATTTCTCTGAACTAGCTCTGCAGTTTATTGTGTTGATGTTGTCCTTTTTGTATTCTGTCTTTGTGAACCCTGGCTGCAAAATTAATTACCCCTAGGGCATAATAAAGAAACCTTGAACCTTGAGCCTGTGGAAAAAAATAAATAAATGAGTCAGATAGTGAACATAGGAAATAAAGGTTTAGCAGACATGGAGTGAAAGGACCTTGCTGTGTGTTGTAATGTTTGCCATGTGTTGTCATGCCCTATTATCCCAGGTTTAATGATGACCCACTAAGCACCTTCTTGAAAGATGCTTTGCCCATGAAACTCTTTGAAGCGCAATGCCCCCACATAAATGTTTAAAGTCATTGAATACAATTACCTGGCTGTGTTTACTGAAAGTCAAACAGGCCTTGAAAATACAGTAGCTGCTGGTGATTAACAGTCCTGTACATTGGGATGATTTTGTTATTTCCTATCTCCAGTCGGAACTGAGGGCCTCCAGCAGCATGCTGTCATGGAAGGTACTGCTGTATGTGTGTTGTGTTGTGTTCTGTTTGCCCATATGCTGCACATTCGAATGCAGACAAACAGTAGCTTAAACTACAGTAGCTCCCATTATGGCCAGCGCTAAGGAGTTATCTATTTACATTTTCGACTCCTAGCCCTCTAAAGGTAACCCCAATCCATTTCCCTCATAGACTGCCAATAAAACACAGCATTTCAGCACAGGCTAGCAAATTGTCCTACGCCTCAGGTGAGTTACCCACCCTTGAAACACCAGACCATTTAAAAAATGAGAAATGGGCTTGGACGACTACATTTAAATGCCAGAAGCCTAATAAATAAAATGGACTTCATCAATACATGGGCTCAGCAGGCAAACCCAGACATTTTTATGATATCTGAAACATGGCAAGACTTGTCAGTGCCTGATGAAATGGCTATACCATATTTAGGAGGGGGAGGTGTGGCTATGAATGTTTAGTCCTAAGTGTGTGTTTGGAAATAACTCTTAAGGTGTCTGTGATAGGAGTGTATCACCCACCATCTGCTCATTATAGTGCTCTTGATAACTTAGCACTTCTATCCTCCTATGTCTATTCTGAAGTAGTAATAATAGGTGATTTTAACCTAGACTAGTTGTCTCAAACGTCATGCGATGGTTTACAACTATCACAGTTAATCTCAAAACCAACACGACATAACTTGAAGAATCCAGATAAGTCCACCCTGTTAGACATCATCCTAACAAATAGGCCTTAGAAATACAGTGCCTATAGAAAGTCATCATACCCTGTGAAATCTTTAGCTTTTGTCACATTACATCCTGGAAATTAAAATAAATAAAATCTTACTTTTTGGAGCTGTATGTACACATTATAACCCTCATCATCAAAGTGAAAATATATTTTTTTTAAATTGTGGACCATTATTAAAAATTAATTTGTGAAATACCTGGTGTAACGAGTTCCATTGTACACAGAGGCAGACGCAGTGGTGTGGTGAGGGAAAGGTCCCGTTTATTCATAAAAGTTCTCACAAATGTTCGTCTCTGGCTTTTCAGCCCTCTCAAACACTCGGCAACTGGAAAGTTGCCGTTTCTCTCTAATCTCTCCTGCTCCGCCGTTCCCAGCCCACCTACTGAAAGAAGAGGCACACACATCTTAACCATTTCGTTAAACGAGGCATCATTCGCACCAGCTGCGCAACAAAGCCTCGTCCCCCGTGACCCTGGCCACGGTCCTGTAGCACCCTCTACAGGCCGATCGCTGCATGTCCCCCCACACCTGGTTTGTTTAAGTGATCAGCCCCTTAGAGTATACCATTATAAACTTGCTCAGGTGCAACCAATCAACTTCCAGATCAAACACCAGGCTAATTGCCCCCCACCTGACATCAATTGTAGTGGTTTTGATTACTTCAGAATAAAACCAGCTGTTTCTTGAGGATTCCACTACTAGAAGTGCATGGTTCTGCAAAGAATTCACCATGGTTGGAAAAGTACTTTCAAAAGGCCTCCGGGATAAAGTTGTAGGAAGGCACAAGTTAGGTGAAGGCTACAAAAAGATTTCGAAGGTTTTAGTTATCCCTCTGAGTACCGTTCAGAGCATCATTAAGAAGTGAAAGGTGTATGGCACCACCAACACCTTGCCTAGATCAGGCCGTCCGACCAAACTGGATGACCGAGCCAGGAGGACATTGATCAGAGAAGCTACCAAGAGGCCAAAGGCAACTTTGAAGGACTTACAAGTCTTTATGGCTGGGACTGGTCTGTCTGTGCATGTGACAACAATCTCACAAGCTTTACACAAAGCTGGCCTGTATGGCAGGGTAGCAAGAAAGAAGCCTTTTCTGAAAAAGTGCCACACTCAGTCTTGTTTGTGCTATGCAAAAGCACACCTGGAAGATTCTGTTGCCATGTGGAAAAAGGTTTTATGGTCAGACGGAACGAAGATTGAACTTTTTGGACTGAACTCCAAGCGCTATGTTTGGCGAAAACCAAACACAGCACACCACCCAAAACACACCATACCTACTGTGAAGCATGGTGGTGGCAACATTATGTTGTGGGGATGTTTCTCTTCAGCGGGGACTGGGCAATTGGTCAGGATTGAAGGGAAAATGGATACTGCCAAGTACACCCAAATTCTTGAGGACAACCTGCGTCCATCTGCTAGACAGCTGAAGATGGGTAGGTCATTCACCTTCCAACACGACAACGATCCTAAACATACCGCCAAAAGAACAACGCAGTGGCTTAAGGATAGAAAGGTGAATGTCCTTGAGTGGCCAAGTCAGAGCCCTGACTTAAATCCGAAAATCTGTGGATGGACTTGAAGAGAGCAGTCCATCGCCGCTCACCACGGAATTTGACTGAACTCTAACAATTCTGCAAGGAAGAATGGGCAAATATTCTCCAATCTAGGTGTGCAAAGCTAGTAGAGACATTTCCAAACTGATTTATGGCTGTAATTGCAGCAAAAGGTGGTTCTACAAAGTATTAAATCATGGGACTGATGACTTTTCCAACCCTGTTATTCTTGTTTTTCATTTTTCATAAATGTTCAGAACTGTCGCCTTTTTTTTCATTAGTTTGATGTTGTATGGCTAAATTTGTACATACAGCTGGAAAAAGTTTTTTTTTAATGGGTTTTGATTTCAGGCTGTACGACAAATACAGTAACTATTTCAAAGGGGTATAATGACTTTCTATAGGCACTGTATATACAATATTGCATACATTCAGTCATCATACAATAGAAGAGAATATAGTATACACTTTGTGACAAAAAGTGATGACGTCACATAAATTTAATCATCGAAAATAATACTTGAAAATTATAAGTCCCGCCCCTTTGGGGGCGGATGTGGTGGGCTGTTGATGCTTGCCCAATGAGACGTGTGTGAGAGGCTAAGGTGTTCTGGTGTTTGTCGGAACTTGACATTTTTATGAGGATGTGGTCACCCCCGTAGGCTATAGAACCGTGAGAATGGATTGGATGGATTAGGGGGTTCCCAGGGCCCTGAACTGTCTGAAGACCAACCGAGGTACAGCTAAAGTTTGTCACTGATAAGGGCTGTGTGATGTGTGGTGATGACTTTATGCTGCATACATGCATCTATGTCAAAATTGCATATGAGGCTTAAAATAAAAGTTCAATACTGAGGGTTAAAATGTGCAATTAAAAAAAGGCAATTAAAAAATGGTTAGGCTGCTACTCTAGTGGTAGTAATATATATGACCCTGAGAGCTGGTCACAAAGGCCCAAAGACTTGTGACAGCGGCATCTGATCGATCTCTCTCCACCATGGAGGTGCAATTGTGTGGAAATGGCTGTGTGTTCTACCTCTTGTTACCTGTTCAAGTGTTATGGTAACATCACACTGCTGGTCATTTCCTCATAATTACACGTAATATATCTATCTGATAGGCATCACTTGAGTCTTGCATTGAGGTTCAACGTTTTTCAACGTTTGCCATGTGGGACAGTGAACCTGCATTCTGTAATCCTAGTTTTTGTAAGCTATCCTGAAGCATGTTCTAAATGTTTTTTCAAGAAAAAAGTGGCTTGAAAGTCTTGGGATCTTTAGCATTGAGCTGTAAGACCAAATTGTTAGGAAAGTATTTGTTGGTCGTACAAAGCTTTTGGCTTTTTCCTTTTTTTTTCTACATGCCAATGGAACAGCATTTTTAGCACCTTTTTTTATTTGAGATGGATATGGGAAGTTTAGAAACCAATGCTGGATAACAATACAATCTGACTTAAAGAAGCGTATTGCATATCTTTGAATATAGACATGTTGCATATGTAGGTATGTTCGCAAGTAACATGTCAGTAAAGAAAAGGGTAATGAAAGTCATAGCAGCTCACCACCAAAAATCAGAATTTGACTATGGGTATTGTCTCTTATTTTAACCCTTGGCTTGACATTTTAAATGTACAACATGTACCGCTATATTCCCATAGACACATATAGAGTTCATGAAAAGTATCACTAATTTGGATCGTTATCTCACAATTTGTTATTTAGGTCGATTTTTAGGATAGAACTTGAGTTGATGGTATTATTGTGGGAACTCAAATCAGTCACTCAGCTTTTTCTATTGGCTACCCTCATCAATGCAGAATATGTGCTTGTCCAATGAAATGTGAATGTTCTCGTTTCAGTACGCTGAACGCTTCATCTTTCACTCCACCGTTTCCTAAATCATTTTACCTCATATCCTTTGTTCATCCTAAATTTGTTTCTAATACTGCTTATTCATGTTTTAAGTTACCTATTTATACCAGAACCTTAGATTACCTGACCTGTACAACATTTGATAACAATGTTATTTTTGCACTAAAATAAAATGACTTTTGGAGCTATTGCTTGAGTTGAGTCTAGTGTGTTTCAGATGGTTGGACGTTCAGATTGTTCTGTTTTAGAGAGGAGAGGTGATGAGGGCAGGTGAATGTTCATCATGAAGCTTACTTTGTTTAATACCAGGCTAGTTTGTCGGGTGAGACCACACCAACTCATTGCATAGCTTGTTAACCAACTGGTCCCGGATACACGTAATGTACGTGCACTACTAATTCAGAAATTCATTTTTACACCCTTTGGTCGAGAGGGATACTAGCTAGCCAACTAGCATGCAGTGGGTGATATTACAGAGAATAATGCCTTTAATGTTTTATTACAGAAATAACTGCCAATAGGTTGTCATTGAATCTCCCCCCATAAAATGTTGCTGTTCATTAGTTATGATCTCAGTTTTGAGCTATGGTGAAGCGTAACAGTGCATATGCAAAACATTGTGAAACTGACATTTATTTTGACTTTTGTTGGACATTCAATATGTAGGCTAGGCTATATCTTACTGGTTGTTTGTAGTCTGTCTGTCTATCTCTAGTGTGTGGAAAGTATCCAGCAAATTGGTTCTTCGATGAATATGTGTAGGCCTAGTACTTGTTTCTGTGGTCACCGAAACTACAGCATTTATAGAGAAGTCAAGCTGCAAAAATGCATCATGGAATGTTGCCACTGGCCATGCAGGTAGAACTAGTTACATATCAGGATGTAGTTGAATTATCTGTCAACCTGTACATTTTTCATCGTTAGGGGACACAGTTTATCTGAAGCTAATCTATTTCCAGTGAATGGATATGTTCATAGGTGTGTGTGTTGTCATTCCAATGAGGGATAAGTGCTTAATTTGAGAGTGACCTGAACAATAGCAAGCCCAGGATGTAAATAATGAAATCACATTTAAATCATACATGCACCATTTCTAGTCTAGTACTTGCATAAAAACTAGGCTTAAGGGTGCCCTCTGATCAGATCTTGACAGTTTTTAGGGAAAAGGCACATTTAATTGCGAAAGAGTATGGTTATGAGGGGTCTGTTTTGTTTAACTAAATGGCATATCATCATGGATATCATAGACCAATTCAGCTCACCAGTAGGCACATTTCACGTGCCTCTGTTGCTTGAATGCAACAATTGAATTGGATTCAATTGGATTGTCTGTTGATCTTTTTTCATCATGCTTCATCGAGTTGTTGGGAGTGTTTTAGAGATTGTTTAACGTCGTCATTGCTCGGCTTTACCCTTTGTTGGTTTGTATGATTTCTTCAACTGGTCCCTACATGGATGTCTCAGTTCAGTTGTCAATCTCCATTCAAAATGGGTTAAGAATAGTATAGATGGATGCCTTTTCCATATGACCCATATTTCTCTGTGTTGCAGAAGGACATTCAAGCAAACAATGTTAATAACAAAATGAAACGTGAATCTGGGTTTGCACTATTGTAGGCCTATAGCCTACTGCTGACCATCTAAACATCTCCTAAAAGTATAATGTCAGATATATAGGCACAGTAATGCCTCTCTTTGCCTTTCTCCTATCTTCCCCTGAAGAGCTAACCTCCCCTTATAGTAGAGTATAACTTATTTTCTTAATTCAAAGGTAACAATAGGTAACACTGAATGTACTGAAAGCCAGAGTGTTGATATACTTTAAGAAATGACGTATCCACCTGTAATATGCGTATTATGCATGTTCATTAACTTGAACTTATTGACCCCTCAAATTGGGATAGTAAGAAGTCGAAGTTGTCTTTGTTTTCTGATGTCTGTTCTCTGGCAAAAATTGACCCTAAGAATGAGACTGATGGAACATTAGTCATGTTAGTCGTTGAATAGGCATCTACTAGAAAGATTGAATTTGAGCTGGTGCGAAGATTGGTCCTACTTTGTATTGCCTGTTGAGGTGCTGTAATAGAGGAGCTGTTACCATAGTTGCGATGTCATGTGATCTTATTGTATGTTTAATTTTGGCTTCAGCTTTTACTATTCATATTCCCATCAGACGACAGTTTTTTCCTCAAGTAACCAACAGAAACAATTAATGTTTGTCACCTTTTGCGGAATGCCTGAAAATGTTATGGTTATCGTTAAACCCCCCCCCCCCTACAACCTTTAATACGCGTAATGGCTCCATAACAATGATGCTTCTCGTACCGTTGTCCGTTATGGTTTATGAGTTGACTTCTCATGTATTTTTGTTTGTTTAGCTTATGTCTAGATGTTGCTCTTTTATTCCCCAAAAATATGTATGATGGCTTCTGCAGGCCCTGCTACAGTATGATGGTCTCATATCTCACTCTGTTTTGAGTAGTCAACATTTTAGTTTATTTTATCAGGTCTTTTTTGGTTGCGTTCATTTGGAGAACTATGATCGTCGTCACGCAGAGCTTGGCTCCATCCATCCATCGACTCGCAGCGACTCTATCCTGAGAAAGTACGGTTGCAAAAGAAATCGGAGAACTTTCGTAGAGCTTCCCCAAACCGAACCAATGCCATATAGCTGAATTACATGCAACATGCAAGACACCATAACTAATAATGCAAGGTATTTTGTATCTTTCCGAAAGCATTGAGGGCTTCAGAGCAACTTGGCTTTTTATATACCAACTTGGAAAATTACCTCAGAACGGTCTCGGGTGCTAGTGTTGTATATCCCTAATTTATGATGACAAAGATCAATTTTAGTGACCAAATGACACAAGCCAATACTGTGTACAAACTTTATCATTTTACTTCCTTTAACCTTTAGTTAAGCAAAATTTGTAATTATGGATGAACTTTGAATGTATGTACATTAAAGTTCATGGGACCAAATTTTGTAATTGGGAGTTCAAGTCTCAATGTTGTTATGTACGCATGCAAATCCTCCCTTTTTAAAATGTAGTAATACTGTAACTAAAACAACCAATGAACGCTCAGCAGACACTGAGTTGGGACTCATTTGTGTGGCAATATAAGCTGTAGTCATGACTGGATGATATATTGATGTACCAATGAAATGGATATTTAGATTTGCAATGAATCACTATCAATATTCCTGCAATATGTTTTGGTAGTATAAATAGAGGGCTGCGGATTGAAAGAAAGAGGCATGTTGATGGGATGTTGTATGCAGAGCAATAATGACTAAAGTCTGAGTTGGAGTTATGATTTGCTGAGCAGTGTAGAGGGGCCAACGTTAGGTAAGATGCATGGCAGGTATCACTCTGAGCTGTACCCTGGCCTGTGGTCTCCAGCACGTCTTGTGGCAACTTTCATTTAACATTTAAGCAGGAGGTAGGAGGTCATCTAATTAATTGAATATAGGTTACCTGTAACTTTGCAAACCTATAAGTAGTGTTTTTAGTGGTTCGTAGTTGGCTTATAGATGCCACTGAGCGATCATCAAGGATCTAACATCTGCATCTTGAAGTGATGCTATCCAGTGCCGCAATAAAACCAGCGAGGCTTTTCTTGCCCTTTGCCATTTAAAGCTGTTTGTTGCAACCAGAAAACGACAAGAACAGTAGCACGCTATTCATTATCCAAATTTGATACAGTTTTTGATATGACGATAGATGTATTTTTGCATGCTACATTTTACAAAGGGAATACACATTTGAAATTACTTTTCTCAATGTATTTGTGACATGATATACTGATGTAGTGGCATATATCGGTCATTCAAGAGATCAATCGATTGAAAGGCACTGTACAGAGAAGGTTGTATGGAAATTAAATTAAAGTTCTTATGTCATTCTTGTTGTCTGAGCTGAAAACATCCCGCATGTTATTGTTTTATGTGTGCCTTTTCAGAGATTTCCTTTCCACCTCCCATATACTGGGGTTGCCATCCCTATTTCATTTACAGCGCCACATAAAATAATTTCTACATTAATTATCATGCAACCTTAAAAGTGAAGACGCTGCATAGAACGATCAGTATTTGTGTTTTGCACTTTCAAAGTAGTTTCAAAATTGCCCCACTTAAGGTTGGGCAAACTGACAAAAAACAACAATAAAAGACGAGGTATTTTAAGCTATCGATAGGATTTATAAGGAATAACATGACTTTGAAGAGCTTTTCTAAAAAGGTAAAAGATATATCTATATATATCTATCTATCTATATAGATAGATATTCATATATATTCATGAAGTATCTCATAAACCTGATATATGCTGCATTGACTTTTCCCATTTCTTTTTTAGAAGATGGGTACACTGTGGTCATAAAGGGATGGACATGGTCAGCAACAATACTCAGGTAGGCTGTGGCGTTTAAACGATGCTCAATTGGTACTAAGGGGCCCAAAGTGTGCCAAGAAAATATCCCCCACACCATTAGATATTTGAGTTAACGAGCAGTTGAACAGGTGTACCTAATAAAGTGGCCGGTGAGTGTATATATTGTGGACTAGAACAATAAACATAACATAGTGTCTTCCCTTACTTGGCCCTGTTAAACGCAGATCCCTGGTTGAGTCATGCCAGCGGCTCCTCTGGTTTCACCTCCTGTCAGTGTACCTACAGTACACTGTGTAACAGCAGTGTGTCTGTGTGGCTTTGGGCGAGGTGGAGAGGGAGCAGAGAGCAGGCGCCAGAGTTTGGCTCAGCGAGGTGCCCACACCGTGACACCTCACCACAGCACAGCACTAACACAAACATTCCAGCTGCCACTTCTCAGCCCCATAGGCAGAGCCAGGCGTCTCCAAACAAGACCGGCTGTGTTATATACCATATCTGATGCTGACTGCAGGAAAAATCCTTGTCTAACATTTTGAAACATTAACATTTTGATATTAAGTATGAGACAGTGTTTTACTTGTCACTTTTGCCAGACATGGCTGCAGTGACCTGCTGAGACGGAGAGACGGCTTTGCATCTTCAGCTGATTTTTTTTTAATGAAAATGAAATCTGAATTCTTCTTGCAAGTCAGGCACATTAGCTCTGTAACCACAGTCAAGAGCCTGTAGAGTTGCAGACTAGCCATCTACATCTGAGCTGTATAAGCTATCTGTGCTAATGACTGTGCTATGACCAGGTCTAAAGCCAGATTGGTGCAGATTTAGAATAGAATGAGAAGATAAAAAGGTTTTTAGCTCTGAGTTGACCTGGGACTCTAATACTTTGCAAAGGCAAGACAGCTTGGATATTGGACGGTAGTTATCTAGGTCGGAGGGGTCACCACCTTTATGGAGAGGGAGAACATGGGCTGCCTTCCAAACCATGGGGATAGCACCTGAGATAAGTCAGATTAAGAATATGTCAATGACTCCGCAATCAGGGGGGGCGAAAGCTGCAATAGACCTGGATCAAGCAGATCAGCCCCAATGAATTTACATCAATTTTAAGCATTTACATTTTTTACAAGTGCCTGGACCAAGAGTTGTGCTGCTTTTCTCATGAGGAATGGACGTATCCTTCGGATGTTGTAGAGGAAGAATCTACAGGAGTGCGCTGTCGCTGTGATGTTTGCCGCACAGGATTAGTTAAGGATGGTTGTTGAGGATCACCCCAAGTTTCTTGGCTGTCTGAGAGGAGGTCACAGTGGAGTTCTCTACTGTGATGGAGAAGTCTTGGAGAGGGCAGTCTTTCCCAGGGAGGAAGAGCAGCTCAGTCTTGTTAAGGTTGAGCTTGAGGTGGTGGGCTGACATCCAAGCAGAAATGTCTTCAAGACAAGCAGAGACACGTGTTTCCACCTGTGAGTCAGAGGGGGGGGGAAGAGAGAAAGAGTTGAGTGTCATCAGCGTAGGAGTGGTAGGAGAAACCATGTGAGGAAATCACAAAGCCAAGAGATTTGGTATAAAGGGAGAACAGTAAGGGCCCTAGGACGGAGCCCTGGGAGACCCCAGTGGTGAGGGTGCGTGAAGAAGACAGCAACCCTCTCCACGTCACCTGGTAAGAGCGATCAGCCAGGTAGGATGCAAACCAGGAGAGTGCAGAGCCAGAGATGCCCAGTTCTGAGAGGGTGGAGAGAACGATCTGGTGGTTTACTGTGTTGAATGCAGCGGACAGGTCCAGAAGAATGAGAACAGAGGAGAGGGATAAAGCTCGAGCAGAGTGGAGGGTCTCCGTGACAGCAAGTAGAGCAGTCATGTACTACATCACAAGTAGAAAATTGTTGAAAAGAAAACAGAGACGCGCTTGTAGTTGACTGATCTCCCATCGAGCCAGCTTTGGGCTGGGACATGGAAGCACAGTCGACTGTCTGACCAGGGTCAGCCAAACCACCATTTCTCTCAAATAAAAACCATGCCTCGATAAAATGCTGATTAAAGGCATTAGTTATCTCAATTTTCTTTGTAATGAGGCCAGAGACTGACAAAACATAGGAAGGGAGGAAGAGGAATTTCCACGCTTCAGAGCGTTAACTATTTTCCAAAATGTTGTAGGATCACCAGCAGAATCCGAGATAGCATTTTGGAAATAGCTTGATTTAGCTTTCTTAATTGATCAGGTGCATCTACGTATTTCTCAGTTGTCTGAAAACCTGCCAATCGCCGACTGGGTCAGGTTTTCGAGCTTGGGGGCATGTTTCTGCCAGAGATATAAATGTAGATGAGAAAGGTTCTAGAGCCAAATCGGGGTCGGGTATGCAGCTCATAAGGGAAGGATTCGACCATGTTTCAATCGTTAAAATGTTTAAAAAAATAATAATTATCCTTTTATCTCGAATACAGGCCAGTGATCGCTGATGTCATTAGTAAAAACACCACTGGCTATATGTACAGTGCCTATAGAAAGGCATCATACCCCTTTGAAATAGTTACTATATTTGTCATACAGCCTGAAATCAAAACCCATTAAAAAAAAAACTTTTTCCAGCTTTATGTACAAATTTAGCCATACAACATCAAACTAATGATAGTAACAGGTGATTTCAATCGGGCTAACCTTAAAAAAGTTATGCCTAACTTCCGTCAACACATCAAGTGTGCCACCAGGGGAGATAGAACTTTGGACCATTGTTATACTTAGTTTAAGAATGGGTACAAAGCTGTTTCCCACCCTCCCTTTGGGAAATCAGATCACTGCGCCATTCTGTTGATGCCTGTTTACAAACAGAGGATCCAACAGGTAGCGGTCGTGAAGAGGGAGGGAAAGCGGTGGTCCGACCAATCAGAGGCCGCGTTACAAGACGCGCTGAGTGACGTCGACTGGGGTATGTTTCAATCAAGTTCCAGCGATGTCAGCGAGTTTACAGAGACTGTCTTGGACTTTATCTCTACACTAGCCGATAACATCGTACCAACTACAACGGTAAAGATCTACCCCAACCAGAAACCCTGGGTCGACAGTTCCATCCGTGCCGCTCTGAGGGCTCGCACCACCGCTTACAACTCCGGGCTGGCATCCGGCAGCATGGAGGAGTATAAAGCGGAGTCCTACAAACTGCGGAGGGCGGTGAAAGCCGCCAAGAGGAGATACGCAGACAGAATGCAGGCGCAGATGGAGAACAACGACACCAGGGGCCTATGGCGAGGACTACTCTATTACGGATTACCGGCACACACCCCCCTCAACCGGAAGTGCAGATGCCTCCCTAGCCGAAGAACTCTTGAACTCTTTTTATGCACGGTTTGAGGCTGGCAACACCACCGCTAGCGCGCCGGCTAACAACAACAACGTCAGAGTGCTGGCTAGCGCGGCTGATGGGAGTTCACACGCTAGGGGAGAGCAAGCACTCTCCGTGACGGAACACGACGTGAGGAGGGCTCTGCTGAAGGTGAATACAAGGAAAGCTGCTGGCCCAGATGGCATATCTGGGAGAGTACTTAAGACCTGTGCTAACCAGCTAGCTTTTGTGTTCACCACTATATTCAACCTCTCACTGGCTAATTCAGTAGTTCCCACCTGTTTTAAAAGATCCTCTATCGTCCCTGTGCCCAAGATCACCTCCCCAGCCTGCTTGAATGACTACAGACCCGTGGCTCTAACCTCAGTGGTCATGAAGTGCTTTGAGAGGCTGATTAAGGATTACATCTGCTCCTCCTCCCTCCGACCCTGGACCCACTGCAGTTCGCATATAGACCAAACAGATCTACAGACGATGCAGTTTCCCAGGTCCTCCACACCACTCTCTCTCACCTTGACAGACAGAAGGGGGGCAATGTGAGAATGCTGTTTATAGACTACAGCTCAGCGTTCAATACCATAGTCCCCACCAGACTGGCTGATAAGATGATTGGTCTAGGACTGAACATTCCCCTGTGTGCCTGGATCCTGGACTTTCTAACGGCCAGGCCACAGGTGGTCAGGGTGGGTAGACACACCTCCAGCCTACTCACACTGAGCACAGGGTCCCCCCAGGGCTGTGTCCTTAGTCCCCTCCTCTACTCCCTGTACACCCACGACTGTGTGGCTAAGTCCAGCGAAAACTCCATCATTAAGTTTGCGGATGACACGGTCGTGGTGGGGCTGATCTCAGACAACAATGAGAAAGGCTACCTGGACGAGGTGGCGGACCTGTCACTCTGGTGTCAGGAGAACAGCCTCATCCTGAATGTCTCCAAGACAAAAGAGCTGATTGTGGACTTCGGGAGAGCACAACAACTAAGGGCCTACACACCGCTGGACATCGGTGGGACTGCTGTGGACAGGGTGAGCAGTTTTAAATACCTGGGAGTCCACATCTCAGAAGACCTGACCTGGACTACCCACATCAGTTCTCTGGTGGGAAAGGCAAGGTAGCGCCTGTTCCATCTCAGGCAGCTGAGGAAATTCAGAGTCTCCCGGAGGATCCTTCAGTCCTTCTACTCTGGAGCTGTGGAGAGCATCCTGGCTGGCAACATCACCGTCTGGTACGGTAACAGCACGGCCCAGGACAGGCGAGCTCTGCAAAGGGTGGTACGCCTGGCAGAAAAAACCATGGGAGCTCCAACCCCCCCTCTCCATGTCCTGTACACCAGGAGGTGTAGGACCAGAGCCTACAGGATTATGAAGGACCCTCACCACCCGAAACATGGACTGTTCCAGCTGCTGCGGTCAGGCAAACGCCTCCGCTGTCATGCAGCAAGAACAGAGAGGCTAAGGCTGAGTTTCTTCCCCCACGCCATCAGAATCATCAACGATGACCCCACCAGTGCCCCCCTCAAGTCACTCACACACATATGCACACACATAATCATCCATCTGCTATTTATATTGCTTACTGCTTAGACTGTTCATACTGTTTATACTGTCCATACTGTATATTTTTTAGTACTTCTATTTTTATTTTATTCTATTTTTAAACTTATTGTATTGTTGCACTACTCTGTGGCACTGTCACTTTTGCATTTTACTGTATACTGTATGCACGTGACAAATAAAGAATCTTGATCTTAATGAAAAAAAAGGCGACAGTTCTGAAAATTTATGAAAAACAAGAATAACAGGGTTGGAAAAGTCATCAGTCCCATGATTTAATACTTTGTAGAGCCACCTTTTGCTGCAATTACAGCCATCAATCTGTTTGGATATGTCTCTACTAGCTTTGCACACCAAGATTGGAGAATATTTGCCCATTCTTCCTTGCAGAATTGTTAGAGTTCAGTCAAATTCCGTGGTGAGCGGCGATGGACTGCTCTCTTCAAGTCCATCCACAGATTTTCTATCGGATTTAAGTCAGGGCTCTGACTTGGCCACTCAAGGACATTGACCTTTCTATCCTTAAGCCACTGCGTTGTTCTTTTGGCGGTATGTTTAGGATCGTTGTTGTGTTGGAAGGTGAATGACCTGCCCATCTTCAGCTGTCTAGCAGAGGGACGCAGGTTGTCCTCAAGGATTTGGGTGTACTTGGCAGCATCCATTTTCCCTTCAATCCTGACCAATTGCCCAGTCCCCGCTGAAGAGAAACATCCCCACAACATAATGTTGCCACCACCATGCTTCACAGTAGGTATGGTGTGTTTTGGGTGGTGTGCTGTGTTTGGTTTTCGCCAAACATAGCGCTTGGAGTTCAGTCCAAAAAGTTCAATCTTAGTTCCGTCTGACCATAAAACCTTTTTCCACATGGCAACAGAATCTTCCAGGTGTGCTTTTGCATAGCACAAACAAGACTGAGTGTGGCACTTTTTCAGAAAAGGCTTCTTTCTTGCTACCCTGCCATACAGGCCAGCTTTGTGTAAAGCTTGTGAGATTGTTGTCACATGCACAGACAGACCAGTCCCAGCCATAAAGACTTGTAAGTCCTTCAAAGTTGCCTTTGGCCTCTTGGTAGTTTCTCTGATCAATGTCCTCCTGGCTCGGTCATCCAGTTTGGTCGGACGGCCTGATCTAGGCAAGGTGTTGGTGGTGCCATACGCCTTCCACTTCTTAATGATGCTCTGAACGGTACTCAGAGGGATAGCTAAAGCCTTCAAAATCTTGTAGCCTTCACCTAACATGTGCCTTCCTACAACTTTATCCCGGAGGCCTTTTGAAAGTACTTTTCCAATCATGGTGAATTCTTTGCAGAACCATGCACTTCTAGTAGTGGAATCCTCAAGAAACAGCGTTTTTTATTCTGAAGTAATCAAAACCACTACAATTGATGTCAGGTGGGGGGCAATTAGCCTGGTGTTTGATCTGGAAGTTGATTGGTTGCACCTGAGCAAGTTTATAATGGTATACTCTAAGGGGCTGATCACTTAACCAAACCAGGTATTTCATTAATTAATTTTTAATAATTGTCCAGAATTTTTTACATTTTTATTTTCACTTTGATGATGAGGGTTATAATGTGTACATACAGCTCAAAAAAGTTAGATTTGATTTATTTTAATTTCCAGGGTGTAATGTGACAAAAGGTAAAGATTTCACAGGGTATGATGACTTTCTATAGGCACTGTACAACAACATCTCCTGTGCATCTATTTTTATTGTCAAATGTCCATATACAGCGTAGTGTATTATTAGTGTACAGACAGTATGTTTATGCTCTGTATACCTGTGTTACTGTTATAGATGAGACAGCAAATGATCATTAAGCATGTATGGGCTCATTGTCCTACCCTCTTTCACAGTGAATAACTGTGATGCTGTATTCTTTTCATAACTGTTGCAGCAAAGTGGTAATGGATGAGAGAAAAAGAGTGAAATGAGAACATTCCTTTCTCACTCCCACTCTCTACCACACCCCCATTGCTACTCACTGCCACCCCACCCCCCGGTTTCCTTCCTGTTCTTTTTTTAGAATCGATTGGATGTTTTTCCCACATCCGGCAACAAAAAGAGGCTTGTGCCATAACCTCACAATATGGTCTTCCGTGGCACGTAAGCTTGGTCAAATTTTGTCATCAATGAACTTAGATCTCCCTGTCTGTGCTGTCAGTAGCCCACACTACAGTACGTGATGTTACTGTAACAGGGTTCTCTTTCAGTCGACTTCTCACTATGGGATATGCAGCCCTGCGTATCCTATTTGCTGAAACCCTATTCAATCACGAATGTCAAGAATGTTATTGCCTCATGTGGGACAGGAAATGTGTTGGTGATAACCAGGTAGGAGGCTATTTAGTTTAGCCTGATTGATGTCCCCAGTCACAATGATGTGCCGTTTCCTAACAGTCAACTATCCTATACAATTCTTTCAGTGCAATTTTTGTGTTGGCTTGGGGAGGTAGATACACAGCGGTAATGATATGAGATGAGAATTCTCGTGGCATTTTATCATCAAGTATTCCAGGTCGGGGGGAACAGAGGGTAGACAAAGTCTCAATGTCCGTGCACCAGTTGTTTTTATCATAAGTTGTATTTATTATAAAGCATATAGCGCCTCTTTTTCCCGTACCGGAGTCTAGAGTCCTGTCCTGCCGGTGTAGCGAGTAGCCATCAATAACAATGGCGGAATCAGGAACTGCAGTAGTAAGCCAGGTTTCAGTAAACATGAGGGCACTGCATGCTTTAATATCCCGCTGGAAAGTAATCCTTCCTCTGAGTTCATCCAGTTTGTTGTCTAGGGACTGAACATTGGCAAGGAGTATACATGGGATAGGAGGACGGTTCACTCGGCGTCTTAGTCTGGTCAGAATCCCAGCTCTGTTACCACGCAGGCTCCTCTGGGGAAGTCCAATAGTGTCCAATAGTGGTGGGACAAAGTTGCGTTGAGTGGTGATTGGTCCGATTGTCGGTCTGTTTGTCGGTCATAGAAAAAATTAGCAGAGACGTTCTGCACACAATACGTAACAAATTACAACAAAATAGCATAGATTTGTAGAGCCAGTCCAGCCGTGGCTGCCCTGTACAGCGCCATCTTGGATTATATGCACACAGCATTCCTGGTGTCTCACCTGCTCGTCCTAGGCTTCTAGATAAATAGTGCCAAAACCACAGTCACATTGACACAAGATAGAAACCTTGTCGGTGACTCTGGTCTCTGTCTCCGCTCGAGCTGCCCCCATTGTGGACAGGCGAGAGGGTTTTTCGCCTATGCCATGTTCGTCCTGGTGAAACGACTATAGTTTTTCTTTAAATTGTCCCTTGTTCTTGATGCTCTTATGAGCACTCGCTCGAGCCTTTGGTGACCGTCGGCCTTGACACGTTGTCTTATAAGATGGCTTTGTTGCTAGCCTTGACCACAGTCAAGAGCGGTAGCGACCTCCATGCACTCTCACTTCATCCGTCATGCACTCAGTTTGCCCCTGGCGACTCTTGGGGATGATACGTCCTAACGCCGTGTTCGTTCCTGAAATAATTTCTATGACGTATTGTGCTACTGAACTGTTTTCCTTCCATCCCCCACCGTTTCTTCTCCGGAGGATAAGTATCTGAACACTCTCAGCCCGGTGCATGCACTACGCATTTACATCTACTTGCAGCCCCCATTGGGAGTCCGGGCGCATTTCACTAGAGGAATTGTTACGTCTTGGGCTCTGATCGAGGGCATCTCTGTTCAGAGATTTATGCTGCAGCCAGTTGGGCTCCCCCTCTGACTTTCGTGAGATTCTACTGCCTGGATGTCACTGCACCTTCTTTGGCGCATACGGTCCTGGGCGCTGGAGCTCAGTTGGGTGGACCGGGCACATTTCCATGTACTATATCAGGTTTTCTGTACAGGCTGTTGCAATCGGGGCATTGTACAAATGTCCCATAGTGATGTTGAACCGAATCGACTGAAAGATAACTTTTGGTTACGGTATGTAACCTCGGTTCTCTGAAGGAGACATCTCACCAGATTGCCCCTCTTTTACATGCTTGTGAAGAGGTGGTTCGCAGAATGAAATGGCAGTGCATTGCAGTAGCCTAGAGAGACTGGGCTGGGGCAGGGCCAGCCATGCAAAGCACTCCCGGCCTGTTCCAGGCATAATTATTAATAATAATACATTTATTTATAGAGCACATTTTCGTACAGAGACTGCAGCTCAAAGTGCTGTACATAAGAAGTGCTGTACATAAAAATCAGAGAAACAATAGTTCAAGAAAAGTGAAAGAGGAAAACAATAAATAAACAGCAGTAGCGTACATGTTAACATGATACAAGTAATGGTAATAGATAATTAAAGCACTATTCAAGTAAAACCCAAGCAATACGGACCAATAGTGTAATAAATAAAATAATAAAATAAATGTAAATAATAAAATAAAATTCACATTGATTGGTATAGCCCTTAATCACTGTTACAGTCTAAAACGGTTTCATAATGCCCGAATATGAAAGACAGTAAGTGATTGCACACGACACCCCCCAACCGTAGACCCTCGCAGATGACAAGGAAAAACTCCCATATAAAACCTTACAGGAATTTATTATTTTTTTAAATGGAAAAAACCTTGGGAGGGGCTACTCAGAGAGGGATCCCCCTACCAGGTCAGGCGTGGAATAGATGTCAAGTTTGGGCAGGCAGAAAGTACAGTATACATCCTGGCGGTGGGGAATTTGTCAGCTGATAAAGAACAGTTCACAATTGCCAAAGCATCATCAAGTAAACAATCATACACCTTTTTAAAGAACTTGGGATCAAGGTTGGGGACTTCATCTGAGAGAGAACTTCACTCAAAGCTTGCATGTCGACTTACTCAAATAAATCCATAACAGCATCAATTCGTCTGCATTGATCATCTCAATCTGTAGTTAACTTGGCCTGAGAGATTTGTGAGCGAATACTGGATATCTTTTCCTGAAAGAAAGTAGCAAACTCATTACATCTAGATGCGGAACCGGACACAATGTCAGGATCGGCAGTCAGCGTAGAATTAATTAATCGATCAATTGTTGAAAAAAGAATGTTAGGCTTGTTTGTGTTTTCAGAAATGAGTCTAGAGAAGTGTGCTTGTCTAGCCATCTTCATTGCTCTGTTGTAGATAGCAAATTGTTCTCTAAGGATCTCATAGTGAATATGTAGCTTGTCCTTTCTCCATCTACATTCTGCTATACGGCAGTTCCTTTTAAGTTGTTTGTTCTCTTCCGTTTTCCACAGGCTGGTGAGGGATAGAAGTAACTAATTCTCTGAACTTGTATAGAATAGGGTTTCAGCAAACAGGGTACACAGGGGTGCCTATCCCATAGTGAGATGTCTCCCTCATCTCCTTCAGAGAACCAGGGTTGCATCCCGTAACCTCCAATTCTCTCTTCAAATGGCACCAATATCACTTCTCATATTTGTTATTTTTTGATACTACAGTCCACATCTGTTATACACTTTCGTTTTCAGAACCATAACCAGTCAAATTTCACAACTCTTAGTTATACATTCAGCCGAGATAGCTCATACATAAATATAATACATTTGTTATAAAGACAATTATGGATCGTATGATACCCCTTTGAAAAGTGTATCATTTTCATCTTAATTTAGTTACATACAGTTGGGCACACTTCATGATGAGGGACTGACTGATAAATATTGTATCATATTGTCAACTGTTATTGATATTTAATCCCAAAGAATGACACACAGTAGATAACTATTTACAAAACAATGTGTATCAGTTGACAAACACATTGACTGTAAGCCAGCGAACAAAATGCGGCTATGGCTCTGTCACCTGTTTTTGTTTAGCTACCCTTTGAACGAAAAAAAGAGATTTGCCTAGTTTACGCTACACCTGTAAGGTAGTTCACCGTAATTGCTCTGTCAAATCCATCACCGACACCGACGGAGGTGGCCCTGGTGGACGGGACCCCAACCTCTACCTCCTGGCTGGGGAACATGGGGGGTTGGTAACCCAGGGAACACTCGAAGGGGGACATCCCGGTGGCGTTGCTGGTCATAGAATTGTGTGCGTACCCAGGGCAGATGTCGGCTCCAGGTGGAAGGATGATGGGAGGAGACACAACAGAGAGCCGTCTCCAAGCACTGATTGGCTCGCTCCGCCTGGCCATTGGTCTGGGGGTGGTACCCGGAGGAGAGGCTGACCGTGGCCCCAATGCCCTTGCAGAAGGCCTGCCACACCCAGGAAGTGAATTGGGGACCACGGTCAGACACGATGTCCTAGGGAATGCCATGGAGATGGAGAACATGGAGAACGTGGAGCACCAGGAGGTTGGTGGTCTCAGCAGAGGAGGGGAGTTTAGGAAGGGCGATGAAGTGGGTGGACTTCGAAAACCGGTCAACGATGGTGAGGACCACGGTGTTACCCTGGGAGGCAGGAAGACCGGTTACGAAGTCCAGGGCTATGTGAGACCAAGGGCGGCTGGGGATACGGAGGGGTTGTAGTAGTCAACCGGGGGTTGATGGGACGCAATACTCCGGGCGCAGATGGTGCATGCGGCCACGTACTCTCGGGTGTCTGTCTCCATGGCGGGCCACCAGAATCGCCTCCGGATAAATAATGGCGTGCGGCTCCCCCCTGGGTGACACGCGAACTTGCTACCATGCCCCCACTCCAGGACTCGGGATCGGGCTGACGGGGGAACGAAGACACGTCCGGGGGGTCCGCCTCCAGGGCTGGGGTGAGTACGCTGGGCCGCCCGGACCACGAAGTTGATGGCCCAGGTGACGACGCCAACCACTCAGGAGGGGGGAAGGATGGTGCCGGGGGTTGACGGAGCCACCTCCTCCGGGGCCAGGCGGGAGAGTGCATTGGCCTTGGTGTTAGTGGAGCCCGGCTTGTAGGTGATTGAAAACTCAAAGCGTGTGAAGAAGAGGGCCCAGCGTGCCTGGCGGGAGTTGAGCCTCTTGGCCGAGCGGATGTAGGTCAGGTTCTTATGGTTGGACCAGACCACAAAAGGCTGCTGGGCCCCCTCGAGCCAGTGTCTCCACTCCACCAAGGCCGCATACACTGCCAGCAGCTCCCGGTTGCCCACGTCATAATTCCTCTCTGCCGGTGTCAGCCGCTGGGAGAAGTACGCACAGGGGTGGAGTCTCTGGTCCTTCACGGACATCTGGGACAGGACGGCCCCGAGGCCGGTGTCAGAAGCATCCACCTCCACAAAGAACTGACGGGTAGGGTCGGGGTGGATGAGCACCGGGGCTGCCGTGAACAGACTCTTCAGGGTCGAGAAGGCGGCCTCTGCCTGGTCCAGGAGTACGGGCGGAGCGTGGAAGTGAGGGTGGTCAGTGGGGCGGCCACCTGGCTGAAACTCCGGATGAACCGCTGGTAGAATCCTGCGAAGCCCAGAAAGCGTCTTAGCTGTTGGCGGTTCAGGGGTTGAGGCCACTCCACCACCACCCGGATCTTCTTTTCGTCCGCCCGTAGGTGACCTTTCTCCACGACGTGGCCCAAGTACTCCACGGAGGCAGCGTGGAACTGGCACTTCTCGGCCTTCACGAAGAGTCTGTTCTCCAAGAGTCGTTGGAGGACCAGATGGACATGCTGCTGGTGCTCCCCCTCCGTCCTGGAGAACACCAGGATATCGTCCAGGTAGACCACCACAAAGATGTTCAACATGTCACGCAGCACGTCGTTCACTAAGGCCTGGAAGACGGCCGGGGCATTAGTGAGCCCGAAAGGCATCACTAAATTCTTAAAGTGCCCCAGGTGAGTGTTAAAGGCCGTCTTCCATTCGTCCCCCTCCTTTATGCGCACCAGATGGTACGCACTCCGGATGTCTAGCTTAGTGAAGACGGCTGCGTGACGAAGGGGCTCGAAGGTCGAGCTCAGGAGAGGATATTTGTTTCTCACCGTGATAGTGTTGAGGCCCCGGTAATCGATACAGGGCCAGAGGTCTCCTCCTTTCTTCTTCACGAAGAAGAACCCCGCTGCCACCAGGGAGGAGGAGGGCCGGATGATGCCCGAGGCCAGGGACTCGGAGATATACTCCCGCATGGACTGCTTCTCCGGGAGTGAGAGGTTATAGAATCGGCCGGATGGGAGGGCGGCACCGGGAACGAGGTCAATAGCACAGTCGTAGGGGCGGTGAGGGGGAAGGGAAAGGGCACGCTCCTTGCTGAAGACCTCGGCTAGGTGGTGGTAGATGGGAGGCACGCCGGATAGGTCTGGGGACGGGGCGACCTGTCTGGGAGGTCCGGGTGGAGAGGGGGCGGAGCGGAGGCAGTTAGCATGACACCCCACGCTCCATCCCAGGATCCTCCCAGAGGTCCAGCACACGTGGGGGTTGTGCCTCTCCAGCCAAGGTCTACCTAGCAAGTGGAACAGTGGATGCGGGGATGACAAGGAGCCGGAGAGTCTCGCTGTGGTTACCAGACAGGGTGAGGGTAAGGGAGGTGGGTCTGGTGGGTGATGGTACCCAGAGGTCGACCGTCCAGAGCCTGGGCGTGAATGGGGGCATCCAACGGGAGCAGGGGAATCCAAGCCTCCTTAGCCAGGGTGGCGTCAATGAGGCTGTCATCGGCCCCGGAATCCAGGAGGGCGATCAGGCTTATAGGACTCCTGGTTCCAGGCGAGAGTTGTGGGGATGAGCCGAGTTTGAGGGGTGCCAGGGTGGGCGAGAGTAGCATGGCTTACCAGAGAGAGGGATCCCGACCCGGGTATCTGATGCCGTCTGGTTCCGACATTTGGCCAGATCGTTCTGTTACACAGAAGGTCTGAGGAACCAAACGATGGCACACAGAGAGGGTAGATGAAGCCCGAAGGCGTATTTAATAATAAAAGGGAAAAGGGTAGGGGAGAGAAGGATAATCCAAGTCAGAGTAGTCCAGGGTCGGTCCAGGGTTCGGCAGGCAGGCGGGTAGTCAGACGAGCAGGGGTTTCGGCAGGCAGGCAGGAATGGGATAGGTCCGTGGAAAGTAGACGAGGGGGAATCCGAGGAAGACGAGGGTTCTAGGGGATCACAGGAGAACGCGGTGAAACACAAAACAAACACTGGAAACACGGGAGGATATGAAAAGGCTGGAAGCGTATGTGATACTCAAAGAGTTACCGTGGGACACAGTACAATCTGGCACTGGAGTGAAGATCAGGCAGGGTTTAAGTAGGTCGTTGATTGTGGATGGGTTGCAGGTGCGTTGATTGGGGATCGGGTCCAGGTGCGCTGTCGACTGGGAAGACGCTCCAGTGATGACTGCCGCGGCCTCGAGGTGGTGCCAGAGGGTTGGTTAGGAGGGGGAACCGTAACAGTATTTTGGGTTATGGGACATAACAGCCACAAACTATGCCGTCTGGTGTTGTAAAAACAAGGCTAGGTTAAGCCACCTTGCTAGATAAGCAGCTATCATTATGCTACTCTAGCTGGCTTTAGTTTTTAGCACGCTAGTGAGCTAGCGTGCTAAATGGTAGTGTACTAATAAGACCGTCTTGACTAACATGCAGGCATATAGAGCTTTTAATTATGTTTCCAGCAGATCAGATTTACTTGCATAGAAAGCAGTTAGACATCTAATACCTCTTTTATTGTGCTTCAAATGTGAAAGATGCAAGTCACGTGTTCACTTCTCATAACAGCAACACACTTCAGCAAAATTGTGCCACCTGACAGGAAGTTATAATGCACCAAGCATGATAAATAGTTCCCACTAGACAAGTCCATGAAATATGTTTAAACCGTTTTGGGGGTATATTTCTCTAATTATCCATCAGCATGTCTAAATACATCGATATACACTCACTGAACACTTTATTAGGAACACTATACTAATACTGGGTAGGGCCTCCCTTTGCTCTCAAAACATTTCTTCGTGGCATTGATTCCCCAAGATTTTGGAAACATTCCTTTGAGATTCTGGTCCATGATGACATGATTGCGTCACGTAATTCCTGCAGATTTTTCAGGTGCACTTTCAAGCTGTGAATCTCCCGTTCTACCACATCCCAAAGGTGTTCTATTGGATTCAGATCCGGTGACTGGGAAGGCCACTGAAGAACAGTGAACTCATTGTCATGTTCATGAAACCAGTTTGAGATGACTTTTGCTTTGTGACATGGTGCATTATCATGCTGGAAGTAGCCATTAGAAGATGGCTAAATTGTGGTCATTAAGGGATGCACATGGTCAGCAACAATACTCAAATAGGCTGTGGCATTCAAGCGATGATTGATTGGTATTCACAGGCCCAAAGTGTGCCAAGAAAACATTCCCCACACCATTACACCACCTCCACCATGAGAAGGTGCACAGGTGTTCCTAATAAAGTGTTCAGTGAGTGTACGTATATGCCATCATATTGTTCACATTGTTAAAATCCAATGTTTTTGTAAGTGAAGCCCTTTCGGGTCTTTTTGAACACATTCTGAATGTGCATTAGGGCCGAAAAGAAGCCCGGCCAGCAGGGACGCATATAGGACAATATTTCAACATCTGTGGTCTGTCAAATGTTTGCTGGGATTCCACAGTATTTTTTATTAGGCTACATGATAAAATCAGTGTCAAACATGTGGATGTAAAATTATTTTATTTATTGCACAAGGAATAAATAATATTGAAGTAGAAGGCAAAACAAAGCAAGTGAGTTTGGTAAACCCACAAGGGACTTAGAAATTAACCTTACTGCGACAAATTATCAAAACAACAACATTAGACTGCAAACATCAACATTAGATCTGCTCAAGTTGGTTCCTAAAATAGGTAATTGACTAATTATAGGTACTGTAGCCTCGTAGTCTGTAAAGTTTGCCACCCTCGCCACAATTCACCTACTGTAATTCACTTCATGACCAAGTTATTTTTTATACAGGTGGCTTGACAGGTGGCCCACACGTTGTTTCCAATTGAGTAATTATGCTATTCATTTCTCCCGAACTTGGCCTCATAGTATGATGAGCCAGTATAATGGTTATTGTATCACAACATAACATCTGCTTGATGTGACTGAAGTCACATGAAACTCACTATACCTATTTAGCAACAACTCGATCCTTGATCGTAATTGCTTGAAATCAAACAATTACTATGAGGTGAAAGTACAGATTCTCATCTTTAATTTTTTTTTTTCTGATTGGTTTCACCATTTAGAAATTACATAATCCCCCTATTTCAGGGAACCAGTAGTATTTGAAAATTGGCTTGACAGGTGTTTCTGGTTAGTCAGGTGTGTTCCGTCACATCGTTTGTGCAGGCATAAAAGAGCTGTCAATGTCTAGTATTGATTCTAGCCTTTATGTTTTCCATTGGAGTCTGCTATTGGTGTTTGTCAACATGAAGACCAAAGAGTTGTCACTGCAAGTCAAGGAAGCCATTTTTGGGTTGAGAAATCAGACAAACTATCCAAAGCCTTAGGCTTGCCAACAACAACAGTTTGAAACATCATCCAAAAAAAGAAAAACACTGGTGAGCTCAGCAATTGCAAACGGCCTGGTAAACCAAGGAAGACTTCCACAGTGAATGACCGAAGAATGCTCATCATAATTAAGAAAAACACGACTGTTCCACAGATTAGGAACACTCTCCAGGAGGTAGGCATGGATGTGTCAAGACTACCATCCGCAGAAGACTTCACCAGCAGAACAACAGAGGCTACACTGTGTGGTGGAAGTCTAGGATTTACCACTCTGTACTTTAGCTCTTCGGAGGTAAGAATCAAGAAACAAGTCCTGAGTAGCCACAATATCTGAGTCCGGTATTTATTGCTTGCAAACAAGAGACAGGAGCATAACAGCAGCCCAGCGTAGATCCGGGGTTCCGTTCAGCGCAAGTCTAAAGAGACAATGATCAGGTTTGTCTTTTATACAGTTTGAACATGGAGGAGTCCCAGAGAGAGAAATAGACGTATCCTTCTGATGTTGAAGAGGAAGAATCTGTGGTTGTCAAGGATCACCTCAAGGTTCTTGGCTGTATGGGAGGAGGTCACAGTAGAGTTCTCTACTGTGATGGAGAAGTCTTGGAGAGGGCAGGCTTTCCCTGGGGGGAAGAGCAGCTCAGTCTTGTCATGGTTGAGCTTGAGGTGGTGGGCTGACATCCAAGCAGAAATGTCTGCAAGACACGCAGAGACACGTGTTGCCACCTGTGAGTCAGAAGAGGGGAAAGAGAGAAAGAGTTGGATGTCATCTTCGTAGCTGTGGTAGGAGAAACCATGTGAGGAAATGACCGAGCCAAGAGATTTGGTATAGAGGGAGAACAGTAAGGGCCCTAGGACAGAGCCCTGGGGGACCCCAGTGGATCGCTGTCCTCTCCACGTCACCTGGTAAGAGCAATCGGCCAGGTAGGATGCAAACCAGGAGAGCGCAGAGCCAGAGATGCCCAATTCTGAGAGGATGGAGCGAAGGATCGGGTGGTTTCCTGTGTCGAATGCAGCGGACAGGTACAGAAGAATGAGAACAGAGGAGAGGGATGAAGCTCGAGCAGAGTGGAGGGCCTCCGTGACAGCAAGGAGAGCAGTCTCAGTAGAGTGCCCAGCCTTAAAGTCAGATTGGTGAGGGTCATGGAGGTTGTTTTGAAGGAGGTAGTGAGACAGTTGGTTAGAGACAGCACGTTCAAGGGTTTTAGATAAGAAGGAGAGAAGGGATACCGGTCTGTAGTCTGGACAGCAGACAGGTCAAGAGTTGGTTTCTTGAGAAGAGGCTTGACTCTGGCTGTCTTGAAGGCAGCTGGGATAGATCCTGTGGATAGAGAGGAATTGATTAAGGTGGTAAGGAACAGAAGGAGGTCTTTGGAGATGGAGTGGAGAAAAGGGGAGGGGATAGGATCGAGGCGGCAGATGGTTGCCTGCTTGCATGTGACCAGTTTTAGAACATCATCAGGGGAGAGGGGGGAAAAATCGGATAAACCAGAGACCGGGTGTAGCGCAGTGGGTTTGGGAGGAGAGGTAGCAGTGTTGGTGAGAGGTAGAGGGAAAGAGCTGCTGGTTATCAACCTTCTTTTCAAAGTAGGTGACAAAGTCACCCGCAGATAGAGAGGAGGTGGGTTGAGAAGTGAGGAAAATGTGGAGAACAGTTTCCTTGGGTCAGAGGCAGAGGATTGAATTTTGGAATGGTAGTATAAGGCTTTAGCAGCTGATGCAGATGAGGTGTAGTTGAGGAGGAGAGAGAGAAGGTTCTAGGTCATCAGGGAAGCCAGTTTTTTTCCATTTCCTCTCAGCTGCCAGGAGCCCTATTCTACAAGCTTGCAGGGTTTCAGACAGCCAGGGAGCGTGTGGAGAGGATCGTGCCGGCCTTGAGGTCTGTGGACAGAGACAGTTGAAGGATGAGGAAAGAGTGGACAGGAGGGTGGAGGAGGCTGCATCAGTGGATAGAAGGGAGAAGGATTCAACAGAGGGTAGGGCGGATAAGACAGAGGAAGAGAGAGCGGTGAGTGAGAGGGTACGCAGCTTGCGACGAGAAGATACAGTGTGGATTGAGACTGACTGGGAAGGGGAGGATTTGAGAGGAGAAGGATACAAAATGATGATCAGAAACCGGAAGAGGGGTAACAGTAAGGTTGGAGGTATGGGAGGATCTGGTGAAGACAAGGTCGAGCTGATTGCCCGTCTTATGAGTCGGAGGACAGTGGAACAGGGTAAGGCCGAAGGAGGAGAGAAGGTCAAATGCTCCAGACGAGTGAAGCTTCTACAACTGGATGTTGAAGTCACCCAGTAGTGTGAGCGGTGTGCCATCCTCAGGGAAGAAGCTGAGAAGGACATCCATCTCATCTAAGAAGTGGCCAAGCTGACCTGGTGGACGATAGATAACAACAATGTGAAGTTTGACAGGGGAGGTGACAGAAACAGCATGGAATTCAAAGGTGGATATGGACAGGTGTGACACTGGAAGGACATTATGTGACCACTTAGGCGAGATGAGAAGTCCTGTTCCTCCCCTTCGACCAGAGAGTCTAGGGGAATGAGAAAAGGAGTAGGCATCAGAGAGGGCTACCGGAGTAGCTGTGTTTTTCGGTGTAATCCATGTCTCTGTGAGAGCAAGGAAGTGGAGGGACATGAAGCAGGCATAAGCTGAGATAGCCTCTGCTTTCCAGACCGCTGACTGGCAGTTTCAAAGTCCTCCCGCGACAGTGAGGTTGTGGTCAGTTGAGCATGGTGGGTAGATTAGACTGGAAGGGTTGCAAGTGGGGGTGTCGCGTCGATGTATCCTCCTGAGGGATGAAATAACAGGAATGGAGAGGAAGCACATTGTGATATTTGCCGGTATAGAGAGAGAGGGTTTGTGGGAAATACAAGATGTAGGTAGCACTCAGTACACTGAAAAAACAAACTAATAGAATAAAAATACTTAGTGGTTTGGCCTTCCTCTCAGACCTTCCTCGATGGACTCCACAGATTGACTCCTTCGTCTTCGTGTCAGGAGGCTGTCGCAGAGGCTGTCGCTCTGTGATCGTCACAATATAAATGCAGATTCTGTGATTGCTGATGACAAGCAGGGTAGCAGCCCTTCCCACCTGATGACGACCAGACAGGTTTCACCACTCACTCAATCACAAATGTATTAGTCCTGGTCCAAGGTGAGCAGGGGTTAAATGCCTTGCAGGATAGTGTCAGGCCCTCCCACTGGAGATTGACAGCAATTCACAGCAATTGAAACTAGGTTCCTGAGCTTCAGGCAGTATAGCCACAGCAAAATATGCAAGCTACCAACAGCACACTGACTTTAAACAAGATTAAACAAACAGGCTTCACCACTCACTCAATCCCAAATGTATATACTTATGTTCTCGATCTTAACTCACTCCTTAATATACCGATAGCAACTTGCGCTCTGGTAGTCTAGACTGGTTAAGCTACTCCTAAAGCCTATATGCGATCACTTTGTAGTGGTGCACGTTGGCATAGGCTCCTGCTAGATTGTAGTGCAGGTTTGGATGAGTTGGGTTTCACGCCCTCCACTTCCTCCTAGTCTGTGCCAGTGCCTCCCTCTCTCTCCTGTCTGTCTGTGTCTGTCTATTTGTGTTGTGTGTGGGCGTGACCAGGCTCCGGTTCTCGTTTCCCATCATCATCTCCACCTGCCCGATCTACAAACCTGCTGTCCATCAACTCATCACTGTGCTGTATTTAAACCCTGGCTTCCCATCCACTCATCGCCAGATCGTTGTTTAGTGTTTCAATTAGTCCCGTTCTCGGCCACTAAAATCTAGTAGTACTTAGTCCTCGTTTGTTTACTCTGTTTTGATCGTCTTTTCTTTATCCTCCAGAAACCCTACCCGGCTATTCACCTGTCCACCTGTCAACCTGCCTGCCCGCACTACCCGCCTGTCCTGCCTGCCTGCCTAGTCTACTTGCCCTGCCTGCCCTGTCTGTCTGCCTGCCCTACCCCGTTTGCTATTCCCCCCTGCTTGTTCCTTATTAAATACTTATTATTTTATATTCGTGTCCTGACTCTGTGTCCGCGCTTGGGTTCATTAGATCTGACCATAACAGTACAATCTGACCATGACAACGAACCCAGTGGACACAGAGTCCCTCCAGCAAGCCCTAGCCTTTCAAGGCGTTCTTCTGGGACAACATTCCCAAGCCCTTGAGATTCTCTGTCAGACCTGCGCCAGTCAGGATGTCCATCTGGGGCAACAGGAGAGAGCTCTCACGGACATATCGTTCAGTCTGAGGGAGTTGTCTGCCACCCTCAATAATCTCTGTACCCCTGCCATCCGATTAGACAACCGTCTCCGCAAGTGCCGCAGAGAGAGGTCCACCAGGGCACAGCCATCCATCCCGTTCCCATCAGTGATTCCGCCCACTCCGCCTCCTAGAGGTTCGGAGCGCCACCAAGTTTCCCCCGACCACTCCGACCCCGAGCCCATGCAGCTGGGTAGAGCCCGGATGTCCCCGGAGGAGAGGGTGCATCGCCTCAGGGAGGGAGCCTGCCTGTATTGCGGCCAGGGTGGGAACCTAATTGCCTTAGACTTCATCACCGGTCTCCCCCCATCGGATGGTAAGACTGCCATACTCACTGTTATCGACCGATTCTCCAAGGCTGCCCATTTCGTTGCCATACCTAAGCTTCCTTCAGCAAGGGAGACTGCCGACCTCATGGTCACTCACGTTTTCTGTCTCCATGGGATCCCCTCTGGCATTGTGTCTGACAGAGGCCCCCAGTTCGTCTCCCAGGTATGGAAGGCGTTCTGCAAGGCTCTGGGGGCCACTGTCACCCTGTCCTCTGGATACCACCCACAGACCAATGGCCAATCAGAGCAGGCTAACCAGGAAATGGAGGCTGCGCTCCGCTGCCTCACATCCACCAACCCGTCCACCTGGAGTTCCCAGCTGTCCTGGGTGGAATACGTCCATAAATCACTGATTAATGCCTCCTCTGGTTTGTCCCCCTTCCTCTACTCTCTCGGGTACCAGCTCCCCTTGTTTCCTGCACAGGAGGAGGACATTGCGGTTCCATCCGTCCAAGCCCACATGCGCCGCTGCCGGAGGACCTGGTGGCGTGCCCGCACTGCTCTGCTCTGCGCATCCACACGGTCCCAGAAGCAGGCTAACTTTCAGTGGGCGGACCGACCAAAATGGCGACGAGAACGTTTGCAGTTCGTTGACGGGATTAGTGACACAGGCTACTACTATTAAAATGAATAGGGTGACATCAGACTTCAATGTGTCCATTTCTATTTACAGTCATTGTCTCAAATGTGCTGGAGTCACGTTAACCTCATATAATGTATAATGCATGTAAACCTTTTTAACTAATCGAAGCAATGCATCTGTTACACAGGAACGTCTGAGGAACCAAATGACGGCACACAGAGAGGGTAGTGTTTAGCCCAAAGGCGTATTTAATAGTAAAGAATAGGGAGAGGGGTAGGGGAGAGAGAGATAATCCAAGGAGT
Source organism: Argentina silus (assembly GCF_951799395.1). Classification (NCBI taxonomy): domain Eukaryota; kingdom Metazoa; phylum Chordata; class Actinopteri; order Argentiniformes; family Argentinidae; genus Argentina; species Argentina silus. Next base: position 17,477,739 of record NC_139654.1, read on the forward strand.
CGTTGGGGTCCGGTCCAGGGGTCGATAGCAGGAGGTCCAGTGTTCGGGGGAGGGGAAAGAGCCGTGGGATTTAATCCGTAGGGGTAGTCGGGGTTCGGTCCAGGAGTCGTTAGCGGGAGGTTCAGGAGCTGAGAGGGGTCGGGGGCCGAAGTTCAGGTAGGGGCTAGGTCCGTGGAATGGGTTGACGAGGGGGTCCGAGGAAGACGAGGGTTCTGGGGGAGCACAGGAGAACAGGGTAGGTCACAAGGAGAAAACAAGACACAAGGAATTCACAAGGGTTTCTCTGGAGGGCTGAAGCGTCTGCGGGTCAGGAGTTACCATTAGTCACAGTACGTTCTGGCACTGGAGTGGTGACCGGGCAGGGTTCTTATAGGGTGCTGATTGGGGATCGGGTCCAGGTGCGCTGTTGACTGGGGGGAAGACGCTCCAGTGATGACCGCCACAGCCTCGAGGTGGTGCCAGAGGGTTGGTTAGGAGGGGGAACCGTAACAGCATTCTCAATCCTCAATGCAAATACTATTTTCTTCGCCAATTAGCTTGATATTCTTGGCAATTTTGCAGTTATTGTAGTTCTAGTTCAACCATAAACTCACCCAGGAGGAACCAATGATCTGTGGGAGGAACTTGTTTGCGATTGCTGAACTCACCAGTATTTTTCTTCTTTTGGATGATATTTCAAACTGTTGTTGTTGGCAAGCCTAAGGCTTTGTACAGTCATGAGAAAAAATTAGGACACCCTATGAAAACCTTTGTCTTCTTCAACATATTCAAACATATGGACATTTGATATTCATTTGAACAATATTGAAAAATTGAGGTAATATAACTAAACAAATACAACTGAAACAAATTATTTAAAAAATGATTGGTAAAATGTAATTAATAGAAATGCAATCTTCTTGTGAGGAAAAAGTTAGGACACCCCCACATTTAGTTCCACTTAAAATGCCTAAAATTATAATAAAGAGCACCACATCAGGTGCAAATGATTAGAACATCGTTACAGAGGATTTTGGAGGAGCCTGTCCTATTTAAGCCTCAGATATTTAGTTTGGTTTGCTCTTGATTGTTGAAGTGAGTTGCATCACCATGGCGAGATCAAAAGAGCTCTCTGAGGCCTTCAGAAGAAAAATTGTAGATGCATATGAGTCTGGGAAGGGATATAAAAAGATCTCCAAACTATTCGAAATTGGCCATTCCACTGTCCGGAAAATAATTTACAAGTGGAGAACATTTAAAACCACCACCAACATGGCCAGGTCAGGCCGCCCAAGCAAGTTCAGCCTAAGAGCTGACCGAAAGATGCTTAAAGAAGTCTCCAACAATCCCAGAATGTCATCACGAGACCGACAGGTATCTCTTGCCACAATTGATGTCAAAGTACATGCATCCACCATAAGAAAGAGACTGAACAAGTTTGCATTACATGGGAGGTGTGCAAGGAGGAAACCCCTGCTGTAAAAAAAAAACATCAGGGCAAGACTAAAGTTTGCCAGAGAACACCTAGAGAAAGACCAGAACTTCTGGAACAATGTGCTTTGGACAGATGAATCCAAAGTTGAACTATTTGGGCACAGTAAGAGTAGACATGTTTGGCACAAAACCAAGACAGCATTTGAGAACAAGAACCTCATACCAACTGTGAAGCATGGGGGTGGAAATGTCATGGTTTGGGGCTGCTTTTCTGCAGCAGGGCCTGGTCAGCTCACCATCATAGAATCCACTATGAATTTTGTATTGTATCAGAGGGTGCTTGAGGAAAATGTGAGACCATCTGTTCGAAAGTTGAAGCTGAAGCAGATGTGGACCATGCAACATGACAATGACCCAAAACATTCCAGTAAATCTACCAAGGAATGGCTCAAGAAAAATAAATTGAGAGTTCTGGAATGGTCAAGTCAAAGCCCGGATCTTAATCTTATTGAGATGCTGTGGATTGATTTGAAACTGGCTGTGCATGCAAGACACCCCTCGAACATCACACAGCTGAAAGAATTCTGCAAGGAGGAGTGGGAAAAACCTTCTCCCAATTGATGTCAGAGACCTGTAGACAGTTATAAGAAACGTCTAATTGAGGTTATTTCAGCCAAGGGGGGCAATACTAGCTATTAGGGCATAGGGTGTCCTAACTTTTTCCTCAGTAGGAATTGGCATTATTGTTAATTTTTCGTTAAATAAATGATTACAAAGTTACATTTTCATAGTTTTTTGTTCAATTACATCCCCTTTATCTATAGACATTGTTAGAAAGAAGATAACATATTGATATGTCCATATTTTTAAGAGAATAACTTAATATTTTGGGGGGTGTCCTAACTTTTTCTCATGACTGTATATGTTTATGATACTTGTCTGATTTCTCAGCCCAATAATGGCTTGCTTGACTTGCAGTGACAACTTTTTGGTCTTCATGTTGACAGACATCAATAGCAAACTAATGTAAAGGCTAGAATCAATACTACATTTACATTACAATACTAGACATTGCTACCATGTGTGGCGGCATGCCATATGGCAATATGGCAACAAGGACCATACTTAATTATTGGTTATCATGTTTGGACGTTTTCATCCTCAAACTAATTTTTTGGGGGTGGGCCAATGAGTAAAGTGGGTAGACCCAAGCGTGCCGCCGTGCCTGGTAGCAACTGGATTATCTAATAAGGGGGTGAGCCCCAGGTGTACACAAATTGATGCTCTAGTAGCAGGGGGAATCTTGGTTGCCATTAGGATAATCTCTTTCACATTTGACTTAACATGAGTTAATATGATTTAACAATTTATGGTCATCCCGTTCCGAATTTGTGTTGCAATAGACCCAATGGGTTTTGTAATCTCGAGCAGTCGCAAAACATTCAAACACTCTGCAGGCTTTAAGGTGCACACAAATTTGACCATGTTTGGCATTAGCACATCAACATGGTCTAGACTGTCTGTTACGTTACAACTCAGGTTAGTGCTCAACATCTACTGTACAATCCAATTGAATTCATAATTAATTAATAACTGTACAACCCAATCAAACAGCAAACCAGTGCTGTTTGAAAACAACATTAACAAGCATATTTATGAAATGATTTGTGTTATTATTGAACACAATATGATATTTTCTGGGAAATTTCAAGTAGATTATGGGGTCACATGCACCATGATTTTCCCCCTCTGTCCTTGGTTGGGTTAGTAGGACCTCTACGCAGGCCTTTTTTGGAAAGGCAAAACTGAGTGGGAGTTTTACAAAGATTCCCCTTCTTTTTTATTTTCCTTAGTTTTTCATGTGCTGCGTTCTGGTGTAGCTGCATGGATTTTAATTGCACAAGCAATTATTAACATAACTCAGGTCCTCTTGTAGATCAGTCTGTGACTTGTGTGTGTGTATGTGTACTATACTGTATGTTTATGAAGTGGATGGCTGTGATCAGCATCACGTAGTGACATCACCGACCTGAGTGCAAGCAGTGGTGTCGCCCTCACAGGGTAATGGTTATGATGCTGCTTCATGAGTATGTTGTGATCGTTTGACATGGTATCGAAAGGCCTTGTTGCAGCTGCAGCGTTGAAGAGCAGCCAGATGTTGGGGATGGTGAAATCAGCTCAGTGAGCAGGAAACGACTCTGCATGCCATAGGAATCGTCTTTGATAACAGGAAGATAACTTGTTCCCTGCTTATGGGTCTTTTCCTGTGGCATGACCGGGGACATGACTAGTATTTGACGTTTGCTGGGAAAAAGGTCCTCATGGCTATATGGAAATGGACATTTATGGGAAGGGAAGGGCCTGTTTTGAGCTGCGATTGGCTAGAGGAACAAATCTGAAGAGAACAAATCATTCTAGAGCTATAGATTATCAAGCTGTCTGGTTCAACTGAGGTCCCATCTGATTATGCTGTTAGTACACTGTTGCCTGTTAACTTCTGGCTACATTACATCTGTAATCTCATGGTCTAAAGGAATTTATATGGCAAATAAAGTTGAGTGGTGGAAAATCTCTTTTTTCAATGAATCCCCTGTGGCATGTCTGCTCAGCCACAAAACAAATGACTACATGCTGAGTATTTCAATGTGAAACACAATGTCATGGCTCTCAATGACTCTTGCCTAAAAGACACAGCTTTCATTGCTTATTTTCTACACAGTTGCTCCTTGATACAATAAAGAAGTAATCAGCATATTCAGTATGAATTTAAATAAGTACAATTTCAACCTTAGGTTCTAAAAAAAATGATCCCTGGTGTCTGAAGAGGATTGTTGCCTCATATGACCTGTCCATATGTCCTCAGTGCTTGCTCTATGAGAGCTGTTAAAAATCTGATTTATACACTCACACACTCAAGCTGTCTCCCAGCTCAAAAATTCTCTCACACTCTCTACCTCACACAAGTATACAGGCACATATACTCTTCATAGATTGCATGGAGGGTACTGTATGGCATTTGTTATGTATGCAGTGTAGCTCTCTTTAATTTGGAATGAAAGTGATGATCAGCCCCAAAGCCCCAAAGTCAGCGTTCCCACTAAATCAAACCTTTTCAGCTGGAGTGGGAGCTCAGCTTGTGTTCAGTTGACAGGTAAGCCCGGCTCAGAGCCTGTTAAATGGTGGGAGGTATTTCTCTGCCTCTTCTCTAATCCTGTTTTTAACATGAACAGGCTACAGAGAAGGGTTGGCCTCATGGAAGAAAATGGTCTCTGTTGTTTCCAATTTAAACAATGAATTGGAATACCAGGCCCATGGGCGAGAACAGGAAGTGCCAGCTAAACCTGGAGAACACTACACTTTTGTGTCCATCATCATGAAGGAGACACTGGGTCTTTTGTTCAGCCTTTTCATTCAGACTACTTCTCTTTCGTTCTGCACCCTCATTATGACATCTATCTTAGAAGCAACAGGAAAGTATAGTGTCAAAGTCAGCAATAAGTAATGTACAGTACAGTTGGCAGGGGTTTAATTCCTGCACACCTCCACTGCACTTCAAAGCCGCCAGCGTACCGTACACACTGCCAAAAGCCACCGCAAGGTGGTGAGAAAAGCTGATGACGACGGCTTTCGAGTCCCTGCAGATATTCACCAAGCTGGATCTCCGCAACACATACAATCTGAGAGAATCAGGGAGGGAGATGAGTGGAAAACAGCCTTTAACACCCCTAGTGGCCACTATGAGTACACCGCGCCCTCGGTGTTCCAGGCACTGGTGAATGACGTGCTCTGTGACCTGCTCAACCACTGTGTCTTTGTTTACTTGGATGACATCCTCATCTTCTCCAAGGACATCGCCCAACATAAGCAGCACATTTGTTTCGTCCTCCAGCGCCTCCTGGAACACCGGCTCTTTGTTAAGGCTGAGAAGTGCAAACTCCACGTCAACACCGTTGCCTTCTTGGGTTTCATTATGTCCCAGGGACACCTCCAGATGGATCCCGCCAAGGTCCGCGCGGTGCTGGACTGGCCCCAACCCTCCTCGGTGAAGCAGGTGGAACGTTTCCTGGGGTTTGCGAACTTTTATAGACGTTTCATCCGGAATTTTAGTACTCTTGCCACCCCCCTGACAGCCCTTACCCGGAAGAGCCCTTTTCCGTTCTCCTGGTCCCCGGAGGCGGAAGATGCTTTCGCCGATCTTAAGTGGCGTTTCACCTCGGCACCTGTCCTGGTGCACCCAGACCCCTCTCTGCCCTTCGTGGTGGAGGTTGATACCTCGGACATTGCAGTGGGGGCAGTTTTGTCCCAGCAGTCCCCCTCAGATAACAAGACTCATCCCTGTGCGTTCTTCATCCCCCTCTCCAAACTCCCGTCGGCCCGGAAGACTTTCGGATCCACGGCCTCCCCCAGGACGTGGTTTCTAATTGGGTCCCTCAGTTCGCCTCCAGGTTCTGGAAGGTGTTCGCCACCTGCCTCTGCGGCTCCGTCAGCATGTCTTCCGACTTCCACCCCCAGTCATACGGCCAGACGGAGCAGGTCAACCAGGATCTGGAGGGGATACTGAGGTGCTACACCTCCAGCAACCCTGCCTCATGGAGTCAACGGCTGGCGTGGGGCTGAATTTTTTTTTAAATAATCACCTGAAATAGCATGAAAGTGGTATGACTGAAAATAATGGGTCAAATGTTGTCACTGTGTGATTAATGAATTAATTTCTGTGCATTCTCTGTTATTATCAACACTTTGGGCTATATTTTAACAGCGTAAAAAACATCTTAGCGCGATTGCTGGTGGGGGCTCTGGCGGTGGCACTCGTGGGTGTGTCTAAAATAGTATTGCTATTTTCAAGGCCAGAATTCTTTTGCACAACTGATGGCACTTGGCCTGCTCATTGTCATGAACACACCTCTATTGCTGCTACTCCACCCATCTGAGCGCAGGCGATAGAGTGCTCCAGCATGGTATCTGCTGTGGTAACTTCACCCGTTACCACCGACACAAATTGCCAATACGCCTGCATTTGGACCTGCGAAATGCAGAACCCTACATCTGATATCATGGTCTCTCCTGCCCTCTACTGGCCTTATACTAGCGGTATAGCATTCCGAAGTCTTATTTGTCAAGTCAAGTCAAAGTTTATTGGTCACATGCACAGAATACAGGCAGTAAACTGTACAATGAAATGCTTACTTTGCAAGCTTCCTCTCAACAGTGCAATGACAACAGAGAAGTAAAAATAGAATAACAACAGTACACAATGGTACAAGGTAAGGCTCCATACAAGAACTAAGCCAATAACAATATTTAAAGTGTAAGTAGCAGTAATTAGCAGTAAGTCTGATATGATACAATAGGATATACAGTGTGAACTAAGAAATGTGCTATGTCAATGTATGACGGTTATTTCCAAGTTGATAATGAGCAGTATAATTAAATAGAAAAAATATATACAATACAGAGCAGCAGCTATGGCAGTGAGTGTAGTATGCGTATGAGTGTGTGTGTGTGTATATAGTATTCGCGGGGCCTAAAATGTTTAAAATGAGGTAACTATCAAAGATATTTGTGAGTGTTTGTTAACTCATTTTGTGTATGTGGGTATCGGAAAGCTTTTAATCAGGGTTGATGATGATTTTCTGGGTAGTTGAAAGAAAGTGAGATAGGTTGGTTGATTGGATGGATGAATGGATAGATCAAAGAGAGGATGGATAGATGAGAGAGGGGAGGTATAGAAAGATGTAAACAATTAACAGGTTAATAACAACAGTATGGGTTATACTGAGTGAAGCAGTAGTGACTGGTGAAAGGATGATGGCCAGGTAGTTGAAATATATCTCTTCATTGGTAGCAAACTATGATACATGATATGATGGAAAGGGCAGAAAAAGAACAGTCAAATACAGACAGTAGGCAACTACAAATGACTCAGATATGGGCAGTAAAACAGTGAAAATATAGTTTGTTTTATTCTCATCATTGCACATGGCAAGTACAATGTTTTGATTGATTCATGAAAGCTCTCATTTCAATTATGTGAAATACGTTCAACGTGAACTTGCAGTGCCAGAGTGGAAAATGATTGACGCATGTAACGGGTTTAAGTGGTGTGGACCCAAGTGCAGCAATAACGCAGGAGGCAAGGTTTGCAATATTCCAAAAACGTAGGTACTTCACTGAAGAAACTCAGGTAACGCAGGTACATAGTACGGTGAAGGCTCAGGATAGATCATAGGGTAGCATAAGAGCCAGGCTTATATGCTGGTCGGATAACAAGACACAGGTGTAGCCAATGAACTAAATAAGGTAAATCAGTGAGGAGTCTATGGCGCCCACTGGTGGCCAGTGGAGGAAGCAGCAGGAGAGAGGAGGATTCCTCACAGTACCCCCCCCTCTTGGAACAGCACCTGGACAGGAGCTGATGTGAAGCGCCGCTTGAGGTCCTTGAAAGCCCTCTCTGCCTCAGAGGACCAGCTGAACTGGGTGGATGAGCCCTTGGTGAGCGGAGTGAGAGGAGTAGGAACTGCACTGAAGTCCCGGATAAATCTCAGGTAAAAGTTTGCAAAGCCTAGGAAGCACTGCAGCTGTTTAGTAGAGGAGGGATTAGGCTGACACTGACAGCTCGGGTCTTGCCGGGATCCATCTGGATGTTGCCCCCGGAGATAATGAACCCCAGGAAGGACACCGTGCTTCACCAATGTACTCCTCCATGGACACCGTCTCGGGAGTAGAGAGAGAAAATTCTATCCCTGGGGGGACAGGAACCAGGGAGCAAATCGATAGCACAGTCGTAGGGTCGATGGCAGGGAACAGATGTGGCCCTCCTCTTGCTGAATTCAGGGGGAACCCCGGACAACTCAAGGGGGGCTGGAGACTGAAGAGGCTGAGGAGGGGAGTTAGGGAAGAGGCAGGTGGCATGACAGGTAGGCCCCCATCCTATCACCGCACCGAGAGACTGTGGCTGGACCATCATGGAGGTTATGACGGGCCACCAAGGACCACCAAGAACTCTGGGGAGTGGATGAGATGGAACTGGATGGTCTTGTGGTGTTGATCCTCCACGCAGAGGTGTAGAGGGATGGTGAGGTGGCGAACCTTTCTGGAACCCAAGGGTCTACCGTCCAGAGCGGTAACGGTGTCAAGTTGGTTGAGACTGGCCAGGAGAGTCTTGAGCTGTTTGGCCAGGCTGATGTCCATAAAATTGCCAGCCGCTCCGGAGTCTATAAAAGCCTTGAGAGGATGGAGGTGGTTCCCCCAGGAGATGGAGGCTGCCAACAGGATACTGGACTTAGAGGTTCCATCCACTATCAGTGGCGAGAGTGTGAAACTCGATGGCAAAGTCCACAACACTCTGTGAGCCTTGGCAGAGAAACAGAAGATTATTGGCTACCTCGCTTCCACTGACAGGATGGTCGAAGACCCTCTTCATCTCCCTGGTGAAGAGGTGATAGTTGGAGCTTAAAGATGTCTGCTGGTCCCAAAACGCTGTGGCCAAGAGAGAACTGTACCCGGGTAGGGCGGCAAGGACCAGGATATAGGATGGAGTAGACTCAGCCTGGACGAATTTAATAACTAGAGTCTAGTTTTGAGGGGCTCAGAGCCCCTCGGACAGATAAGCACAAAGAGGACAACACAAGATTAGAGGTTGTTGCAAACTGAAAAACGGATACATTAAACAGTAGGAGAGAATCAGCATAAAGCAGGTGGCCTGAGGCCCCCGGCACATCTAAAATACATCTAAAGGACAAGGCCAGCGCCCGCTTACACCACACAAATTATTCTAATTCATAGTGTACATGCCCCGCAACCATTTCACAGCCTCTTGTGCCTACAAGATGTATTGTTCTGCTGCTCTTTTTTGTACATTTGTAATTTTTGTTAATATTTTGTAAATTTCTTGTCAATATTTGCTATTTGTTTTTTTATGTCCACGCACCAACCTCACCAAGTCAATTTCCTGTATGTGCAAATATACTTGGCCAAATAAAAGAATTCTGATTCTGATTCTGATCCACTCTGCCACGGGCAGCCCACCAGAGGGACATCATGGGGGGGCAGGTCAGAGGGTCAAGAGAAGGGTTAGGATGGGAAATAGGATACGAACCCGGGTTAGGGTGAGGGAGAGAGTGGGATTGAAATAGCAGCAAGGCATCCAGCAAGGATGGTTTATCGCCGGGCTAAGACTGGTTGTAACACTGACTAAAGAGATGAGTCGTGAAAATTGAGACAGAATCTGACTCCCTAACATGAATCAGAAAATTATTCCAGAGATGGGGTGCTCTGTAGCAAAATGCTCTGCCCCCTGCTGTAGTCTTAGATATTCTGGGAACGGCTAATCTCCCAGTGTCTTGTGAATGAAGCGCACAAACGCTTTATAGGCTAATAATAGAGTTTTAAAGTCTTGTAGGAGTAGTTGTTCATGCCTGCCGACTGTGGCTCCTTGGATTGCCAGAGCGGCGCGTACTTGGTCCATTTCTGGTTGATCCATGTTTGGTTCTATCCTGCTGTAACAGGTTTAAGTGGTGTGGACTCAAGTGCAGCAATAACGCAGGAGGCAAGGTTTGCAATATTCCAAAAACGTGGGTACTTTACTGAAGAAACACAGGTACAGTACGGTGGAGGCTCAGGATAGAACATAGGGTAGCATTAGAGCCAGCCAGACAACAAGACACAGCCAATAAACTAAATAAGGTAAATCAGTGAACACAGTGAGGAGTCTCTGGCGGCCACTGGTGGCCAGTGGAGGAAGCAGCAGGAGAGAGAAGGATTCCTCACAGCATGAACTGCGCTATGCAATTTTGCGGACACACATCCCATGTCTGACATAATTTTATGAAGTGTCTATGAATACATGATTTGTTCTAAATTAAGTTGTATCCAAGGACATCATTTCAAATTTCTCCAACCAGACAATAACTTTTCCAAATTGAAACAACAACTCATAAGCTACTCTTCAAATAATTCATCAGGTGGCAATATTTGTAAACACACTATACTGTAACACACTGTAAGCACATCCTGTACTGCAGCCATCTTAAGTTGTTGTTTGTTTTTAGGTCTTTTTGCCTCCAATCTTATCATGAGGAAATTAAATACATGTTCAATTGGATTTAAAATCTGATGATTGACTTGGCCAGTCAAGTTTTTGGCCCTGAAAAACTCCCTAGTTGATATGGCAGTATGTTTTCAGTCATTTCAGTCATGTATGATGAAGCGCTATCCAATGAATTTGGAGGCATTTGTTTGTACTTGAGCAGAAAAGATGTTTATGTACACTTCAGAATATATTCTGCTGCTGCCGTCAGCAGTTACATTATCAGTTAAGACAAGTTAGCCAGTTCTAGTGCCAGCTATACATGCGTACAAAGAACACCCCCTCCACCTTCATAGATGTAAATCTTGGGCAGATCCCTTTTTCTCCAAACCTTCCACTTGCAATCACTCTGGTACATGATCATATGTATCTTATCTGTCAAGACCTTTTTCCAGACCTCTGCAGGCTTTTTAGGTACTTTTTAGCAAACTGTAATCTGACCATCGTTTGAGGATAACTGGTGGTTTACACCTTGCAGTGAAGCCTCTGTAGTTCGACTGGTGACGTATTCTGCGGATGGTAGAATGTTTTGAGGTTTTTCTTAATTATCGTAAGCATTCTTCGGTCATCCACTATTGAAGTCTTCCTTGGCCTACCAGCTCGTTTGCGATTGCTGAGCTCACCAGTGCTTTTTTCTTTTTAATTATGTTCTAAACGGTTGATTTTAGCAAGCCTAAAGTTCTGACTATCTTTCTTTTTTTTCTTTTTTTTTTTTTGCCTAATAATGGCTTCCATTGACACCTGAGGTTGACAGACACCAAAGACGAACGCAAAGCCTAGAGTCAATACTAGATATTGACAGCTCTCTTATGCCTCCACAAATGATGTGAGGGGACAACTGACTTCACAGAAACACCTGACATTTTTACATTTATGGCATTTAGCAGACGCCTTTATCCAAAGCGACGTACAACAAATACATTTGTTTAAGTAAGTGAATCATCTACAGTCATGAGAAAAAGTTAGGACACCCCCCAAAATATTAAGTTATTCTCTTAAAAATATGGACATATCAATATTTTATCTTCTTTCTAACAATATCTATAGATAAAGGGGATGTAATTGAACAAAAAACTATGAAAATGTAACTTTGTAATCATTTATTTAACGAAAAATTAACAATAATGGCAATTCCTACTGAGGAAAAAGTTAGGACACCCTATGCCCTAATAGCTAGTATTGCCCCCCTTGGCTGAAATAACCTCAATTAGACGTTTCTTATAACTGTCTACAAGTCTCTGACATCGATTGGGAGAAAGTTTTTCCCACTCCTCCTTGCAGAATTCTTTCAGCTGTGTGATGTTCGAGGGGTGTCTTGCATGCACAGCCAGTTTCAAATCAATCCACAGCATCTCAATTGGATTAAGATCCGGGCTTTGACTTGGCCAATCCAGAACTCTCAATTTCTTGAGCCATTCCTTGGTAGATTTACTGGAATGTTTTGGGTCATTGTCATGTTGCATGGTCCACATCCGCTTCAGCTTCAACTTTCGAACAGATGGTCTCACATTTTCCTCAAGCACCCTCTGATACAATACAGAATTCATAGTGGATTCTATGATGGTGAGCTGACCAGGCCCTGCTGCAGAAAAGCAGCCCCAAACCATGACATTTCCACCCCCATGCTTCACAGTTGGTATGAGGTTCTTGTTCTCAAATGCTGTCTTGGTTTTGCGCCAAACATGTCTACTCTTACTGTGCCCAAATAGTTCAACTTTGGATTCATCTGTCCAAAGCACATTGTTCCAGAAGTTCTGGTCTTTCTCTGGCAAACTTTAGTCTTGCCCTGATGTTTTTTTTTGACAGCAGGGGTTTCCTCCTTGCACACCTCCCATGTAATGCAAACTTGTTCAGTCTCTTTCTTATGGTGGATGCATGTACTTTGACATCAATTGTGGCAAGAGATACCTGTAGGTCCCGTGATGACATTCTGGGATTGTTGGAGACGTCTTTAAGCATCTTACGGTCAGCTCTTGGGCTGAACTTGCTTGGGCGGCCTGACCTGGCCATGTTGGTGGTGGTTTTAAATGTTCTCCACTTGTAAATTATTTTCCGGACAGTGGAATGGCTAATTTCGAATTGTTTGGAGATCTTTTTATATCCCTTCCCAGACTCATATGCATCGACAATGTTTCTTCTGAAGGCCTCAGAGAGCTCTTTTGATCTCGCCATGGTGATGCAACTCACTTCAACAATCAAGAGCAAACCAAACTAAATATCTGAGGTTTAAATAGGACAGGCTCCTCCAAAATCCTCTGTAACGATGTTCTAATCATTTGCACCTGATGTGGTGCTCTTGATTATAATTTTAGGCATTTTAAGTGGAACTAAATGTGGGGGTGTCCTAATTTTTTCCTCACAAGAAGATTGCATTTCTATTAATTACATTTTACCAATCATTTTTTAAATAATTTGTTTCAGTTGTATTTGTTTAGTTATATTACCTCAATTTGTCAATATTGTTCAAATGAATATCAAATGTCCATATGTTTGAATATGTTGAAAAAGACAAAGGATTTCATAGGGTGTCCTAACTTTTTCTCATGACTGTATCCAACAGTCATCATAAGACAAAATAATCAATGCTCACACCAGGGGCCATTGGCAGTCGTAATGCCAGTAGGCTAGTTTTTTTTAAATATATATTTTATTAGCAGGAGAGAACTTGTACAGGGGGGTAACAGGGGAAGAGGTCTCAGGGTTAGGGTTCGTATAGGGGGGGTAGTGAGGGTGACGCGGTCTTTAGGAGGGACTGTTAAGAGACTGTTAGCTTGAAGAGATGGATTTTCAATCTACGGCGGAAGATCGGAAGTGACTCTGCCGTCCTGACCGTTGTGGGAAGCTCATTCCACCAGTGTGGCGCCAGGACAGTGAAAAGCCGTGACCGAGTAGCACGGCCACTGCATCCACGTAGAGGCGGCGGTGTCAGGCGGGCAGCCGAGGTGGAGGAGCGGAGTGATCTTGCAGGGGTTTGGGGGCTAACCATTGCTTGCAAGTAGGGAGGGGCTGTTCCCTTTGCCGCCCGGTAGGCAAGCACCAGGGTCTTGAATTTGATGCGAGCTGCTACCGGGAGCCAGTGGAGGGTGCGGAGGAGGGGCGTGACATGGGAGAATTTGGGGAGATTGAACACCAGACGAGCGGCAGCGTTCTGGATGAGCTGCAGAGGCCTGATGGAGGAGGCGGGGAGTCCAGCCAAGAGTGCATTGCAGTAGTCGAGGCGAGAGATTACAAATGCTTGGACCAAAAGTTGTGCTGCTTCTCTGGTGAGGAATGGACGTATCCTTCTGTTGTTGTAGAGGAAGAATCTACAGGAGCGTGCCGTCGCTGTGATGTTCGCCACACAGGATAAGCGGTTGTCAAGGATCACCCCAAGGTTCTTGGCTGTATGGGAGGAGGTCACAGTAGAGTTTTCTACTGTGATGGAGAAGTCTTGGAGAGGGCAGGCTTGGGAGGAAGAGCAGCTCAGTCTTGTCAAGGGTGAGCTTTAGGTGGTGGGCTGACATCCAAGCAGAAATGTCTGCAAGACATGCAGAGACACGTGTTGCCACCTGTGAGTCAGAAGGGGGGAAGGAGAGAAAAAGTTGAGTGTCATCTGCGTAGGTGTGGTAGGAGAAACCATGTGAAGAAATTACAGAGCCGAGAGATTTGGTACAGAGAGAGAACAGTAAAGGCCCAAGGACAGAGCCCTGGGGGACACCAGTGGTAAGGCTATCCTCTCCATGTCACCTGGTAGGAGCGATCGGCCAGGTAGGATGCAAACCAGGAGAGTGCAGAGCCAGAGATGCCCAATTCTGAGAGGGTGGAGAGAAGGATTGGGTGGTTTACTGTGTCAAATGCAGCAGACAGGTCCAGAAGAATGAGAACAGAGGAGAGGGAGGAAGCTTGAGCAGAGTGGAGAGCCTCTGTGACACCGAGGAGAGCCTCTGTGACACCGAGGAGAGCAGTTTCAGTAGAGTGCCCAGCTTTAAAGCCGGATTGGTGAGAGTCAAGGAAGTTGTTTTGAAGGAGGTAGTTAGACAGTTGGTTAGAGACAGCACGTTCAAGGGTCTTAGATAAGAAGGAGAGAAGGGATACCGGTCTGTAGTTATTGATAGCAGACGGGTCAAGAGTTGGTTTCTTGAGAAGAGGCTTGACTCTGGCTGTCTTGAAGGCAGCTGGGACAGATCCTGTGGATAGAGAGGAATTGATTAAGGTGGTAAGGAACGGAAGGAGGTCTTTGGAGATGGATTGGAGAAAGGGGGAGGGGATAGGATCGAGGGGGTAGGTGGTTGCCCGCTTGGATGTGACCAGCTTTAGAACATCCTCAGGGGAGAGGGGGGAGAAATCTGCTAAACCAGGGACTGGGAGTTGCACAGTGGGTTTGGGAGGAGAGGTAGCATTGTTGGTGAGAGGTAGAGGGAAGGAGCTGCTAATGTCATCAACCTTCTTTTCAAAGTAGGTGACAGAGTCATCAGCAGACAGAGAGGAGGGAGGAGGGGGAGGAGGAGGGTTGAGGAGTGAGGAAAATGTGGAAAAAAGTTTCCTTGGGTCAGAGACAGAGGGTTGAATTTTGGAATGGTAGTATAAGGCTTTAGCAGCTGATGCAGATGAGGTGTAGTTGAGGAGGAGAGAGAGATAAGAGTCTAGATCATCAGGAATGCCAGTTTTTCTCCATTTCCTCTCAGCTGCCCGGAGCCCTATTCTCCAAGCTTACAGGGTTTCAGACAGCCAGGGAGCGCGTGGAGTAGATGGTGCCGGCCTTGAGATCTGTGGACAGAGAGAGTCGAAGCATGAGGAAAGAGAGGACAGGAGGGTGGAGGAAGCTGCATCAGTGGATAGAAGAGAGAAGGATTCAACAGAGGGTAGGGCAGATAAGACAGAGGAAGAAAGAGTGGAGAGTGAGAGGGTGCGCAGGCCGCGACGAGAGGACACAGTGTGGGTAGTGGCTGGTCGGGAGGGTGAGCATTTGAGAGGGAGGGAGAAGGATACAAAATGATGGTCCGAAAATGGAAGAGGGGTAACAGTGAGGTTTGAGGTATGGGAGGATCTAGTGAAGACAAGGTCAAGCTGATTGCCCGCCTTATGAGTGGGAGGAGAGTGGGACAGGGTAAGGCCGAAGGAGGATAGAAGGTCAAGCGTTCCAGACAAGTGAAGCTTCTCCGACTGGATGTTGAAGTCTCCCAGTAGTGTGAGCGGTGTGCCGTCCTCAGGGAATGAGCTGAGAAGGACATCCATCTCATCTAACAAGTGTCCAAGCTGACCTGGAGGGCGATGGATAACAACAATGTGAAGTTTGACAGGGGAGGTGATAGAAACAGCATGGAATTCAAAGGATGATATGGACAGGTGTGACAGGGGAAGGACATTATGTGACCACTTAGGCGAGATGAGTCCTGTTCCTCCTCCTCGACCAGAGAGTCTAGGGGAGTGAGAAAAGGAGTTGGCATCAAAGAGGGCTGCCGGGGTAGCTGTGTTATCCGGTGTAATCCATGTCTCTGTGAGAGCAAGGAAGTGGAGAGACATGAAGCAGGCATAGGCTGAGATAGCCTCTGCTTTCCGGACCGCCGATTGGCAGTTCCAAAGTCCTCCCGTGACGGTGAGGTCATGGTCAGTTGAGCATGGTGGGTAGGTTAGGTTGGAAGGGTTGCGAGTGGAGGTGTTGCGTCGATGTGTCCTCCGAATGGAGGAAATAACAGGAATGGGGAGAAAGCACATTGTGATTTTTTGCCGATATAGAGGGAGAGGGTTAGTGGGAAAAGTATAAACAATACACTCGGGGTAATAAAGAAATTAGCAAGATAGAATAAAAATACTTAGTAGTATGGCCTTCCTCTCAGGCCTCCACAGATAGACTCCTATGTCTTTGTGTCTTGAGTCTGACTCCACAGATAGACTCCTATGTCTTTGTGTCTTGAGTCTTTGTGTCAGGAGGCTGTCGCTCTGCGCTCGTTACAAAATAAATGCAGATTCTGTGATTGCTGATGGCTACCAGGGTGGCATCCCCTCCCACCTGACGATCAGTTAACGACCAGACAGGCTTCACCACTCACTCAATCCCAAATGTATTGTGGTTGTGGTCCAGGATGAGCAGGAGTTAAATAGTGTTTAGGCCCTCCCACTGGAGATTGACAGCACTTCACAGCTAATTTACTTCAAACAGATGGCTTCCAATAGAAACTACTTGAGGCAGGATAGCCAAACAAAACAACTCTTAACCCATTTGTGCCGGATGCTGCGCGATTTGTCGTACTTTTCATGAGTGCAGCATATAATGCACTGTCATTGGTTCAAATACACATGAGGTGGGTCTTGTTGATTTTTTAAAACCACGTGAGCACCCAAATGTCGTGTGGTTCGCCGAAAATCAATCAGACATACACGTGCGTTTAAAAAATCTACAATAAACGCACGTGTATGTCTGATTGATTTACGTGATTTTCGGCGAACCACATGACATTTGGGTGCTCACGTGGTTTTAAAAAATCAACAAGACCCACCTCATGTGTATTTGAACCAATGACAGTGCATTATATGCTGCACTCATGAAAATTACGACAAATCAAAAATGCTGCGCCACGCAGCAACTGGCGGGAGATTCAAAGTTGCGCAATGCAGCAACCGGCGGTAGATGCAATGTTGCGTCGCGCGGCATTCGGCACAAATGGGTTAATAACACTCTGATTAGAGAGGCAGGATAGCCACTGACAAAACAAACAACTCCTAATAGCACTGACTACAAACAAGATCAAACTGACTAACTCAGACTGGAGAACAGGCTTCACCACTCACTCAATCCCAAATGTCCCTGTCAAGCCAATTGTCCTATTACTTTTGGTCCCCTGAAATAGGGAGACTAGGTATAAAAAGTGTTGTCATTTTTAAATGGTGAAACCAATATGTACACAAATACCCTCAAATAAAAGCTAAGAATCTTAAAATCCAAACCTTTGGAGTATTGAGCCAAAATAAGACACACATGCACCCACATCAGGATTGGTGTCAATTCAGTTTAAATTCTCAATTATTGTTCAATATGTTGACGTGTTCAATCGATTTGTCTTGTATTGGCTGCCAGTTTGTGGTTCGTTTGGGTACTTTGGGGTTATTGGGTAATTTTTTAGTACTTTTGGGTACCTGTTTGTGGCTGTGTGTGGGGTACTTTTGGGTACCTGTTTGGGGTTGTTTGGGGTTATTAGTTGGACCCACAAAGACCATGCATTTGCATTGCTGTTAAGATACAGAAATGTATCAATTTAGTATGAGCCAGTGTCTGTATGTCTCTGTAGCAGATGCCATGAGGCTGAAATAATGTTGCAATTTACAGGAAAAGTTACCTGAATAACCATTAACTTGGTCTATATTTGTTTTAAATAGGCCTATTGCAATGGGTCAATCTAGTACATTGATTGGGAATTTAATTCAGGTAAAAGAATCTGGCAACTCCCTACAGTATGTAAGGTTTAAGGTTTACCTACATCCTACGAAGAGCAGTTCCTGAATCATAAGTGACTACTGAATGATAAATACTCCTGGATAGCACTGTCTGTCTAGTCATTCTAATGCTGTAATAAGATTATCATATTCATCACCTATGGTGCAGTGGAAGCCAGGAAATTGGACTGTTTATCTTGAAGATAAAATAAGTAGGGAATGATACTCTGTATGTTCCACAATTAGCTCTGTCACAGCATGTTTTTGTGAAGGTTGCTGTAAAAGTAACCCTTTTTTAAAGATAATGTCTTGTTACAATATTAGAAATCTTCACTCAACATAGAAAAATTAAGGTCAGCAATACAGATTCTCATCACTAGGACAAGAGCTGTGTATTATACATTAAGCCATTCATTCACCAGGAGTCACTTTCAAAGTGATCCAGAGCTTCTAAGCTCATTAAATGTTAATCAGAAAATCTTTTTTCAGATCACTTGTAGATCTGTCATGAGGATTTGAAGTGAACATGGAGGCCGCAGCTTTTCTGCATTGTGAGTTGGAAATAAACATTCTGCTACTTTTTAAATTAATCTTCCGTTTATGACTATTTTAAACACCACAGCATTGACACATTCCAGAGGGCTTATAAAACTTCACAGAGAGTTCAAAGTCATTTGGCCCATCGGGTGAATGGTCATTTGAAGAAAGGGGGGAAGAATTGATGTCTCCCCCTTCACCATTACTTACACAGGGCACTGTAAATTAAGACATCAGGGGGAACAAAAGGAAGCCAGATATTCACACCAGCATTATAAGTTGAATCTCAAATACAAAGGAGAATTCTGCTATCTTTACGGAAACACAATGGAGGGAAATATAATGTATGCAAATTAGTTATTAGAGAGTTATTTTCTCTGTGGTCTGTCGACTGTATCAGATTCCTAAATACTGTATATCGGGTCAGCAAGGCCAGGGTTTTCAGACTAAATGTCATTACAGCTTTTTTCCAAAAGCTAACACAAACAGTTGTATGAGCCTGTGTTAGTAATGTTAATCTGTGTTTGGTTGAGGTATGAAATCAATGTCCATTAAAGAGTGTCACTGAACTGTTTTGATTGATTAATAAGCATTGCATCGGTAGCTAAGTACACAAGCATGTTAAGGAATTAGTGATCCCATCAGGCTTATTGTTACGAATCAGAGCTAGTGAACCCAAATGCAGAACACAGAGTCTGGACACAGGTATAAAATAATAGAGTATTTAATGAAGGAATTAGGGAAAACAGGAAGGCAGGGTAGACTGGGCACGCAGGTAGGCAGGGCAGTCCAGGCAGGGGTCGATACACGGGTAGGGAGTTCTAAGAAAGGCAGATAATCTGACAGGGAATTCCAGGCAGGGGTCGAGACACAGCAGGCAGTTCTAGGGAAGGCAAATATCCGACATTGGTTAGGCAGAAGCACAGTCCAGAAAACACTTATAGATCCAAAACCAGGAATCACAGACTAGGAATGCTGGGACATATAGGTAGGAAGTACTATGACGAACTGGCAAAAAGTGGACGGAAAACCAGGGTATAAAACACAGATGGGTGATGAGGAGACGAGCCGCAGGTGTGTAGATCGGCAGGTGGAGATGACGACGTGAATGGGCCGGCAGGAGCCTGGAGCCACGCCCACACATGGAACACAGACTGGGGAGAGGGAGAGGGACTGACACAGGCTAGGTGGAAATGGAGGGTGTGACAGTACCCCCCCCCCCTCTACAGGTGCCTGTAAGCTTTAGCACGGATGGAGTTTCAGTGAAGAGGCAGACGTGTTGCAAAAACCCTTTGTGGGGCATTTTATTGGTACCGATCTCAAACTTCCACCAACTTCCAATGGCCCCACTTAAATACCCTCCCAGGTGACATGATTAACCAAGTAAGAGGGGAGCTTCACAATGTACACAAACCAAATTACATAATCTAACATCTATTTTTATAACATTATCACACACATCCATGTATCACAGGTAGCTAAAAACAAACAATCACTATTAGGCTATGGTAAATGCAAAGGACACAGTATATTCTCCAGCCACAAATACCATTCCCCCCCTTCAATTAACAATGGGAGCTTCCAGAACTATATAGGCTGTCCCTGTGGCTTGAGGACTCCTTTGGCCGGTGAACCAGGAACTGCAATCACAACCAGGTGAGTATATACACAAATTCTACCTTTCATTCATTTCCCATATACAATGTAAAATGTAGAATACCAATGTTTCACAATAACTCAAATGTTATTTATAGTTAATGTTATTTACAGCTGTCAGTACCAATGTGTTAGCAGCGTACTCATACCTTTTATTCTTTGCAGAACCGCACCTCATGACTGCCCAACAACCGCAGACCCATGAGTCCTCCCCTGCGTTGCACAAGCACCTAAACACAACATATACCCCTGCACACAAACACACCCATACACTCCCAACCCGTGATGGACTGATCTCCATCACATTTCCTCCCCCTTCTCCCAAAGTTCATAAAGGCCAAGCCCTGAAGCCTCTATAAACTTCCCTCTGGAAGGCGGGAAAGACAGTCCGCCACTTGGTTAGACTTTCCTCAGTCACAGTGCCACCTGGCACATATCTGGGACCGGATGGGTGGGACCGGATGGGTGCGCCCAGGGGAAATCCGGGATGAGACTCGGATGCAGGATCTTGGTATGAGGGACCCACGACCACTCCTTGGGACCGTATCCTTCCCAATCAACCAGATACTGGACCCCACGACCCCGCCGGCGCACGTCCAGCAGCCGCCGGACAGTGTAGACTGGGTGGTCAAAGACTGACGGAACTGCAATCTCCTCCTCCTGAGAATAGGAGGGGCTGGTAGCCAAGGGAACAGAGGAAGGGGGACAAACCAGAGGATGCGTTGACAAGAGAGTTGGATGCGAACTCCAGGTGGACGGCTTGGCAGATGTCACACACTGGAGCGCAACCTCCATCTGCTGATTGGCCCGCTCTGACTGGCCATTAATTTGTGGATGGTACCCGGATGACAGGCTGACCGTAGCACCCAGGGCCTTGCAGAAAGCCCTCCAGACCTGTGAGATGAACTGGGGGCCTCTGTCCTACACAATGTCTGCTGGTATGCCATGAAGGCGAAACACGATGTCCACCATGATGTCAGCGGTCTCTCGGGCTGAGGGAAGTTTAGGGAGAGCAAGGAAATGAGCAGCTTTAGAAAATCGATCCACAGTGGTGAGAACAGTGGTTTTACAATCTGATAAAGGGAGAGCGGTGACGAAATCCAGAGCGATGTGGGACCATGGTCGACTGGGGACAGGCAGGAGACGTAGGAGGCCGGAGCGGGGTCTGAAGGACGTCTTGTTCTGAGCACAGATGGTACAGGCAGTGACGAAGGATCGGACGTCAGCACCCATGTAGGGCCACCAAAACCGTTGGAGGAGGAAAGCCAACGGAAAGCCCCTGGATGGCACATGAGGCAGGTGGAGTGAGCCCACTGGAGAACCTGGGAACAAACAGTTAGGGGGACCGTTACCTGGGTCAGGTTGCTGGCTCTGAGCATGCCGCACCTGTGACTCAATTTCCCAGGTAAGGGTGGCCATGAAGGTGGGTGACAGGATGGAACCAGACTCCCCTAACTCTTCCTCTCCCGAAAAAAAGCCACGACAGGGCGTCCGGCTTTATATTGCGGGAACCCGGGCAGTATGTCAAAGTAAAATTTAAATGCCCAAAAAACAGCGGCCACCTCAGAAACCTGCACTTGCCCCGGGGCGATGATGTAACCCAGAAACGACACTTTGGGAGCATGAAACTCACATTTCTCCGCCTTTACGAACAACTTATTCTCCAGCAGGCGTTGGAGGACTTGATCCTTGTGCTCAGAGAGGGACTGGGAAAAAATCTAAATGTCGTCTAAATGAACAAAAACGAATCGGTTGAGCATGTCATAGAGTACATCGTTAACAAGGGCTTGAAACACCGCGGGGGCGTTGGTTAATCCAAACAGCATGACTAGATATTCAAAGTGACCAAGGGGGGTGTTGAATGCAGTTTTCCACTCGTCTCCCTCCCGGATGTGCACCAGATTGTAAGCATTGCACAGATCTAACTTAGTGAAAATGGTGGCACCATGGAAAGGGGCGAAAGCAGAGCTCATCAGTGGTAGAGGGTATTTATTTTTCACAGTAATATTGTTCAACCCACGGAAGTCTATACAGGGACGCAGTGAACCCATCCTTCTTCCCTACAAAAAAAAATCCTGCATCTACCGGCGAAGAGGAGGGGCGGATGATACCAGCGGATAGGGAGTCCCGGATGTACATTCACCGGCCACTTTATTAGGTACACCTTGCTAGTACTGGGTTGGACCCCCTTTTGTAGCTCAAGGTTCGATGTGTTCAGAGATTGTCTTCTGCATACCTTGGTTGTAATGAGTGGTTATTTAAGTTACTGTTGCCTTTCCATCATCTCAAACCACTCTGGCCATTCTCCTCTGACCTCTGGTATCAACAAGGCATTTTCGCCCAGAGAACTGCCGCTCACTGGATATTTTCTCTTTTTCGGACCATTCTCTGTAAACCCAAGAGATGGTTGCCCATGAAAATCCAAGTAGATCAGCAGTTTCTGAAATACTCAGACCAGCCCGTCTGGCACCAACAACCATGCCACGTTCAAAGTCACTTAAATCACCTTTCTTCCCCATTCTGATGCTAGGTTTGAACTTCAGCAGGTCGTCTTGACCATGACTACATGCCTAAATGCATTGAGTTGTTGCCATGTGATTGGCTGATTAGATATTTGCATTACCGAGCAGTTGAACATCTGTACCTAATAAAGTGGCCGGTGAGTGTATTTCTTGATCGCCTCCCGTTCTGGTCGGGAGATGTTGTACAATCGACCACTGGGGAGGGAGGTGCCGGGCAGGAGGTCGATGCTGCAATCATAGGGACAATGAGGTGGCAGGGACACCACAAGGTGCTTACTAAACACCGGAGCGAGGTTGTGGTAGTCCTGTGGAAAAGAGGGTAAATCACTGGCCTCCGGCAGGAGCAATGGGTCAAACACAGCAGGGGCAGGGGCCGAGAGTAAGCTGTGAGAGTGACAGAAATTACTCCATGAACTCATCCGAGGCCCAGTCGAGCACCAACGGGGAGTGGGGGCAGTCGAAGAGGTGAAGACAGATCATCTCCTGGTGATTCCTGGATAATCGTAAGGAAACTGGAACGGTTCTGTGGGCGACTAGGGTGAGCAGCATACCGTTGAGACCCTTGGCTTCAAGAGGACAGTCTAGGGGCACGGTCTCAATTCCCAGTTGTTCCATGACCTCTCAGCCCCACTGTCAATGAGGGCTGAGAGGGGAAGGGACTGGGTACGCCACACGAGGGTGGCCTTGAGTTGGGGACGTGAGAGAGGGGAACAGGTGGCTCGGCTCGTCCATATCTCTCCCACTACGGATGAGCCACCCCTTTTCCCGAATGACCTGGGCGGACGGGACAGGTGGCCACCAAATCACCACCCTGGTCGCAATACAGGCACACCCCGTCGCTGAGGCAGCGAGCCCTCTCCTCCGGAAACAGGCGAGCCCTATCCAGCTGCATCGGCTCCGGATCGTTGTGACTCGGGGAGACTCAGCTGGACTTGGACCTTCTCGGAGGCGAGTAACGTGGTGTCCCCGATGGAAACTGGATGGCCGGCTGGGATCTGACGGACCTCTCCCTGCTGTGCTCGCGGAGATGGTTGTCCAGCCGGATGGCGAGGGCGATCAGCTGGTCGAGGTCTTGAGGCTCCTCCCGAGACACCAGCCCATCCTTTATAGCGTCACATAGCGCATTTCGGAACGCACCCTGGAGCGCTTCATCATTCCAGCCGCTCTCAGCGGCGTCCTTGCCTTGGATAGGATGGTCAAACACTTTACGCATCTCCTGTGTAAAGTCGGCGTAAGAGAAACACACCGGTAACTGTTTGTCCCACACCGTGGAGGGTTAGGGTTAGGGTGCGAGTGCTGCACCTTTAAGAGACCCGATCAAATAAGCAATATGAGCCCGGTCAGAAGAATAGGTGAGGGCCTGCTGCTCAAACACCAGGGAGCACTTAACTAAAAAGGCCCGACAGGAACCCAGTTTAGTTTTATTTTATTTGGGACTCTAACTCAAATACCTTAGTTAACTTAGGCAATTTAAGGCAAAAGCGGACATAAAGGTTGTTTTTGAAAGTAGCCAGAGTTGGGGCTGATCTAAGATCTTCCAGAAGTTTATTCCAGCTATGTGTCGCATAATAACTGAATGCTGCTTCACCATGTTTTCTTTTAATCCTAGGAACAGTTAGTAGACCGGTCCCTGATGACCTAAGAAGTGGGGTTCATAGTGTGGAAGCAAGTCAGCCAAGTCAGCCACGTATTTTGGCCCTAAACCATTAAGTGATTTATAGACAAGTAATAGTATTTTGAAGTCAATTCTATAACACACTGGTAGCCAACGCAGAGACCTGAGAACTGGTGTAATCTGTTCAGCTTTCTTAGTCCTTGTTAGAACTCTAGCAGCAGCATTCTGAAAGAGCTATAACTGCCTAAGTGCTTTTTTGGGAAGGCCTGAGAAAAACCTATTACAGTAGTCTAACCTACTGGAAATTAAAGTGTGACTTAGTTTTTCTAGGTCTTGTTTGGACATGTATCCTCTAATTCTTGCTATATTTTTAAGATAATAATAGGCCGATTTTGTTATAGACTTGATGTGGGTGTTAAAATTTAGATCTGAGTCAATAATAACACCCAGATTTCTGACTTGGTTTTTAGACATCAAAGAAAGGGAATCAAGATGAGCACCAACTTTCAGCCTTTCTTCTTTAGCACCAAAGACAATTATCTCAGTTTTGTCTTTGTTTAGCTGGAGGAAATTTTGGCACATCCAGTCATTGATTTGGTCAATGCACAGATGCAGTGAGTCTATAGGCGCATAGTCACTCAATGAGACAGCTATGTATAATTGAGTGTCGTCTGCATAGTTATGGTACGCGATTTTGTTCTTTTGCATAATTAAGCCTAGTGGGAGTGTATAGAGGTTGAATAAAAGAGGTCCCAGAATTGAACCTTGAGGTACCCTGTCACGCCTGAGGTTGCTGTCTGGTGACTCTTCTGCCCTCCTCTGGCGGTACGGGGCCAGTGCCCTCCCAATCTATCAGTATTCGTTTCACCTGTGTATTCTGTCTCCTGTTTGTTATATATAGCCTGTGTGTTCCCCATGTCTTTGTCGGAGATTCTCCCTGTATGTCCGTGAGTACCCTGTCTGCCCGTCTGTTCCGCGATTCTAGTTGTTTACCCCGTTGCCCTAGTTTGAGTTTAGTATTTCTTTAGTTCTAGTTATTCCACTTGTTAAGTGCGTACTTTTGTTAACGGAGCTTGGTTTTCTCCACCTTTATTTTACCCTTTTTCCCCAGTGTTTGTTTGTGTGCCGTGCCCCAGTTTTCTGATTAAAACATTCCTTGATTTTTACTTTACGCTGTCGTCTGAGTATCTCTCCGCACTTGGGTCCACTGCACGATCATTGCTAACAGAATCTCCGACCAACATGGACCCAGCGGAGATACTCAGGCTGCGTGAAGAGTTCGCGGCCCAGCGCAAAGTACTGGTCCAACACGAGCAGGAAATGCAGCAGGTGGCCGAGAGCCTCCAGCGATTAACAATCATGGTTTGCTTCATGTCGGAGGCTCGGGAGACCGCCGCTGTACCTGCACCAACACCACCTGCTCCAGCTCCCCAGACCACAGCACGGGAGCCGCGCCTACCACCGCCTGAACGCTACGACAGACGTCCGGAGGGCTGAGAGGGCTCAGAGGGCTCAGAGAATTCCTCACCCAATGTTCCCTGGTGTTCAGTCTGCAGCCCTCATACTTTCCCACGGAGCACTCCAGAGTGGTGTACATCATCACCCTGTTGACGGGCCGGGCTCTGTCGTGGGCTACGGCCGAGTGGGAGCGTCAGACGCCGGCATGCTCTGACGTCGCTCTGTTCACCCGGGAGATACGCAATATAGTCGACACCTCCCGGATGGCGTCGGGGCATGAGGCCAGTCGACGTCTCATGGCCTGTCGGCAGGGTGAGTGCTCCGTGGCGGACTACGCCGTAAAGTTCAGGACCCTGGCAAGGGAGGCAGGTTGGGAGGAGAATGCTCTGGTCGCCCTCTACGCCCAGGGTCTCTCGGAGGTCATGAAGGACGATCTCACCTTCCGAGAGCTCCCTGAGCAACTGAACGACCTTGTCGACCTCTCTATACGCGTGGACAACCGTCGCAGGGAGAGGACAAGGGAGCGACGGTTGACACACGGCGCGCCTCCCTATCCAGAACCCTTTCCCCGTCCTCCTATGGAGGTCCCTCAGGAAGAGCCCATGCAGTTGGAGGCAGCGCACCTTTCGAAGGCGGAGAGACAGCGCTGCCTGTACTGCGGCCGTCGGGTCACCGCTGCGCTGCATGCCCGGAGAAATCGGGAAACGGAGGGTCCCGCTAGTATCTGGGGGGGTGCTGGCGGGACGGGATCCACCCTCCATTCCTGGAGATTCCCGGACCTTTCTCCGGGTCGCGGTGCAGTAGGGCTCCGACCCGCAGAGGGTCCTCGCCCTGATCGACTCCGGAGCAGCGGGAACCTGATGGACATGAGCCTGGCGGCTGGATGGGGAGTCCCGCTCATCCAGCTAGCGGAGCCCATTCCGGTCTGGGCTCTGGACGGTCGGCCCCTGGGAGCTGGCCTGATAACACAGCGCACTATCCTCGTGCGCCTCCAGGTTGAGGGGGCTCGTTGGGAGAAGACTCATTTTTTCATCATTGAGGCTCCTGACTGCCCCCTTGTCCTGGGTCATCCCTGGCTAGCTTCCAGCAATCCCCAGATTAACTGGGCCACTGGGCAGGTTTTTCTGGGGGTGGGGTCTACCGTCCACGCACGTCCATCCATTCCCCTTAGTCCCATTTCCCACCCACTGCCACCTACCTCCCCAGCTCCTGACCTGACCGGTGTTCCCCCGGAGTATTGGGACCTGGCGGAGGTCTTTAGTAAGTTACGGGCCAAGAGTCTGCCGCCCCACAGGTCCTACGACTGCGCTATCGACCTCCTACCAGGTTCCATGCCTCCTACAGGTCACTTGTTCTCCCTGTCCCGACCGGAGACCCTGGCCATGAAGGAGTACATCGAGGAAGCGCTCGCCGCGGGGCATATCCGACCTTCCACGTCCCCGGCGGGTGCAGGGTTCTTCTTTGTGGCCAAGAAGGACGGGGGTCAGCGGCCCTGCATCGACTACCGGGGCCTGAACGACGTAACGGTGAAGAATCGCTATCCACTCCCCCTGATGACATCGGCTTTTGAATCCCTGCAGCAGGCCCGGGTCTTCACCAAGCTGGACCTACGCAACGCCTACAACCTGGTGAGGATCGGGAGGGGGATGAGTGGAAAACGGCATTCAACACGCCGAGGGGCCACTACGAGTATCGGGTCATGCCCATCGGGTTGGCCAACGCCCCGGCAGTCTTCCAGGCATTGGTCAACGACGTCCTTCGTGACCTTCTGGATCTATGTGTCTTCGTCTACCTGGATGACATTCAGATTTTTTCTAAAGACCTGGCCCAACATAGGCAGCATGTTCGCCAGTTTCTTCAACGCCTTCTCCGTCATCAGCTTTATGTGAAGGCGGAGAAGTGTGTTTTTCATCAGAAGACCGTCTCCTTCCTGGGATTTATCGTTTCCAGGGGGGAGCTGCGTATGGACCCTGCCAAGGTCAAGGCAGTGTTGGACTGGCCCCAGCCCTCCTCCCTGAAACAGCTGCAGAGATTCCTGGGTTTCGCCAATTTTTATAGGCGGTTCATCCGCGGGTTTAGTGCCCTGGCCGCTCCCTTGACCGCCCTCACCCAGTCCAGCCGCCCTCAATTCGCTTGGTCCCCCGAGGCGGTGAACGCCTTTGCCACACTCAAGCGGCACTTCACCTCCGCCCCGGTCCTTGGGCATCCAGATCCTGCTCGGCCCTTTGTGGTGGAGGTGGATGCCTCTGATGGTGGTGGAGGTGGGGGCGGTGCTCTCCCAGCGGTGCCTTAAGGACGGGGAGATCCATCCCTGTGCCTTCTTCTCCTGTCGGCTGTCCCCAGCAGAGAGGAACTATGACGTGGGCAACCGTGAGCTGCTGGCGGTTAAGCTGGCGTTGGAGGAGTGGAGGCACTGGCTGGAGGGCGCCGTCCAGCATGTGTATCTCCCACAGGATGTGGTGTCGGATCGGGGTCCCCAGTTTGCCTCCAGGTTCTGGAAGGCATTCGCCACCAGCCTCGGCGCCTCCGTCAGCCTCTCGTCCGGGTTCCACCCTCAATCTAACAAGCAGACGGAGCGCGTCAACCAGGACCTGGAGGGTGTGCTGAGGTGCTACGTCTCTGATAACCCTGCGACCTGGAGCCGGCGACTGGCCTGGGCTGAGTACGCCCACAACACCCTCCTCTGCTCCTCCACTGGTCTGTCCCCCTTCCAGTGCCAGTATGGTTACCAACCCCCCCTGTTCCCTGAGCAAGAGGAGGAAGCAGAGGTACCTTCGGTCCAGGCCCAAGTCAGTCGGTGTCGCAGGACCTGGAGACGGGTGCGGGCGGCGCTCAAGAGGGCCAATCGCAAGCGTCGCCCGGCCCCGGTCTTCCGCCCGGGCCAGAAGGTGTGGCTCTCGACCCGGGACCTTCCACTCCGGGTCGAGTCCCGGAAGCTGTCCCCCGGCTTCGTGGGTCCCTTTCGGGTGGTTAGGCGGGTGAACCCGGTCTCGTACAAACTGCAACTCCCCCCTTCCATGTGGGTTCACCCGACCTTTCATGTCTCCCTCCTCAAGCCCGTTATCTCCTGCCCCCTGGCCCCCCCTCCCCGCCCTGCTCCCCCACCTCGTCTCGTCGGAGGACAGCCGGCATACACCGTGGACCGGATTTTGGGGAGGGGTCTGCAGTACCTGGTAGATTGGGAGGGGTATGGTCCGGAGTAACGGACTTGGGTGCCCCGGCGGAGTATACTGGACCCCACCTTGATTACTGACTTCCCCCGCCTTCATCCTGGGGCACCCAAGTAACGGCTGGTGCCGTTCGTCGGGGGGGGGGGGGTACTGTCACACCTGAGGTTGCTGTCTGGTGACTCTGGTGCCCTCCTCCGGTGATACGGGGCCAGTGCCCTCCCAATCTATCAGTATTCGTTTCGCCTGTGTATTCTGTCTCCTGTTTTTTATATATAGCCTGTGTGTTCCCCATGTCTTTGTCAGAGATTCTCCCTGTATGTCCGTGATTCTAGTTGTTTACCCCGTTGCCCTAGTTCGAGTTTAGTATTTCTTTAGTTCTAGTTATTCCACTTGTTAAGTGCATACTTTTGTTAACGGAGCTTGGTTTTCTCCACCTTTATTTTCCCCTTTTCCCCCAGTGTTTGTTTGTGTGCCGTGCCCCAGTTTTCTGATTTAAACATTCCTTGATTTTTACTTTACGCTGTCGTCTGAGTATCTCTCCGCACTTGGGTCCACTGCACGATCATTGCTAACAGTACCCCACACGTCATGCTAGTTTGCTCAGATGTGTAGTTGCCAATGGAAACAAAATAGTCCCTGTCTTGCAGATAGGACCTGAACCAATCTAAGACCGTGCCAGAGAGTCCAACACAGTTTTCCAGTCTGTCTAGTAGTATTGAATGGTCAACAGTGTCAAAAGCAGCACTAAGATCCAGTAACACTAGGATTGAAATTTTGCCGGAATCAGTGTTCATGCGAATGTCGTTTTGAACCTTAATAAGAGCAGTTTCGGTGCTGTGATGGAATCGAAAACCTGATTGGAATTTGTCGAAGAAACTATGTTGGTAGACAATTTTTAAAATTATTTTTCTTATAAAGGGTAGATTTGATATGGGTCTGTAGTTGCTAATTACAGAAGCATCCAGGCTACACTTTTTTAGTAGAGGCTTAATAACTGCAGTTTTCAAAGCCTTTGGAAAAATGCCTGATAGGAGGGAGCTGTTAACTATTTGCAGTAAATCAGTCGCCAAGCAGCTGTAAACATTTTTAAGGAAGCTCGTTGGGAGGGTGTCATGGCAGCATGTTGATGGCTTAAGATGTTGTACAGTTTCCTCAAGAGTTTTGTTGTCAATGGCATTAAACTGGGTCATGTTTATCAAGTTACATTTATGTGAATGTATCGGTGACACATTTTTGTTTAATGTGGAACTACTGATAGTTTGTCTAATGTTTTGAATTTTATCCCAAGTCATCGGAAGGCAGATTTGGAGGTTCATGATCGTATAACTTTTTGAATAAATAACTGTCCATGTTTGTACTGTAACTAGTTGGAATCTGACATTATAATGCTCTACTAAGATCTTCGACAAAGGCTTATGACATCAGAAAACATCTGCAAACATACTGGATGGCTAAGGGAGCAAGGTTTGGAAGACTTGGAGAAAGCTGTAAAATGTGATCAATTTAAATAGAGGTACTTAGTGCTTGGACTACATTTTTATTATACTGATATTTAGAATGATCATCACAATTTTAATTGGTTCACAACATCAAAGAGAGGATTCAAATGAAGTGCATACATTATGTATAGAGGGTCTTGTGATCTTAAATGTTCGTTTTTCTTCAGGCAACACTTGGATTGAACCAGCGTGGGTTTTATTTTGAAAGCCTTGACAATGATTTTTTTTCTTAACAAGAAATCTGGAGGTAAAGTCGTGGCCCAGTGGTAACGCTCACAACAATAGTGCACATACAGTATATACCCACTCTCGAAGGTTGTGGATTCAAGCCTTGCTTGGCATCTTCTGTCCTGTCATCCCTCTCATCTGTCTCCCTGACTATCTTCATACTGTCTTAATAAATGTGAAAATGCACAAATGTGTTAAGCTGTATTATCTATCTTTTGCCACTGGGGGTGCTTTTGAGCAAAAAGGGGTTCCCTTGTCAGAAATAATGTCCAGAAATTACCTCATTGGACAGAAAGGAGCAAGTCTCCCCATGAGAATGAGCTTATTTTGCCAAAGTTTGTTAGCTGAAAACATAGGATTGTCTGGTTTAACGAGACAAACAATGTATTGTATACAATCTTAAATAAGCCAAACTGAGACTGAAGAATTGGGAATAAAATCACACTGAAGGATAGAGGACGGGTTAAGAATAACACATTTATTCCCAAGTACAACTTCAAATGGTTATGGACATGATGAAGCGAGCTCAATATGGTGGTCACATGGCCAATTAACACAAGTTAACTTTACGTTATATCTGACTCCAAAAGATATTTCATGGTTAATAAGGATTGATAATGCTTTGCTCATCCCTGTGTGACAGACAATCAATCATATCGGATCCTAGATTCGATTAAGAATAACCCAAAATGCAATTTTACCATGCCATCAAGTTAAGATCAATCGGATTGCGAGGAGTTTACGCTCAGGCCAATATCTGAAGCTGATGACTCACTCTACGTGTCGTTAACGCACAGCTAGCGCACAACATCACATTAATGCACATGAAGAATGAGCATAGAGTATCAACAAAACCAATCACCAATTTAACAGTTTCAAAGCAAAACATGAAAAAAGTCTAACCATACGTTTAACGTGTGTCAGAACAACACGGGAGAGAAGCTCAAAGGACACATTGCTGTCCTTCTCCTTAAATACCATTCCCAACAATAGGACGTAGGTGTGAGATACATTACAATGGCAAAGGAATTGACAGATGCTAAGGCGTGATTTCTTCAGGATGTCTACCAGGCAAGCTCATTCAACTGTAAATCAAATAGCTAGCACCACCACCAAATCCGTCTACAAGATCATGCCATCAATTGAAATGACTCTTGTTGTTGGTGTATGAGCAGATTTCTTAGTTTTTGTCTTCACAGCTCCAAGGGTCTTTGAGGAGAAAAATTGAAGGACATGCGTCTAGGTACACCTCCAAACAGAATGGCCTTTCCTGTGGGCCACTTGGACCAGACATCAAGCGTGTGTGTATGGAGGGCACTGGCCTGGGCCACGAGCCTTGTTCCTTTAGTGTAGGGCAGTCTCAGTCTCTACCAGGAGCCTCCGCCCTGGGCCACAGTCTGCAGAGGAAGAACACTTACATGATGCCCCCTGGGCGTGGGCACAGATCTGTTCAACATGACCCTGAAGGAGATGAAGAAAGAGCCTCTAGAGGTGCAGTCTTGTGGACAGTCATCCACGAGGACCAGCATGATGGTGTTTGACTTCAAAGATGAGGGTGGAGGTCAAACTGATGCTGACCTCCAGGATCTGTTCGACGAGCTCACAAAGTCTGTGCCTTCACTGAATGACCTGGAGTTTGAGAAGATGTTAAAGCAGGATGACACTTTCGGCTTAGACCTTGGCAGGCCCAGCTCAGCAGGGGCGGCCAACCTGTGCTCTCAGATTGAGAGGACCATAAAGATGGAGTACTCTCCAGACTTCAGTCAGACTCACAGCGGCTCCGACCAGCCTCCGCAGGGCCCTCCTTCACTATGAGCACCTCCTCCCTGTCCACCTCCCCTCATGCCCTCACCTCATCACAGAAACTCCACAGCCAAGGGCCACATGGCTCTGGAGGAGCCCACAGACCCCTGCCCAGTTGGCCAGAGGTGTCCCATGCAGAGCAGCTGAAACAGATGGCAGCTAATCAGCAGCAGCCCAACAACACCTTGCTCCACCACCACCAACAGACTCAGCCTGGAGGGGTAACCAGCTGGACCACAGCTAGGAGCACCCACTCCTCCACCAGCTCCTTCCCCCAGGAGAAGCTCTCTAATCCAGCCCCACTGGGCCAGCAAAGGATCAGCCCCCAGAGCTCCATCCTGTGACCCATGAGTGGCAGCCAATGCAAAGGGATCAACAACTGCCTCTTCAAGTCCAATGGACACAATAGCTGCAATCACATCTATATAAAGGTCCTCAGCAGTAAGCCCATGCTGCACTTCAGTCCCAAAGCACCCCCCTCTGCCAGTCAGCAGATCCCCATCATGACAGGCCCACTGAGGAAGACTCCAGGCCATCAGCTGCAGCAACCATCCACAACAGCCCAGAATCAGCCACATTCAGCTCTGCACTATCAGAACCCACAGATGCCCATGTCAGGGTCCCCATGCCTGCAGCCCAAGCTTATTCCTCAGAGGACCCCACGGAACCAGCATGGACCAGGGCTCCATTTCAAACTGGCTCAACAACGACAGGTACAGTTGTGGTCAGAAGTTTACATACACTTGTAAAGAACATGTACAGTGGGGGAAATAATTATTTGATCCCCTGCTGATTTTGTTAGTTTGCCCGATTACAAAGAAATGAGCGGTCTATAATTTGTATGGTACTTTTATTTTAACAAATAGAGACAGAATATCAACAAAGAAGTCCAGAAAAAACACATTATATAAAGTTATAAATTCATTTGCATTTGATCGAAGGAAATAAGTATTTGATCCCCTACAAACCAGCAAGAATTCTGGCTCATACAGACCGGTTATATGCCCATGAGGCACACAGATTAGTCCTGTCACTTTAGGAAAAGTACTCCTAATCTCTGCTTGTTATGGGTATAAAAGACACCCGTCAATAGAATCAATCTCTTCCATTCCAACCTCTCCACCACCATGGGCAAGACCAAAGAACATTCAAAGGACATCAGGGTAAGAGTTGTAGACCTGCACAAGGCTGGAATGGGCTACAAGACCATCAGCAAGAAGCTTGGTGAGAAGGAGACAACTGTTTGTGCAATTATTAGAAAATGGAAGAAATACAAAGTAACCATCAATCGCCCTCGGCCTGGAGCTCCATGCAAGATCTTGCCTCGTGGGGTAAGGATGATCATGAGAAGGGTGAGGGATCAGCCCAGAACTACACGGGAGGAGCTTGGTAATGATCTCAAGGCAGCTGGGACCACAGTTACCAAGAAAACCATTGGTAACACACTACACCGTAACAGATTGAAATCCTGCAGTGCCCGCAAGGTCCCCCTGCTCAAGAAGGCACATGTACAGGCTCATCTGAAGTTTGCCAATGAACACCTAAATGATTCAGAGAAGGCTTGGGAGGAGGTGATGTGGTCAGATGAGACCAAAATTGAACTCTTTGGCATAAATTCGACTCTTCATGTTTGGAGGGAGAGAAATGCTGAATGCTACAATCCCAAGAACACCATCCCCACCGTCAAACACGGAGGTGGAAACATTATGCTTTGGGGTTGTTTCTCTGCTAAGGGTACAGGACGACTTCACTGCATTGAGGGGCCAATGGACGGGGCCATGTACCATAAGATCTTGGACGAGAACCTCCTTCCCTCAGCCAGAGCACTGAGGATGGGTCGTGGATGGGTCTTCCAGCATGACAATGACCCAAAACATACAGCCAAGGCAACAAAGGAGTGGCTCAAGAAGAAGCACACTGAGGTCATGGAGTGGCCTAGCTAGTCTCAAGACCTTAATCCTATAGAAAATGTGTGGAGGGAGCTGAAGCTTCGAGTTGCCAAGCAAAAGCCTTGAAACCTTCAGGATTTGGAGAGGATCTGTAAAGAGGAGTGGACCAAAATCCCTCCTGAGATGTGTGCAAACCTGGTGACCAAATATAAGAAACGTCTGACTTCTGTGCTTGCCAGCAAGGGTTTCTCCACCAAGTACTAAGTCATGTTTTGCTTGGGGATCAAATACTTATTTCCTTCGATCAAATGCAAATGAATTTATAACTTTATATAATGTGTTTTTTCTGGACTTCTTTGTTGATATGCTGTCTCTATTTGTTAAAATAAAAGTACCATAAAAATTATAGAAATCTATAGAATCACAGATTCTTTGTAATCGGGCAAACTAACAAAATCAGCAGGGGATCAAATAATTATTTCCCCCACTGTATGTCATGGCAGTCTTGTGTTTCCAATCATTTCTACAACTCTTATTTTTCTGTGATGGATTGATTGGAGCACATACTTCTTTGTCACAAAAAACATGAATGAAGTTTGGTTCTTTTATGAATTTATTATGGGTCTTCTGAAAATGTGACAAATTACACATTCCATATCATTTTCTCATTCAAGATTCAAAGTGTTTATTATCATATGCACAGTAGAAAACATGTTTCCCTGTACAACGAAATTCTTGCTTTGCTGTCCGCAGAATGCCAACCAATATAAAATATACAATACTAAAGAATATACAATATATACTAAACAAATGTACAAGACAGCAAAATTTAAGGCATAAAATAAAATAGCAGCAATAATAATAATAAAACAGTGCAAATGTAGCAGTGCAATTATGCAAACTGGAAAATTCAGTTATTTGAGGTAGTAAGGTTATATTAATCTCCTATGGGTTGTTTCGGAGCCTGATGGCAGTGGGAAAGAAGGAGTTCTTCAGTCTGGTGGTCCTGCATTTAACACTTCTGTACCTCCGGCCTGAGGGTAGAAGTGTGAACAGTCCGTGCTGGGGGTGGGTGGGGTCCTTGAGGATGGAGGCGGCTCTCCTGTGGACTCTGCGGTGGTAGATGCTCTGCAGAGAGGGCAGTGGAGTCCTGGTGATTTTCTCAGCAGTCTTCACCACTCTCTGCAGGCGTCTGCAGTCCATAGCAGTAGTGCTGCCGTACCACACAGTGATACAGCTAGTTAGGATGCTCTCAACAATGCAGCTGTAGAAGTTGCTGAGGATCTTGGGCGACATGCCAAACTTCCTCAGCCTCCTCAGAAAGTACAGCCGCTGTTTGGCCTTGTTAACCAGCTGAGTGGTGTTAAGTGTCCAGGTGAGGTCCTCGCTGATGTGGACGCCCAGGTATTTGAAACTGCTCACCCTCTCTACTTCAAGTTCCCGGATGTACAGTGGCCGATGAGGTCCCCTCTTCTTCCTCATGTCCACTATCATCTCCTTCGTCTTGTCCGTATTGAGGGTGAGGTTGTTGTCCTCGCACCATGTTACCAGACTGGCCACCTCCCTCCTGTAAGCCGCTTTGTCCCCGCCAGTGATGCATCCTATCACTGCGGTGTCGTCTGCAAACTTTAGGATGGTGTTGTCCTTGTGGGAGGCGACACAGTCGTGGGTGAACAGGGTGTAGAGGATGGGGCTGAGGACGCATCCCTGTGGAGTGCCAACATTTGTAATAATGCTGGCTGAAGTCCTATTACCAATCCTGACAGACTGGGGCCTGCCAGTCAAAAAGTCTAGGAGCCAGTCACAGAGGGTGGGGTGCAGGCCAAGTGTGGACATTTTGTGGATGAGTCTGTGGGGGATGACTGTATTAAAAGCGGAGCTGTAGTCTACAAAGAGCGTCCTGATGTAGGAGTCTTTGTTTTCCAGGTGGGAGAGGGAATAGTGGAGGACAGCAGCGATAGCGTCTGAGGTGGACCTGTTGGGCCGGTAGGCATACTCCAGGGGGTCTAGGGTGTCCGGCATGCTGCTCTTAATGTGTGCCAGTACCACTCTCTCAAAACACTTCATAATGATTGGAGTGAGTGCTACTGGCCTGTAATCATTCAGGCAGGCAGGTTGGCTCTTCTTGGGAAGGGGGACGATGGTTGTGGTCTTGAAGCAGGAGGGAACAGTGCTGTGACTGAGGGAAAGGTTGAAGATGGAGGTGAGCACATCAGCCAGCTCGTTGGCACATGCTCTGAGAGCCCGCCCAGGGATGTTGTCTGGTCCTGCTGCCTTGCGGGGGTTGATCTTCCTCAGGGCTTTGTTTACCTGGCCTGATGAGATGGTTAGTGGAGGGGAGGGGGGTCGGGTGGTCCCGGTGTGTGTGTGCCTCCTCTCTGTGCTGTGGTTGGAGGTCTCAAAGCGGGTGTAGAAGGTATTTAGGTCGTCCGGCAGGCTGTCTGTGGAGCTGATGGTGTTGGTGGTGGTCCTGTAGTCTGTGATGTGCTGCAGGCCTTGCCACATCCGCCCGGAGTCAGCAGTGGAGTAGAAGCCGTCCAGCTTCTCTCTGTACTGCCTCTTGGCCGCTGTAATGGCTTTTTTCAGTCCATACTTCACAGCTTTGTACTCCGTCTCATTGCCTGATCTAAATGCAAGAGAGCGAGCACGCAGCATGTGGCGTACCTGACTGTTTATCCAGGGACATGTAACGAGGTCCTTGAACACAGAAGCGGACTCAGTGGTGGTGATAAGGGAAACCCTGTTTATTTAGACTGTTCCTTCTTCTCATCCGTACTCAGGTCCTGGTCGACTTTCCAGTCTAAGCTTTTCAGCCTCCTCCCCTCCAAAGCAGAGGCACACACGTCTTAAACCATTTCGTTAACAAGGCTTCATTCGCAACAGGTGCGCAACGAAGCCTCGCTTCCGTAACCCTTGCCACAGTCCTGTAGCTCCCTCTACAGGCCGAACGCTGCATGACCCCCCACATACCCACACAGGCCGGGGACACGACGGCCGACAGCCTACTCCCCCCCCCCCCCTGCACGGGAGAGGAAGTCTGCCACGACCATCTGCGCCCCCGGTCTGTGCACGACCACCGGGTGATCCTCGCGTTCACATCCTTCATGCAGTGGAGCCACTGGAGGGGAGCATGGTGGGAATAGAGGGTGAAAGCGCGACCCAGCAGGTAGCAGCGGAAGGCGCCGACTGCCCACTTGATGGCGAGGCACTCCTTCTCCACCGTGCTGTACCGGCCCTCCCTCTCTGACAGTTTGCGGCTCAGGTACAGCACCGGCCGGTCAGCCCCTTCCACCTGCTGGGTCAGCACTGCTCCCAGGCCTCTATCCGACGCGTCCGTCTGTAGGGAGAAAGGGAGGTTAAAATCAGGCGCATACAGGACCGTTTCTCCACAAAGAGCGCCCTTAACCCATTTGTGCCGGATGCTGCGCGACGCAACATTGCATCTACCGCCGGTTGCTGCGTTGCGCGACTTTGAATCTACCGCCAGTTGCTGCGTGGCACCACGTGAGCACCCAAATGTCGTGTGGTTCGCCGAAAATCAATCAGACATACACGTGCGTTCTACAATAAACGCACGTGTATGTCTGATTGATTTACGTGATTTTCGGCGAACCACACGACATTTGGGTGCTCACGTGGTTTTAAAAAATCAACAAGACCTACCTCGTGTATTTGAACCAATGACAGTGCATTATATGCTGCACTCATGAAAATTACAACAAATCAAAAATGCTGCGCCACGCAGCAACTGGCGGTAGATTCAAAGTTGCGCAATGCAGCAACCGGCGGTAGATGCAATTTTGCGTCGCACGGCATTCGGCACAAATGGGTTAAGGGCCTCGAACGACCCCTGGCACTGGCCCGACCATTGGACCGGATCCGGGGCACCCTTCCGGGTGAGGTCCGTCAAGGGACTGGCCAGCTCTGAGAAGCCCAGCACGAACTGCCGGTAATAGCCAGCCAGCCCCAGGAAGGCCCTCACCTCCTTCTTAGTCTTAGGCCGCGGAGAGGCGGCGATGGCCGCAGTCTTTTCAACCTGCTGCCGCACCTCCCCTCGACCCAAGTGGTACCCCAGATACCGGATCTCCCTCTGCCCGATCACGCACTTTTTCGGGTTGGCCGTCAGCCCCGCCTGCCTCAGGGACCGCAGAACAGCAGCCACACGCTGCATATGCTGCGCCCAGGTGTCACTGTAAATGACAATGTCATCCAGATAGGCAGCAGTATAGGCAGAGTGCGGCTTTGTGCGCAAGTCCTTACATACTGAATCTCAATCTTCCTCCCAATTTTCTTTAAGAAGGTCTAGGACACCCCGGGGCTTACGCCCGTAGAGTAATTCAAACGGGTAAAACCCGGTGGAAGCTTGGGGAACTTCCCGTACCGCAAACAGCAGGGGATCTAGCCATTTATGCCAATTCCGACTATCCTCGTGCACAAACCTCCGGATCATTTATTTCAAGGTCCGATTGAACCGCTCACAAAGGCCATCCGTGGCCGGGTGGTAAACACTGGTTCGAATCGCCTTGATGTTCAACAACCCGTACAGTTCATTGAGGGTGCGTGACATAAAATTGGTGCCCTGGTCGGTGAGAATCTCTTTCGGGATTCCCACCCGGGAGATCACTTGAAACAATGCCTGCGCGACACTCCTGGCAGAAATATTGCGCAGCGGTATTGCCTCGGGGTATTGGGTTGCGTAATCTATTAAGACCAACACAAATCGATATCCCTGTGTACACCGATCAAATGGCCCGATAATATCCATGGCAATGCGGTCGAATGGGTTCTCGACCAATGGTAAGGGCCGCAATGGGGCCCGGGGAATGGCTGGGGGATTTACCAACTGACATTCGCGACAGGAAGCGCACCACCTACGCACCTCTGCCCGAATTCCCGGCCAATAAAATCGAGCCATTATACGGTTTAGTGTCTTATCATACCCTAAATGGCCCGCCATGGGGTTGAAATGAGCCGCCTGGAAGACCATTTCCCGGCGACTACGGGGAACCAACAACTGGGTTACTTCCTCCTGACTATGTGAGTCACGACTCACTCGCTATAACCTGTCGCTGATGATCGCAAAATAGGGGTGGGCGCACTGTGTCTGGCCGTACCAAAGTACCATCAATCGCTATCACTTGGTCATAGGCCGATCGTAGGGTCTCGTCACGAGACTGCTCGAGGGGGAAGTCACCTAACAGCGGGTAGTTCGGCGGGGAAATCTCGGGTTGAGACCCCCCCGCTGGCTCCGGCTCCTCGGCAGTGTCGCGAGGCACCGCCTCAGCACAGAGCACATTACACGCCTCACACCTCCCTTTCTGTCGTGCACGCACCCCGGTAGCCCGCTTTACCGCTTGAGGAAACCCCTCCTAATCTACACCCAGAACAAGGGGATGCGTGAGGCGTGGGCTAACCGCCTCCTGTACACTATGCTTTTTTCCCTCATAATGAATTTCGATAGCGACCACAGGATATTCGTGAATGTCCCCATGCACACACTTCACCAACACCCTCGATGCCTTTAACAATGCCCCCGGTCGAACCAGGCGCTCCTGGATCATGGACTGCATGCAGCCCGAATCCAAGAACGCCTGGTGCGTATCGTGTTGTATCCTTATCCACAATACGCCTCTCCTGGATTTAAATCTCCCCCTTTTCATTTTTGCACAAACAGTATCTCTAGCCCTCTTTGTGTGAAATGATAATGTGAACCACACACGAGGGCTCTTGTTACCACTTGAGATCTTCATGTAACATCTTCAAACTAAGGGAGGGCAAGTGCCAAAAAAGATGGCAGGGTAGTAGAGGATACAGAATTAAAAAGTCTGATATTGTCTGCTCTCTATAGCACTGGTAGAAGAGAGGCAATCACCTACAGACTCAGCTGACCACCCACATCCTGTCACATGAGCCAATAGAGAGAGCGTTGATACAGTACCAGGGTAAGATGTGTACTCTACCAAGAACATCTTTGATTGTGCTGTTAATGTCCTGTTTGTTTGATTGAATAATCAACAGATATTGATGATATACTGTATCTTAATAAGAAAATGGCAGTAAGAGCAAGAGCAAGTATCAACAAGGGGGTTGTACACCGTTAGAGTGCTTGTCTGCTGAAGGCAGCAGTGATGGGGTTAAATGCCTTGCTAGTTTGGAGAGGAAGGCACACTGAGAAAAAAAAAGCAGTTGAGTTGAGTCTCTTCCCACAGTGAACACTAGCGAGCTGCGCTGAACTTCCTCCCACTGGGGAAAAACTCAATAAATGTTTAAAGAGACCAAGATGTGGACTATGGTCCATGTTTGCTTGTTCTCACAGTCTAATGACTAATCGGTTGTTAGCTCAAGAATGTCAAAACTTAAAGCCACTACAATGGCATCCCTGTGCTCAAGGAACCCTAATGAGGATCCTGACTTACTGTTTCAGATATTGGAATATAGATCTTCAGAATAGTCATGCTCTAGAAACTTTAACTCTATGCTCAAATTAAAGGAATTGAGAAATGTCAACATATTGTACTGAGGAACTACTGGAGTTTGAGGCTACTGTGTGATCATTCCCTAATCATGATCTAATGTAGCCCATTAAAAGGTAATTAGATGCTCTATTTCTAATAATCCAGTGTCATCTGACCTGCAGAGTTGTTTGTCTGCAGAACATAACATACACAAAACATGTAGTTGCTTTTTGGATAATGACTTACTAGTTTCACCTTTTATCATATATGAAATAATGCTGACATTGCTCTAAGTTTGTGTTGTTAGATCGAAGACCAAACATTATCCTTTTGAAGCTACTGTGTTACGGTTCCCCCTCCCAACCAACCCTCTGGCACCACCTCAAGGCCGCGGCGGTCATCACTGGAGCGTCTTCCCAGTCGACAGCGCACCTGGACCCGATCCCCAATCAACATACCTGCGACACATCCCCAATCAGCACCCTACATAAACCCTGCCTGATCTTCACTCCAGTGCCAGATCGTACTGTGTCCCACGGTAACCCTTCGAGTATTCCTTTACGCTTCTAGCCCTAGATTCTCTCTCTCTCTCTCTGTCCTGTGTTTGTTTGTGTTGTCACCGCGTTCCCTTGTGTCCACATCCAGATACCCCGTCCTCCCTGGTGTTTCCCCTCGTCGACCCTTCCACGGACCTAGCCCGCTCCTCGACTACTGGACCTCCCGGCTTCCCGACCATCTGCTCGTCTGACTACCCGCCTGCCTGCCGAACCCTGGACCGACCCACGACTACTCTTTTGGATTATCCTTCTCTCCCCTACCCCTTTTCCCCCTCTATTATTAAATACGCCTTCGGGCTAACCCCACCATCTCTGAGCACCGTCATTTGGTTCCGCTGACGTTCTAGTGTAACATACTGCCCTCTATCTCTGCCCAATACGAAACACTGTACATGCTTATTATGATGATTTCCCAAACAACCCTTTTGATAGCATTTAACTGAATACAAGTTGATTAATTGTTGAAAATGAACTGAAGGAGTCATAAAGTATATAGACAGATTCCACAACAGAAGGGCCACTGTAAACCATTGTGCTTAATGGATTTAAAATGTTTTCCCTGATTCCCTGATCTTTTAATCTCTAGTAAGCTGTTTGGGACTTGCTTCAAGCATATTTGTCATACTTATTATTAGGTAGGTATTCAGACTTCAGGCAGTTATTGTATGCAAAGGATTGTTGACCAAATACTAAACATGAGTGCTTAATTTGGACATTATACAAATCTTTCCCATTACTTATGGTGCCCTGATATCGGGGAACTATGTATAAAAAGCGTTGTCATATCTAAATGGTGAAACCAATATGTACACAAGTACCATGAAATGAAAGCTGAGAATCTCTGATTTAACCTCAAAGTAATTGTTTGATTTCAAATCCAAACTTTTGCAGTACAGAGCCAAAAGAAGAAAAAAAATGCTTCACTGTGCCATTACTTACGCAGGGCACTGTATTTCATAAAGGGAAGCTATTTGAAAATAATTTCGGCTACACTTCATAACGGGAGGGTACAATTAATCTGCAATTTCAATTATTTGAAGATGCATGACATCAACAATTGTGTCAACACTGTTTCTTTTTTTTTAATACTAACCTAAAATGCGTGGAGAGTGCAGAGTGATTTTTGAAATGTTCCTACATAGTTTTAGGATGATTGAGATTACTCATTAATTTATATTTTATATTCTGTGCTTATTTCTCTGCATCTACGTGTAACGAGGTTAAGTGGTATGGACCCAAGTGCAGTAATAACAGAGTAGGCAAGGTTTGCAATATTCCAAAAATGTAGGTACTTTACTGAAGAACACAGGTAGAACAGGAACACCCCCCCCCCCTCCACCCTTCCACCCTCTAGGGGCACTCAGGGTGAACGCGACGGCAGCCTCGTAGCGGGCTGGTCTGGGTTATGGGCTGGGGCTGGGACTGGAAGCTGGTCTGGGGCACGGGCTGGAGCTGGAAGCTGGCCTGGGGCACGGGCTGGAGCTGGAAGCTGGCCTGGGGCTGGAAGCTGGTCTGGAGCACAGTAGGAGGCATGAAGAGACGGATGAAACCAGCAGGGAGGGCGTCACAGATGCACTGCTCCACGACACAGCCATATGATCGATGGTGGGGAAGAGACGCACGCGGCCCTCCTCTTACCAAAGACCTCGCCAAGGCCAGCGCACTCAGGGAGAACTCGGGACAACTCGGGAGGGTCTGGAGACTGGAGGAGCTGAGAAGAGGGTGCAGGGAAGAGGCAGGTAGCATGACAGGTGGGGCCCCACCCTATAACAGCGCAGAGGGACCAGTTGATGTGGGGGTTGTGACAGGCCAGCGACGGGCGGCCAAGAACCACTGGAAACTCAGGAGAGTGGATGAGGTGAAGCTGGATGGTCTCTTGGTGTTGGCCTCTCACACATAGACGGAGGGGAATGGTGACGTGACAAACCCGTCCGGAACCCAGAGGTCTACCGTCAAGGACAGGAACGGTGACAGGAAGGTCGAGACTAGCCAGGGGGATCTTGAGGCATTTGGCCAAGCCAATGTCCATGAAGTTGCTAGCCGCTCTGGAGTCTATGAATACCCAGAGAGAATGGAGTTGCTCCTCCCAGGAGAGAGAGGCTGCCAAAATGACACCAGAACCAGCAGACTCGGGAGAGATGATAGCTGCTGTAATGATAGGACTCGCCACAGGTCTGGCCTTCCCGACAGCTCAGGACAGGAATAGCAAAAGTGGTCTGGTCCTCCACTGTGGTCAAAGCTAGAACTAAAACAAAGCCGTCTTATAAGACAACGTCTCAAAGTTGACAGTCACCAAAGGCTCGATCGAGCGCTCATAAAAGCATCAAGAACCAGGGACAAGTCCCAAATGGGACAGGTGGCCTGGAGACCGGACGGATGCGTTACACTCCCTTCACAAAACGACGGACCAGGGGGTGAACCCCTATAGTCGTTTCACAGGGACCAACATGGCATACCGGATGGTGGCCGTGTAGCCTTAATGGCAGGTCCTGTAAGGAGGCTGTGGGAGTGGAGCACTGAAAAGGCACCACACCACGCCTCTCAAGCCAACTCTCAAACACCCTCCACTTGAGCTCTAGCACCCTGAATCGTGCTGAAACACATTCAGGGCCAAGCTCTCTGAGTGGAAATTGGACCTCTCACGGGCTAACCCTGAATTTAGCATTTAGTCTGTCCACGTGTTGCTCTGAGACAACAGATGGTCGCTGCTCCAAAGCAGCAGTTCCTGTGCTACAGCCAGGAGCTGCTAGGAGCGCATCCCACCTTGATGGTTGTAAGTAGCCT
Organism: Argentina silus; assembly: GCF_951799395.1. Taxonomy (NCBI): domain Eukaryota; kingdom Metazoa; phylum Chordata; class Actinopteri; order Argentiniformes; family Argentinidae; genus Argentina; species Argentina silus. The sequence continues at coordinate 17,521,823 of NC_139654.1, forward strand.
CAGACACATACAGTACGAGAGTAGACAGATACAGTACATACAGTACGAGTCATGGCTGGACGAAACACCTCGAAGCATCGACGAAAAGCCTCTCGCCTGTCCATGGTGGGGGCAGCTCAGGCCGAGGCCAGAGTCACCGGAAGGTCTGTCTCTTGGGTCGGTGTGGCAAGCTTTTGGCACTATTTATCCAACGGCTCAAAATCCCGTCATAGGTGGCAGCATTGAAGCTTACAAGCTTCAGAGTGGCCATGGTGGAGAAGGAGAAACTCATCCTCTTGGGGTCGAGGTACTCAGCCAAGGTCTCCACGGGAGAGTTCCAGCCCACTGACTCTGCATCACTCATGACTCATCACTCAAATACATTTGTCTAAGTAAGTGAATCATCTATCCATCAGTCATCATAATAAAAATAAATCTATGCTAAAACCAGGGGCCACTGGTAGTCCAATGCTAGAAGAAGGAAGAATTATCAAGAGTTGGTTTCTTGAGAAGAGGCTTGACTCTGAAAGGCAGTTGGGACAGATCCTGTGGATCGAGAGGAATTGATTATGGTGGTAAGGAAAGGAAGGAGGTCTTTGGAAATGGATTGGAGAAGGAGGGAGGGGATAGGATCGAGAGAGCAGGTGGTTTCCCGCTTGGATGTGACCAGTTTTAGAATATCATCATGGGAGAGGGGGGAAAGAGCTGATATACCAGAGACCAAGTGTAGCGCAGTGGGTTTGGGAAGAGTGGTAGCAGTTTTGGCGAGAGGTAGAGAGAAAGAGCTAATTAACCTTCTTTTCAAAGTAGGTGACAGTCATCTGCAGACAGGGAGGAGGGAGAGGAAATGGGTTGAGGTGTGAGGAAAATGTGGAGAACAGTTTCCTTGGGTCAGAGGATTGACCAAACAATTGGGAGCAAACTCACTAACTGAAGGATATAGAAGCTGTCCTTGTGTATGTAAACGTTGAGGCAAGCGGGACACGCAAGATGAAAATCCCACAGAACCTCCGCTAACAAGAGCATATGCCTTCTTCAATCTGTTTCTCTGTCACTAATCGGAATTCTATTGACCTGGAGGACGAGAATAAAGAGAAAATAAATGGTCTGGAGATGTCACCAACCAATCAGACCATGCAGGGGGGAATAGCTAAGACAGAATCTTACCAAGGTAAGTGTAAATTCCCCCGTGGCTAGGCCCACAGTGACTCGTATGCTAGCTAGCTCGAATACATGCAAACGAGCCAGTACTAACACATGAAACGTGTTGACGCACTATCTGACACACAAACTCAAGTTGAACCTTCAAGGAACTACGAGAGAAAGTAGCCAGGTAGTGGTTCATAGTAATTACCTCGTGTGGGTTTATTACTAGCCAAGCACTCTGTTGTTAGCCAGCTAGAATAGCAAAAGCTAGCGAGCCAGGCTAATAACAGTGGAGTTGGGGAAGCAGGCTAACGGTCGTGTACCATTGGCTAGCTAGTCAAGTTTTTCAAAGCCGCAACCAAGTGTTCACTCATGCAGAAAAAACAAGGGGGCAAAGTAGACTCTTTCTTTCACTTGTGTAGTAAAAGAGATCTTTCACTTTGTGCATCAAAAGAGGGGAGCACCTCGACAGTCATGTACACTAGAGAGCTCACCCACCAGCTTGCAACAAAACTCGTGTGGCACCCAAGAGAAAATAGCTAGGCCAGTGGCTAATCTCATCTCTTGTTGGCGAACCAAACTAGAGAGAACTTTGCTCGGTAAGAGTGAAGCCTAAATCAGCTGGATTCCTGTGAGGAAGAATAAGCAACCTAACGCCCCGGAGAAAGCTGTGAACTTTCCAGTGGAACAGTTAAGCGAGGTAGCTAGGTTCTATCGGAACACTGCAGATGGGCTTGCGAATAAGCGTGTGAAGAATGAAATGACAGTGCATTGCAGTTGCCTATATAGGCTGAGCTGGGGCGGGGTCAGCCATGCAAAGCACTCCCAGCCTGTTCCAGGCGTCATTGAATAGGGTTTCAGCGAATAGGGCACACAGGGGTGCATATCCCATAGTAAGATGTCGAACCGAGTCGTGTTGCCTATACTACAACTGCTTTTTAACTGATAAGCTAGCATAACGATCGCCAGAAAGTATGCCGTCTGGCTATGGTTAGGCTAGGTTAAGCCACCTTGCTAGGCAGCTACACTACATAGCCAAAAGTATGTGGACAACCCTTTGAATTAGTGGGTTCGGCTATTTCAGCCACACACATTGCTAACAGGTACATAAAAGCAAGCACACAGCCATGCAATCTCCATACAAACATTGGCAGTAGAATGGGCCGTACTGAAGACAAGTGGCTTTCAACGTGGCCCTGCTAGAGCTTCCCTGGTCAACTGGAAGTGCTGTTATTGTAAAGAGGAAACATCTAGGAGCAACAACAGTTCAGCCACGAAATGATAGGCCACACAAGCTCACAGAACGGGACCGCCGAGTGCTGAAGCGTGTAGCACGTAAAAATTGTCTGTCTGTCCTCGGTTGCAACACTCACTACCAAGTTCCAAACTGCCTCTGAAAGCAACGTCAGCACAAGAACTGTTCATCGGGAGCTTCATGAAATGGGTTTCCGTGGCTAAGCAGTCGTACACAAACCTAACATCACCATGCGCAATGCCAAGCGTCAGCTGGAGTAGTGTAAAGCACACAGCCATTGGACTCTGGAGCAGTGGAAACGCATTCTCTGGAGTGATAAATCACGCTTCACTGTCTGGCAGTCTGACGGATGAATCTGGGTTTGGTGGATGCCAGGAGAACGCTACCTGCCCAAATGCATAGTGCCAACTGTAAAGTTTGGTGGAGGAGGAATAATGGTCTAGGCCTGTTTTTCATGGTTTGGGCACCTTGATTCCAGTGAAGGGAAATCTTAATGCTATAGCATACAATTCTCTAGAATGTCATTGTATGCTTCCAACTTTGTGGCAACAGTTTGGGGAAGAGCCTTTCCTGATAGTTCGCAGACCCATTGATTCCAGAAGGACCTTGGTCAAAATTGTTTATAAAATCATGTTATTGTTTCAATAAAAACTTGACTGAGTTTGGATTGACTGTGTATTTTTCATTGTGTGCAAATGTTAATGATGGTGGAGTACAGATAGAAGAGTAGTGGCAGTATATTAGACGACATAAAGATAGTAGGTCCATCCAACTATTTCACTTTCTTTCAACTACTCAGCCATCATCCTTTCTTCCTATTGCCAGCCACTACTGCTTTATCAGTATATTTCATACTTAAGAAACTCCTTAATTGTATTGATCTTTATATCCCTCACCTCTTTCATCTAAACATCCCCTCATTCATCTATCTATCTATCTATCTATCTATATCTATATAGCTAACTTTCTCTCATCTGTCTGCCTATATGCTACCCTCTGACCATCTTTTATCCATTGGTCCATCCTACTATCTCACTTTCTTTCAACTACTCAGCAACTATTTCCACAACCACAAAAAGCTCCCACCCCCCCATACAACCTCTTTCCAAGTCAGGGGGAGAGTGACCTAAACCACAGTCTGGAGGTTGCACATCATTTTCACTTGAACGATTTGTAATGTTTGTGAAGTTTGCCCTCTCGTGGGACAGGTCTGTTATTGCATTGTTTTGCTTGGACTGTGTGAGTATTGACCAACATTGGTCTACAAATCCTTAAAAAACCTTATTTGTCACCACAGGAATAACTTTATTCCTTGTCTCTCTTCTGGCAGCATTCTCAGGTCATGCCCACTGGACCACAGTTGGCCCAACAGCAACACATCATCAATGACTCGGTGAGCAACACGTTGCATTACGACATAGCTAATATTATAATGTCATCTGATACTGTGATAAATTTAGATGCGTATTGACAAAATGTAAGAGTCATTTTATTTAGGTATAGTATCTAGTATCCTCTGTTTATGTTGCATTTCAGGACAAGGGCAGTACACAAGATCAGTTTGACCGTCATCTTACAAGACCGCCGCCTTATTATAAGCAACCACAAAGTTTGTTGGGAGTCCAACAAACAACCCTATTCACAGGTATATTATTTGTTTTGAATATTTAATATATTGGCCATAGCAGCAGAATATGTACTCAACAGTATACCACTGGTATAATGTCAAGTACATATTGTGCTGCCATGCCCAATATATTAATTTAATTTCTATAACAGTACAAATAAACCTACAGTGCTAATGGCCCCTATTGTTACTGTATGCATTTAGGTTTGAGTTCCTCCCAGTCTTTGACTAGCAATGGGCCTGATCAGAGTGATCTTCAGTCCATGTCCTGTCATCTGCCAAACGGTCCGGCTGTGAAGATGACCCCTACATCCTCTGAGAGAAGATTTGGGAGTGGGCCGGATAGAGAGGCTTGTGTGTTGGCCAGCTCCAGCTCCAGCAACACAACAACCAAAACAGGATTGGATTAAATCAAAATAAACCCAGATTCCCAGGGCCTAACAATCAAGGCAACATTTTTGGGGTGAGCAATGTCACAAATGTGCAGCACCCTAGGACTACAGTATGTCAACAACCTATGGGAATGCCTGGGCAAGGACTGGGCATGTGGACAAATACTAACATGGGTTGGGCTTCAGGCGCCAAACAAGCCAATGTCATGCCTGGACTTGGTGTCAGGAGGCTGCTCAACCCACTGCAGTCTCAGGGGGTGCAGCTGGACATGGCAAGCCGTCACTACCCACAGAGGCACATAGGCCCCCCCAACCAGGTGGCAACAGACATTGGAATGCTCCCTCTCAAACCTGGAAGCAGGAGCACTGCCCCCAGACCTAGCCAGCCCATGATGCTCCCTCTACCAGCATTAGCCAACCTCAACCAAGCGTCCCCTGAACAGAGGGTACCTGGAGGCACCTTAGCAGCACTCAGTCACAACCCCAGCACCTACCAGAGAAACCGGGTCAACCGCCTGACCTTTGATTTCCTCCACGAGGGAGATAACACAGTCCCAGGGATCAACACAGACTCTGACTTCATAGACTCTCTGCTAAAGTCTGGCTCTGGGAATGATGACTGGATGGAAGATATAAACTTAGATGAGATTCTTGGCACTCATTCTTAAGTTGGCATTCCATCAGTGGTGGTGCACAATTCTCACCATTGAGTTCATGGCAATACATAGTTATTTCTAGTCTAACTCATAAGGGATTACATTTGTAAAGATATTATGTAATTTTATAAACTCAACATATTATTTGTTATCCAATTATATTGTACTGTTTTGTGTATTCCTGTGAAAACATATTCTATATAATGTTTTAGTACTTTCAAAGATTAATTTGTTTCAAGGGTCAATTGAGTAAGAACCTGGTTTTCTGTGACAGTATCGAACCCTAACCCTAACCATGCTATTTTCTAGCCACAATGCTTTTCCAGTTTTCCAGTAGATTTGGACCAGTTTGGTATTAGCTCAATAGCATACCCCTGTTGTTTTGCATCCAATATTTAAGAATCTAATCAATAAAATGTTTTTTAATAAAGTGTGGTCTCTGTCTTTCTGAAGTTGAAACCTGAACGATGTGTATTTAAACAAGGCAATACAAGTACACAAGCAAACAGTATGAACTACTATGTAGAATGTGTATGCTTAATGAATAGCATTATTTGAAGTCATATTGGAAAATTACAATAACCCATTAACCATTCCAAAGAAATAGACCGACTTTAGGGTGGGCTTACAGGAAATGGAGATTTCTCTAATACCTATTGGTGACATCAAAATAATTAATAATTTGCTAATTTTCCTTTTAGGCCTTCACTTATGTATGCAGGCTATAGGCATCGTCTTACGACAAGTAGCGCGGCTCCGTCCACACTGATCTGTCTGAAATTAGACGTGATATAATATATGTGGGGGGACATGCAGCGTTCGGCCTGTAGAGGGAGCTACAGGACCGTGGCCAGGGTTGTGTCGGCGAGACTTTTGTTGCACACCTGCTGCGAATTAAGTCTCGTCGGCGAATGTTTAAGACGTGTGTGCTTCTGCCATTTCAGGAGGCGAGGAGAGCTGAGAGCGGACAGTGGAGAGAGAGAGAGAGACGCTCTGACGAGGCTGGAAAGCCAACGGACAAATTATTATTATTACTGACTGTATGAATAAACGGGACCTTTCCCTCACTACACCGCTGCGTCTGCCTCTGTGTACATGGACATTGTCACAATATAATTCTAAATGACATAGTATACAGTGCCCTGAGTAAGTACTGGGACAGTGAAGGAATCCTAATCAAAGTATGAGATGTGCATGATGCAGCAGATACATACTATTTGTTTGCCTTTACAACATGATGCCTCTATGGCGATGACATCTTTGTCCTGCTAAAACTTGCTGCTTGTTTGATCTGCAGGTTTTCATAGTTCACAGACTAATTGATTCCAGAAAGACCTTGGTCGAAATAATGTTTTAAAGTCATGTTATTGTTTCAATAAAAACTTGACTGAGTTTGGATTGACTTGAGGATTGACTGTATTTTTCATTGTGTGTTGATGCAAATGTATGGTGGATATGGAGTACAGATAAGAGTAGTGGTAGTTAAGTGCCCTCCATATACCTCAAGATGGCGCCTCATACGGCTGCCACGGTGTGTTGGTGCGCACTTCTTTGTTTGTTTATAGTCTTTAATTCCGTTAATTGTGATTCCACTAAGTTTACTTTCACGAGGGACGAGATGCTTAACATCAGGGACTCAACATCATCTGATTTATGTCCCAACTTTCTCGCCTCATCCGTGGATTTACTGGACATTCTGGTCAAAGGTGCTCTGGCCTTTGGACAAGCAGTACGACAAAGGCGCCGGTGCCGCGGCAAACGCGGCGGGGCTTTAGTGCGCTTTAGGGAGAGAGGATTACGCTCGCCTCTACCCGGAATACTCCTCTCAAATGTCCGCGCACTGTGCAACAAAATGGACGAATTGCGTCTTCTTATCAGGACAAATAGAGACTTTTCCCTCTCTTCTGTTGTGTGTTTCACGGAATCGTGGCTGATGGAATCGACACCGGACTCCGCTGTACATGTGCCCGGCTTTCAGCTGTTACGGGCAGATCGCGACCCGATTTCTATTGGCAAGGCGAAAGGAGGTGGGATCTGTTTCTATACAAATCAACGCTGGTGCAACGACGTTCACGAAAGTGATTTTGCAAACTTGTTCTCCTGACCTGGAATAATTTTTCATCACCTGCAGACCGTTTTACTCTCCACGTGAATTCACTTCTTTTATATTGGCTGGAGTTTACATCCCCCCGCAAGCTGACGTGAAAGTGGCTCAACATCAACTCGCTGACCAAATATTAGGAGCGGAGAGAAGGAGAGCGAACACGTGTTCCCCAGTTATTGTCCTTGGGGACTTTAACAAGGGCAACTTAACTCACGAACTCCCTAAATATAAACAGTTAATCAAATGCCCGACCAGGGAGGAGAAGATTCTTTCTAAACCTGCTGTGAGGACATCAAAGAATTGGAGTAGCAGAGAAGCAGTGGAGCATCTGCATGACTGCCTTGACACCACAGACTGGGACATTTTTAGGACTGCTTCTAACAGTCTGGACGAATACACGGAGTCTGTGACGTCATACATCAGCTTCTGTGAGGACAGATGTATTCCAACACGCACCAGGGTGAGTTACAACAATGACAAGCCCTGGTTCACAGCAAGACTCAAACAGTTTTGTTTGGAGAAGGAGAGGGCTTTCAGGAGTGGAGACAAGGAAAGGTTCAGACTAGCTAAGTACACATTTCGCAAGGAGATTAAGGAGGCCAGAGGACAGTACTCTAAGAAGCTAGAACAACAGTTTGCAGCCAACGACTCCTCATCAGTCTGGAAAGGCCTTCGAGTGATCACAGACTGCAAAACCAAATCCCCCCACTCTATCGAAGACCTCAGACTTGCAAATGACCTGAACGACTCCTACTGTAGATTCGACAGACAATGGAGCAGCCCTGACTCTGACCCACAAAACCAACCCTCCCCCACAGCTATCACACCTCTCCTTCCCAGCCTGGACAGAGACACTAACCTCTACAGCCCCCTCCCCCCCGTCGCACCTCTCTCCATCCAGGAGAGAGACGTTAACAAACTGTTAAAGAAACAGAACCCCAGCACTGAAAGAAACAGAACACTGAAGCACTGTGCAGACCAGCTGTCTCCAGTGTTTATGGACATCTTTAACACCTCACTGGCTGAATGCATGGTACCTGCCTGCTTCAAAACATCCACCATCATCCCAGTTCCCAAAAAGCAGAGGATCACAGGCCTTAATGACTACAGACCAGTCGCCCTGACCTCTGTGGTAATGAAGACCTTTGAGCGCCTCGTGCTCACCCACCTCAAGGCCATCACCAACCCCCTCCTTGACCCACTGCAGTTTGCCTACAGAGCCAATAGGTCTGTAGACGACGCAGTCAACATGGGACTTCACTTCATCCTACAGCACCCTAGACTCCCCCGGCACCTACGCCAGGATCCTGTTTGTGGACTTCAGCTCTGCATTTAACACTATCGCCCCAGCTCTCCTCCAGGATAAGCTATCCCAGCTGAGCGTGCCTGAGCCCACCTGCAGGTGGATCACTGACTTTCTGACAGGCAGGAAGCAGCAGGTACGGCTGGGCAAGCTTGTCTCGGAGCCCCGGACCATCAGCACCGGAGCCCCACAAGGCTGTGTGCTCTCTCCTCTACTCTTCTCCCTCTACACCAACAGCTGCACCTCTAGCCACCCTTCTGTCAAACTCCTGAAGTTCGCGGATGACACTACCCTCATTGGATTAATTTCCAACAGTGATGAGGCCGCCTACAGGGAGGAAGTTGACAGCCTGGCTTCCTGGTGCAGCCAGAACTACTTGGAGCTGAACGCCCTAAAAACTGTAGAGATGGTAGTAGTCTTCAGGAGAAGCCCAACCCCAACTGCCCCCCTCATCATGTGTGACTCCCCAGTTAACATTGTGGAGTCATTCAGATTCCTGGGGACAATAATTTCAAAGGACCTCAGGTGGGCGGAGAACATCACCTCCACCATCAAGAAGGCCCAGCAGAGGATGTTCTTCCTACGGCAGCTGAAGAAATTCAACATGCAAAGTGATGGTTGAGTTCTACACGGCCATCACGGCTCATCAATCACCGTCTGGTTTGCTGCCTCCACTGCCAAGGACAAAGGCAGAATGCAGCGGATCATTCGGTCAGCCGAGAAGGTCATCGGCTGCAACCTGCCATCTCTCCTGGACCTGTTCCACTCCAGGACCAGTAAGAGAGCAGGAAAGATCATCTCTGATCCTTCCCATCCTGGTCATCACCTCTTCCAGAGACTTCCATCCGGCAAAAGGTTCCGGTCAATCAAGACTAAAATATCGCGCCACCTGAACAGTTTCTTCCCCATGGCAGTGGGGCTCACAACCAAGCCCCCTGCCTCTCTCTGACCCCCCCCCCACCCGTCACACAAACAACGCACTGACAGTGTAATTTATAATTATTTAAAATTATTCTAATTCATAGTGTACATGCCCCACAACCATTTCACAGCCTCTTGTACCTACAAGATGTATTGTTCTGCTGCTCCTTTTTGTAAATTTGTAAATTTGTTATTTTTGTTAATACTTTTATTATTTTGTAATAATTTTACTATTTGACTATTTTGTAAATTTCTTGTCAATATTTCCTATTTGTTTTTTTATGGCCACGCACCAACCTCACGAAGTCAATTTCCTGTATGTGCAAATATACTTGGCCAAATAAAAGAATTCAGATTCTGATAAGTATTGGAAAGAGGAAGCATTTTGTCTTCTTTTAGCTGTATACTCCAACATTTTGAAATCAAACAATTACTATGATTGGAGTAGAGACCACTTGTTAAAGTAGAGATTCTCAGCTTTTATTTGATGGTATTTGTGTACATATTGGTTTCACCATTCAAAAATTATTATTATTATTGTTATTATTATGCATAGTCCCCCTATTTCATGGCACCAAAAGTAGAAAATTGGCTTGACAGGTGTTTCTGGTTAGTCAGGTGTGTTCCATAATTTGTACATGCATAAGAGAGCTGTCAATGTCGAGCATTGATTCTAGGCTTTGCATTTGCCTTTGGAGTCTGTTATTGGTGTCTGTCAACATGAGGACCAAAGAGACGTCAATGAAAGTCATGGAAGCCATTATGAGGCTGACATATCAGAACAATCTATCAGAAACATAGCCAAAATCTTAGACTTGCAAAAATCAACAGTTTGTAACATCATTAAAAAACGAAAGAAAGGTGAGCTCAGCAATTGCAAATGGTAGACCAAGCAAGACTTCGACAGTGGATGACCGAACAATGCTCACCATAATTAAGAAAAAAACCCTAACAACTGTCCCACAGATCAGGAACACTCTCCGGGAGGTAGGTGTGAAAGTGTCAGAGACTACCATCCGCAGAATACGTCACCAGTGGAACTATAGAGGCTTCATTGCAAGATGCAAACCACTAGTTATCCCCAAAAAGGATGGTCAGGTTACAGTTTCCTCGAAAAAGTACCTAAAAAGCCTGCAGATGTCTGAAAAAACGGTCTTGTGGACAGATAACACAAATATTACCAGAGTGATTGCAAGAGGAAAGTTTGGAGAAAAATTTGCCCAAGATTTACAGCATACCACCTCATCTGTGAAACGTGGTGCAGGGCCGGTGTTAGGTTTGGGCATGTATAGCTGCCACAAGAACTGCCTAACTTGTCTTTATTGATGATGTTACTGCTGACAGCAGCAGAAGAGTATATTCTGAATCTTGTCTGCTCGAATACAAGCAAATGCCTCCAAATGTATTGGATGACTCTTCATCATACAGTAAGACAATGACCCCAAACACACTGCCATAGCAACTAGGGAACGTTCTTCACTGGCCAAGTCAATCTTCAGATTTAAATCCAATTGAACATGCATTTCATTTCGTGATGATAAGATTTTAGGCAAAAAGACCTCAAAACAAACAACAACTGAAGATGGCTGCAGTACAAGCCTGGCAGAGCATCACCAGAGAATATACCAAGCGCCTGGTTATAATGAGTACTTATGCAGAGGACTCAAATGCACGACTCAGAGACAAAAACTGTAGGCAGACAAAAAAAGGCAGACAAAAAAGGCAGTTCAAAAAGTCAGGCAGATAATCCGAAAAGGGGTAGGCAAAAAGCAAAGTCAGAAACACTTTCAGAGATCAAAATAACCAGGAATACTCAACACTAGGAAAAAACGCTTGACACAAGATGAACTGGCACAGAGACAGGGTGGTCCTCTGTGGCTCAGTTGGTAACAACGCTTAGGTTGTGGGTTCAATTCCCACTGGGACCATATACACTGAAAAATGTATGCACTCACTGCAATGCAAGTCGCTTTGGATAAAAACGTCAGTTAAATGGCGTATATCAGCAGCTTCCACAAGGGAACACACAGACTAAATGATGATGATGAGGAACAGGTGAAGCCGATCAGAGCGGGGTAGACAATCATACAGGTGGGAAACACACAAGGGTAGGTGGTGAAGTGTCTGAAACGAGAGACAAGGTAAGTAACACAAAAATAAACAATAAATAAAATAACATGAAACAAAGACAAAACATAAACTAAGGAACAGGGCGGGACGATACAGCACCCCCCCCCCCCCCCCCCCCTAGGGACGGCACCTGACGTCCCCGGCAGGTCAGGATGGGCTTGGTGGAAATCCCAGATGAGACCTGGATCCACAATTTGGGGATTCAGGACCGTACCCCTCCCAGTCCACCAGGTACTGCCGTCCACGACCCCGATGACGAACTGCCAGGTGCCGCTTAACCGTGTACACTGGCCCTCCATCAATGAACCGGGGGGTGAGGGGGGCCTGGAGGTGGGAGAGAGGCAAAACCCCAAAAACGCTGCACTAGCTTGCGACTGGTAGGCGTGGGCCACTCAGCAACAGCACTGACCTTGGTAGGGTCCATTTGAATGTTATCATCGATGATGAAACCCAGGAAAAGCGGAGGCATGGAACTCACACTTCTCCGCTTTCACGAAGAGTTGGTTATCGAGGAGGCGCTGGAGAACTTGGTGGAATTGCTGGACATGGGTTCCCTCATCAGGGGAGAAGATGAGGATATCATCCAGATAGATGAAGACAAACTGATTAAGCATGTCACGGAGAACATCATTCACCAGAGTCTGGAACACAGCTGGGGCATTGGTCCAAAGGCATCACAAGGTATTCATAGTGACCACTAGGAGTGTTGAAGGCCGTCTTCCACTTGTCCCCCTCCCTTATCCTTACTAAATGGTAAGCATTTCTAAGATCGAGCTTAGTAAAGATCTTAGCCGCTTGTACCAGTTCAAATGCTGTCGAGATAAGAGGGAGGGGGTACCTGTTCTTAATAGTAACATTGTTCAGGCCTCGGTAGTCGATGCAGGGACAAAGCGTCTTATCCTTCTTGTTGACGAAGAAGAAGCCAGCCCCAGCAGGAGAAGAGGATGGGCGAATGATACCGGCAGCAAGGGAAGAGTCAATGTACTCCTTCATAGCCTCCCTCTCAGGAGCTGACAAGGAATAGAGACGTCCTCTGGGAGAAGTTCCCGGGAGCAAGTCAATAGCGCAGTCGTAGGACCAATGAGGGGGTCGAGAGGAAGCACGGGTCTTATTGAATACCTCCTTGAGATCGAGGTAAAAAAGACGAACAGGCACAGAGACGGGAACACATAGACTAAATACACAGGGAAGGATGATGAGGAACAGGTGAAGCCAGGGCAGGGTAGACAATCACACAGGCGGGAAACACATAAGGGTGGTGAAGTGTATGAAATGAGAGACAAGGTGAGTAACACAAAAATAAACAGGAAGCAATAAATGTAATAACATGAAACAAAGACAAACATAAACTAAAGAACAGGGCGGGACATAACACTGGTGGGGTTAGTGGGTTGCAGACTTCAGACAGTTATTGCATGCAAAGGATTGTCGACCAAATACTAAACATGAGTACTTTATTTGTAGTATTTCCAATACTTTTGGAGCCCAGAAATAGGATGAATATGTTATACTTCACGTGAAAATGTTATACTTTCTAAATGGTGAACCCAATCTGAAAAAAACTCCATTGAATTAAAGCTGAGAATCTCTACTTTGACCCCATAATAATTGTTTGATTTCACATCCAAACTGTTGGAGTATAGGGGTAAAAAAAAAAAAAGACAAAATGCTTGCTCTTTCCAATACTTATGGAGGGCACTGTAGATGGCAAAACGTAGCCAGCGAAATAGCTAGCTAGATATAATTAGCAGTAACACACATCATGTTCTGGCAGGATTCGATGTATAAAAGAGCTATAAATTATCCAACTTTACAATTGTGAAATCGCATTTTTTTTTCTGACAACACATATGCAAATGTATGATCTATAAAGCTTGATATAAACGCATACAAGCTTAATTAACCCCCATAACACCCGTTAAATGCACTGATGCTTGTCTTTCACGTTGTAAAAGTATGATTATTGCGCAATATCAACAACACGTAACAATACAGAGCGACCGGAAGCTGGACCCCGTGTCGAGAATGTGCAGGTGAAGTGGAACGTCACTGTAGACAGCCAAACAAACGTTTAGCGCTGTAAAACTGACATGAAAATGGAAATGTTTGGCTGCTAAATATACTCCCACCATAACATATTTAAATATTTTTCATTATTTAGTTTCCCCCATCATCCCAGAAACAGAGACAGTGTGTAAAACTGCGCAGGTTAGAAGATTTATTTTAAAAAAACTCGTTTTTTCAGCGATATTAGCGACTGGTCACAGTTAGCCACGTTACTTGTACACGTCTGGAATATCAAATAAAAACATTTGATCACGTTCAACAATCTAGCTAAAATAGCTGTATTTACAGTGTCCGATGGAGCTTTCTATACAAGCTTGCTATGTTTGTCTCCAGATATACAGTGCCCTGCATAAGTAATAAGACAGTGAAGCATTTTTTCTTCTTTTGGCTCTCCACGACAAAGGTTTGGATTTTAAACCAAACAATTACTATGAGGTTAGAGATTATCATATTTTATTTGATGGCATTTGTGTATGTGGGTCAATCCTGTTAACGGTTGACATTTGGACCTAGTAACTTTTCAAAAAAATAATATAGATATTTCATATTTTTAACATTTAATCAGAAAAGGGATATGTTTAACTGTCTGGAAAACATATTGGCCAAGCTCAGGCACTTAAATGCTTATAATTATAGGCAGTTTGTTCAGACATGGACTGTGACAGTATTCCACCCTGTTAGGAATACTGTAAGTGTTAAAAATGCAAGTGCATTACAATATTAAAAAAAATTTGTGCATTATGTGTCCCTTATTCTATTATATTTGTTTATTGTCTAAACATAATTACTAAACTATTTTTTATGTGTTCATTGTGTTTTGTTTAGTGTGAACCGACAGTTTTTTGTCACTAATTCTCCAAAAAAAGGCAAATAACAACAGAATTCAGTAAAAAATGACATGTTCAATTAATCCCTTCCATCTCTGCAAATAAACACAAAAACATGCAAAACATTTGAAATCATTGTCAATTTATTCTTTGAAATTGTTCAGCTAACATGGTGGAATGGAGCATAACAGGGTGGAATGTAACATAACAGAAATTGTTATTGTACTGACTGAAAAATGGCGCCGCCGATGCCGGTCGCCGTTGTGAGAGCTCCGCAGAGGATGTGCGTTTTTTTAGCTTTTATGTGTTTTCTAAATTTTCTCATTGTGAGAAACTCACTGGCACTGACATCCTACGACAAGGACACACTTCTACATTTAAACTACAACTTAAGACCAAGTATTTTGGATAATTATTCTATCGACACGGCGTGGCCGGCGGAGATCAGAAGGACCCCCCACAATAACAACAATGGGAGCGCGCCAAAAAAGAGGAGGAAACACCGGGGAAAGCGGGCAGGCATTCGGAACCGGCTGAGAGCTCAGGCCCACCGTCCACCTCTGCCTAGCATACTTCTTGCTAATGTCCAGTCTCTGGAGAACAAGATGGATGATCTAAGGGCGAGGATTACTTTCCAGCGAGATGTAAGAGACTGTAACATCCTTTGTCTAACAGAGACATGGCTTACCTCGTTGGTACCGGACCGAGTCATCTGCCCTTCCGAGTCCTTCTCTGTTTTCCGGGCGGATAGAACGGAGGAGTCCGGCAAATCCAAGGGTGGTGGAGTTTGTTTCATGACCAACAACAACTGGTGTAACCCGAACAACGTAACGACGCTTTCTCAGTCCTGCTCGGCTGACCTGGAGCATCTGACCATCTCATGCCGCCCATTCTACCTTCCCCGGGAGTTTAGCTCAGTCATCATCACAGCCGTCTACATTCCACCACAGGCCAACACGAGGCAGCGCTATCGACCCTACATGACACGCTGTGCCGGCATCAGAGCAACCACCCTGAGGCGGCGATGATAGTAACAGGTGATTTCAATCGGGCTAACCTTAAAAAAGTTATGCCTAACTTCCGTCAACACATCAAGTGTGCCACCAGGGGAGATAGAACTTTGGACCATTGTTATACTCAGTTTAAGAATGGGTACAAAGCTGTTTCCCACCCTCCCTTTGGGAAATCAGATCACTGCGCCATTCTGTTGATGCCTGTTTACAAACAGAGGATCCAACAGGTAGCGGTCGTGAAAAGGGAGGGAAAGCGGTGGTCCGACCAATCAGAGGCCGCGCTACAAGACGCGCTGAGTGACGTCGACTGGGATATGTTTCAATCAAGTTCCAGCGATGTCAGCGAGTTTACAGAGACCGTCTTGGACTTCATCTCTACATTAGCCGATAACATCGTACCAACGACAACGGTAAAGATCTACCCCAACCAGAAACCCTGGGTCGACAGCTCCATCCGTGCCGCTCTGAGGGCTCGCACCGCCGCTTACAACTCCGGGCTGGCATCCGGCAGCATGGAGGAGTATAAAGCGGAGTCCTACAAACTGCGAAGGGCGGTGAAAGCCGCCAAGAGGAGATACGCAGACAGAATGCAGGCGCAGATGGAGAGCAACGACACCAGGGGACTATGGCGAGGACTACGATCTATTACGGATTACCGGCACACACCCTCCTCAACCGGAAGTGCAGATGCCTCCCTAGCCGAAGACCTGAACTCTTTTTATGCACGGTTTGAGGCTGGCAACACCACCGCTAGCGCGCCGGCTAACAACAACAACAACGTCAGAGCGCTGGCTAGCGCGGCTGATGAGAGTTCACACGCTGGGGCAGAGCAAGCACTCTCCGTGACGGAACACGACGTGAGGAGGGCTCTGCTGAAGGTGAATACAAGGAAAGCTGCTGGCCCAGATGGCATACCTGGGAGAGTACTTAAGACCTGTGCTAACCAGCTAGCTCCTGTGTTCACCACTATATTCAACCTTTCACTGGCTAATTCAGTAGTTCCCACCTGCTTTAAAAGATCATCTATCGTCCCTGTGCCCAAGATCACCTCCCCAGCCTGCTTGAATGACTACAGACCCGTGGCTCTAACCTCAGTGGTCATGAAGTGCTTCGAGAGGCTGATTAAGGATTACATCTGCTCCTCCCTCCCTCCGACCCTGGACCCACTGCAGTTCGCATATAGACCAAACAGATCTACAGACGATGCAGTTTCCCAGGTCCTCCACACCACTCTCTCTCACCTTGACAGGCAGAAGGGGGGCTATGTGAGAATGCTGTTTATAGACTATAGCTCAGCGTTCAATACCATAGTCCCCACCAGACTGGCTGATAAGATGATTGGTCTAGGACTGAACATTCCCCTGTGTGCCTGGATCCTGGACTTTCTGACGGCCAGGCCACAGGTGGTCAGGGTGGGTAGACACACCTCCAGCTCACTCACACTGAGCACAGGGTCCCCCCAGGGCTGTGTCCTTAGTCCCCTCCTCTACTCCCTGTACACCCACGACTGTGTGGCTAAGTCCAGCGAAAACTCCATCATCAAGTTTGCGGACGACACGGTCGTGGTGGGGCTGATCTCAGATAACAATGAGAAAGGCTACCTGGACGAGGTGGCGGACCTGTCACTCTGGTGTCAGGAGAACAGTCTCATCCTGAATGTCTCCAAGACAAAAGAGCTGATTGTGGACTTCGGGAGAGCACAAAAACTAAGGGCCTACACACCGCTGGACATCGGAGGGACTGCTGTGGACAGGGTGAGCAGTTTTAAATACCTGGGAGTCCACATCTCAGAAGACCTGACCTGGACTACCCACATCAGTTCTCTGGTGGGTAAGGCAAGGCAGCGCCTGTTCCATCTCAGGCAACTGAGGAAATTCAGAGTCTCCCGGAGGATCCTTCAGTCCTTCTACTCTGGAGCTGTGGAGAGCATCCTGGCTGGCAACATCACCGTCTGGTACGGTTACAGCACGGCCCAGGACAGGCGAGCTCTGCAAAGGGTGGTACGCCTGGCGGAAAAAACCATGGGAGCTCCAACCCCCCCTCTCCATGTTCTGTACACCAGGAGGTGTAGGACCAGAGCCTGCAGGATTATGAAGGATCCTCACCACCCGAAACATGGACTGTTCCAGCCGCTGCGGTCAGGAAAACGCCTCCGCTGTCATGCAGCAAGAACAGAGAGGCTAAGGCTGAGTTTCTTCCCCCACACCATCAGAATCGTCAACGATGACCCCACCAGTGCCCCCCTCAAGACACTCACACATGCACTGTCATCTTAACACATATGCACACACATCGTCATCCATCTGCTATTTATATTGCTTACTTATATGCTTACCGGTTATACTGTTCATATTGTTTATACTGTTTATACTGTCCATACTGTATATTTTTTAGTACTTCTATTTTTATTTTATTGTATTTTAAAACTTATTGTATTGTTGCACTACTCTGTGGCACTGTCACTTTTGCATTTCACTGTATACTTGTATGCACGTGACAAATAAAGAATCTTGAATCTTGAATCTTGAGAAATAAACAATAAACAGTAGTACCTGCTGGTCAGCATACCTTGCATGGACCCGGGCAGTAGAACTTGTTTATACCGTTCGGCTTCATGCAGTTTACCTGGATACTGTTTCCTTCCACATTCATGATGATGCTGGGGCAGGACTTCTTGTCATAGATCACCACACACCACCTGCCAACATGTTCGGTGTGGATGGCCTCTGGTCGCCATGGGGTTTCAGTGCTGGGAACTTCTGCTGACCTTGGAGCCTCAGCAGCTTGAATACATGCTTGTTTTAAATCGAAGCATGGGCATGACCCCCTCCTCTCTTTGGCAGAAACAGGTTATGTCTCTGTACCTAATATGGCTGCCAAGGTACTCATCACCTGATGAATTTTCATTGTCCCCTTCACAGCTGTCAAAGGGGGTACCTGAGAATATCATGGCTAACCATTTGTGTGGGCTATTGATTCTCTTTCAGGTGAGTATAGAATGCATTTCATTTTCTTTCAGGTTGTGGCGCCCGGCCCGTGCCTAAGCCCATGCGCGAGTGTGGGACGGTGGTAAATGGAGTATATATCTCGCCTCGCTTTGTCTCTGCTGTTTCTGCTGTCCCTCTCTTGCCCCGTGTTGTCTTTGGCAGGACCATGTATGGAGTTCCTGCGCCCCAAGGGGCCACAGCTGCAACCCGTGGAGATAATCACCGTATGCCCATACATGGAGTTCCTGCCCATCAAGGCACAGGTGAAGGGCATCAGCAGGAGCAGCAGAGACGGTACAAAAGTAGCCCACGGAGCACCCAGTGGAGAGGAGTTGCTACGGCGAACCAAGGAGCAGTTGATGAGAGAGAGAAAATAAGCCAAGTCACCATTGTCCAGTGTATGACCCCTGACCATAGGAGAGCCCGCTACGTTGCCAACCTTCGCCTGTCTGACTACCCCGCTGCCGCCCCGACCTGGAACGTAAGAGGACCACCCACCATGTACCGAACCCCCCTGCTATCTTCACGACACGACGCCTTCTCACCCCCACCCTCTCTCTATCATTTCCCTCTCCCCGCTAACCGAATAAATATCTTTGATTATAATTCTGGTGTGGACCTCTCTGCTTACACTGTGTTTGGGTCCGTGACGCGCCCGCACACCCCGGCGGCCGTCACAAGGTAAATTCATTTCATCCTCTTTGCTCAGGTGAGTATAAAATGGGCTACAATTAATTATCTTTACTCAGGTGAGTATAGACGACATTTCATTGTTTTTTTCAGGTGTGATTAGCATACTATCAAATTCTTGGGATCACTTGAGGATTCCCACACTATAAAGAGGGAGAGAGAGAGAGAGAGATAAAAAATAGGGAGATCATGTGTGCACTTACCACCAGCATTTCCTGCACCCTTGTCTCAACACTGTCTTCACTGACAAAGAACAGCTCCACTTATGATTCCTGAGTCTTCAGTTTATGGAAGAGCACATCAGCATCTTGGATATCCTCCCCCAAGCGCACAAGCCTGTCAGCGGAACCCTGTAGGGTCCCTCCGATACCATCCGGAGCCCCATTGCCATGGCTGGCTTCGAAAAAATTCCAACTGATGTCATTGATGCTTCTTTTGAATGGTTTGGTGGAAAGAAGGAAGAAGTTCCCCTTTTGTTTATACTGGGTTGCTGGTCCATCGCTGAAAAAGTGCAACTGATTCACTTTGGGGTGCTTCTCCTTCACCATCTCCAGAATGGGATCCAAGTGTGCCCAGATGGCTGGCGGGTCATGTCTCCTTGAAGGGGAGATAGAGCAGAAGGTTACAGGTGACTGTGCTCCTGCATACAAGACTCCAGTGTGGAGGGTCGCTTGTGGTGGGATCCACCGAAATGCACAGATTGGACCTCATTTGTGTATTTACACACGTAGTTCTCACTGAAGTCCACGTGAATTAGACATTCATGGTCCTTCAGGCTCTCCCTCAGGTCCCTGTAGGCCTTGTATTGCCAACGAATGTTAAAACTTCGTTAGTCGCTCTTGGAATTCGTTCACGGCTTCATCCTCAGTCATTGTTATCTCCTTCTTAACAGTGATCATGGCCCTCTTTTCATCTTCATTCGTTTTTGTGTTCAGCCGACCATTGGGTGATTGCTATGTCACCTTTGGAAGGGGGTTTCACCATGGTAGCAGGGGAAGAGTGGAACACTTCGCACTCACCATAGGCACAGGCTTTAGCACCTGGGTTGCACACAGTGGCATCTGCAATCTCCTCAAGATTCTTGGAGAAAAGAAGCCCACGGCTGAAAAGGCTGTCACTTAGGAATTTAATGTTCTCGTGTGTCTTGCATTGGCAGGTTTCACGGTCGCTCTCATCGGGTGCCACAACCCAAAATGGCCTTTGGCTGCAGAAAAAAGAGTATGCCACCTGGTGTGTGCTCTCAGACTGGACCTTTCTGTGTGTGTCACGCCTGAGGTTGCTGTCTGGTGACTCTGGCGCCCCCCTCTGGCGGTACGGGGCCAGTGCCCTCCTAATCTACCAGTAGATTAGATTAGATTCAACTTTATTGTCATTGTGCAGAGTACAAGTACAGAGACAACGAAATGCAGTTAGCGTCTAACCAGAAGTGCAAAATAGCAGAAAGTGCAATGAACAGTATTTACAGGTAGTGCAATATATGATCAGTAGTAGTGCAGTATAATATAGCAGTGCAGTATAGCAGTATATGAGTAACAGTAGCATTATAGCAGAATAAATAGTTACAGTATGAACAGTGTAGCAGCATATGAGCTGTATGGGTAATGCAGTCTAGCAGTATATATGTATTAACAGTAGCATGAGGTAGATAGCAGAATAAATATAAATATGGAATGCCGTATAAACAGGTATGTACAGTATGTGCAGTAGTATTAAAGAAAATATAAGGATATGTGCATTATGTGCAGTATGAACAGTATGGACAGGTATGTACAGAAGAGCAGAGGTATGAGTAAGAGCAGGGGAGGGTAGTGGAGTAATAGTGCAATAGTGCAATTGTCCGGGGGGGGGGTTGCAGGGGTAGTAGGTTGTCAGGTCGGTGCAGTGTTCAAGTTCAGTAGGGTGACAGCCGCAGGGAAGAAGCTGCCTCTGAACCTACTGGTTCGGGTGCGGAGAGACCTGTAGCGCCTCCCGGAGGGGAGTGGGGTGAAAAGTCTATGGTTGGGGTGAGAAATGTCCTTGACGATGCTGCGTGCCTTACGCAAGCATCGTTTGCCCTGGACAGCCTCGATGGAGGGGAGTGAGGAACCGGTGATGCGTTGGGCAGTTTTCACCACCCTCTGCAGTGCTTTCCGGTCCGATGCCGAGCAGTTGCCATACCATACTGTGACACAGTTGGTAAGGATACTCTCGATGGTGCAGCGGTAGAAATTCACCAGGATCTGAGGAGACAGATGGACCTTCTTTAGTCTCCTCAGGAAGAAGAGACGCTGGTGAGCCTTCTTTATCAGGGTGGAGGTGTTGAGGGTCCAGGAGAGGTCCTCAGAGATGTGGACACCCAGAAACTTGAAGCTGGTGACTCGCTCCACCTCAGTCTCGTTGATGAGGATGGGGGTGTGTGCACCAGCTTTAGACTTCCTGAAGTCCACAATGAGTTCTTTGGTCTTCTTGGTGTTGAGAGCCAGGTTATTGTCGTTGCACCACACTGTTAGGTGCTGGACCTCCTCCCTGTAGGCCGACTCATCGTTGTTGCTGATGAGACCGATCACAGTATTCGTTTCACCTGTGTGTTCTGTCCCCTGTTTGTTATTTATAGCCTGTGTGTTTCCCCATGTCCTTGTCAGAGATTCTCCCTGTTTTGTTCGTGTTTACCCTGTCTGCCAGTCAGTCCTGTATTTCCAGTTGTTTACCCCGTTGCCGTATTCCGTGTTCGCAATTTCCTAAGTTCTACATTATGCCACTTGTGAAGTGAGTACCTTAGTTATCGGAGCTTAGTTTTCTCCACTTTTATTTTTACCTTTTTCCCCCCAGTGTTTGTTTGTGTATCGTGCCCCGATCATCCCTATTAAAGTAAACGTCTTGTCCTTACGCCTTTTTGTCTGAGTATTTCTCCGCACTTGGGTCCACCGCATCAGCTGCTAACGTGTGTGTTCTTCACCATATCACATAGCAACCTCTTTTGCATCTTTACCTTCTTGCGTGTGACCATCTGTTTTCTCCCCGTCGTCATACGTCTCACATCATCCCTAATATAATGTAATAATAACGTAATAACTCAAATGAAGAAAAATTGTCCTACTCTTAACAGTTGTAACCTTGAGGGCCCTGCCACTGGTTCTAGTTCAGGGGGTGAGGTTGGAGTTGCAGGGGGAGAGGGTATAGCTGCTCTGGCTTCCTTTCTGGCTTTCTCTATGGCTTTTGCATCCCTCTTCCTTTCTCTCCATTTTTTTCTTTGTTGACGCTTCTCTCATTCACTGAGGTCTACTAGTCCCTTCTTTTTCCCTGTCTGTCGATCTGTCTGCCATTTATCCTTCTCTTTCTGGAGGTATACTGCTCTCCTGTCTGGGTCAGCATCTCCTCTTTCTGCAACGCCGCTGCATTTCTGCAGCACTTGGAGCCATTTCCTAACAAATGTTTACCATTTTGCTATCTTTCATTTATACAATTTGTAACACCTGGCTACTCTGAATATATTTATTAATTAGTTAATTCATAGACAGAGCCCTCCATAATATCTTCTTTTGACTCTGTACTCCAAAAGTTAAGATTTGAAATCAAACAATTAATATGCAGTACAGATTTTCAGCTTTTATTAGAGGATATTTGTATAAGTATTTACATAGTTCCCCTATTTCAGGGCTCCTAGAAATATCGGGACACATTAACATAATGTAAAATAAAGTAGTCATGTTTGGTATTTGGTTGCATATCCTTTACATGCCAAAGAAGAGCCAAAAGAAGAAAAAATGCTTCACTATCCCAAATATTATGCACGGCACTATATTAAATTGCATTAATAGTTAACAGTTGAAAATCCATCACAAATATTATATGTATCTTATTATAAATCATTTATTTACTACATTTTCTATCAACATTTCCACCCTAGTAAGTGCATGTTCCACCCAGTTAAGTTTACACAAGTTTTGAAACTATAAAATGTAATTCATTTTCTTAATAAAGCCTAACAGGGTGGAACTTTAAGGTTGTGACAAACAGGTTGACATTATAAAACTTAAAAAAAAAAAGATAAAACTGAGTTCATATTTGCTTCAGTTGGCTCAGTTGAATTCCCTCCAAAGGAAATTATGTAATTTCCTGAACATTATTCTTAAAGGAGAAAAACTACAAACTAACAGGGTGGAAAATTATTTCAGACACACAGTAAATCACAATTCTTTTTTATTTATTTTTTTATTTTCCAGGAAAAATATGTATGATTAGAAAATGTTGAACTTGGTCTATAAAATAATGAGCAAATCATTTGAATATTTTATTATTTAATGACTAATATTTATTTTGTGCTGGGGACATGGCAAAAACGAACCTGTACCAAATACAAAGTGGTTAAAACACAAAATAATACCTTTAAGACACTTTTTTTTGGTTATTTATATGATAAGGAAGACCATAACCTATAATTGAAGCCTTTTAGAATATGAAACAAATATGAAGTAGGATTTCCTAGGGACATTAAAAGGCACCAGTTAACAGGATTGACCCATATATTGGTTTCACCATTCAGAAATTACAACACTTTGTATGCAAAGTTTCTCTATTTCAGGGTACCCAAAAGTAATGAAAAATTAGTAGCACACAACATTCGCCCTGAGCGTGAACACTGGTGGAAATGTACAGAGCTCCTGCCTCTCAAGTAACCTAAATCTATGCAGCCAGGATGGTTTTCTGTTGGGATCCGCAAAAATAAAGGCTCTATACACCTCCTCATGCTTTTACCCAGACTTCCCCTTTTGAACTCAAGTTCTTACAAGAGGTGCTCCAGCTCCATACCTGCTTCCCCCAGGGTGACTCTATACACTTGTGCAGTGGCCTTTATCAACTGCACCTCAACCGAGGGCAAGTCTGCACTATACACACCCTTAAAGCATTAATGCTTTTATCAAATGGGAAGCCAGTAGGACCAGCAAAGCCCCCCCAGCTACCGCTAGCACAGCCCAAGCAACATATTTCAACAGTTGTTAGAATTGTCCCATGATTTCTGTATTCTATTTTTAAATATTCTATGTGCCCCTCACCTCTGGCTCTTCACTTGGAATAGTGGAGTTGTCACTAGAAAGTAGTGATTAAAACGTGTTATCCATATATCTGTTAATGATCTTAAGTGTATGAGTCGCTATTTACCTGGTATATATTCTGTATATTTATTCTTGAATCAATCCTAAATCTGAAACCAGTAACAGTAAGAAGACTACTGTCCAAGTTCTGTGTTTTCACTGTCCGAATTCTGTGTATTCTGTATTGTACATCTATTGTGTTGGTTTACTACAAAACGTCATGTTAATCTGTCAGTCCGTTATTTCGTTGTCTTGTTATCCTGTCAGTCCATTAACTATTGTTTTATTCTAGTAATTGATCACTACTAGTGTTAAAACTAAAACAAAAAATGCCACTTGAAGTAAATAGCATCGATAAGCCCACGACTTAAGGAGGCAGAGCCGCTCCTGATATGTCAGTAACAAACATACTAGATGATTTGGTTCTAGACGTCAGAAAACACCTAAAATTAGATCAGATTAAAAGCAAGATAATTAGCAAATACAGCGTAAAAATTTATGATAAAGGCTTATGGCCAGTAGACGCTATTCAAAAAGCATTGGGTAAAAGTCAGTGTATGAAAGCTGGAGAGGAAAAACATCAATGGTCATTGATAGTGGTAGAAGTGATTTGTGCGAAAAAAGACTTCCACATGACATCGGAACACAAGCGAGTGCTTCAGCATGAAAAAACTAAAACCAGGGCACTGGCCGAATCCAAAGTGAATGCAGAGCAGAGGGCATTGACTGGATCCATAGTGGAACACGAACGAGCCAGGCTCAACAGAGCAGAGGGCCATGGCGGGGGGCGGAATCCAAAGTTGAGTCTGACCGAGCCAGGCTTGAAGCAGAGGAGAGGGCCGAAGTGCTCAAGGTGAAGCTTGAGACAGAATACGTTAAAACCCGGAAGTGGAGGGAGAGAGCTAAAGGGAGACGAACAAAGGAGGGTCCAGCCCCTCCCCTACCAACCATCTGCCCTGTGAAAGAACTCAAGCAAATGGTAGCTACAGTGCCAGGCTATGGAGTTTACAGCTCAGATTCATTCTCTTCCTCTGATGATGCTGCCCTACGTCACACACACGGTTCCTGACCCCAGGGATGTCGACAAGTGGTATCACACCCATGCATAGCAGGTCTCAAATCCTGGGAGCAGGTGCAACGTCTGAGGGGCATTTATTAGCGGCATCCCAACGATGCACTCCAGGTTTACTCCTTTGTGCTCCACCCTCGAGAGATTGAAGCCTTGAGACCAAGAGTGGAGAACGCTCTGGGTGTAGATGGGCAGAACATCAATGGAGCCTGGGAAATTATTCTAGCATGGGTGATTACAGCCTCCCATGCCACCACTGACTGGACTGAGGTAACCAAGTGCTTCCAGAAGGCCGGTGAGTACTTTGCGGACTTTGAGGAACGCTTCCGTCAGACATGGCTCAGACACAGTGGCTTGCTTGCCATAACTTAACACAACATGGACAAGACCATCAATGGAGCCCTAAACCATCAACTGATGCAAGCAGTGAGAGAGGGACTCCGAAGGGGCGTAATCGCAGACTAGAGAAATGCCGGTTATGGTGAACCCGTGGCAAAACTGTCACAACTGGATCGTGACCTGGGAACAGGAAGTATCATAAAGGTCAAAGCGGTCTCGAAGAGCCAAAATCGAGCACCCAGATGGAAAGGAGAGTGTCACAACAAAAATACCTGGACACTGGAAGGAGGACTGCAAGAAAAGAAAATGACAGGAATCCCAGAGGGGAGAAAACAAAATCACAAACAATTCAAACTCAAACTCGATGGTTCAACAATTTTGTCAGCTGTCCTTGGATCAGCAGAGGGGTCTGTTGGCCTCTGTGGAGAGTTGTTGACTAGATGCCCTCTTCAGGCTGCCGTTCACATGAGAACTGATGGGATATATGCTTCACTGGATGTCTGGGGAAGAACGATTTACTTCCTGGTAGACACTGGAGCTGAAATAACAATTATCCCAAGCAGCAGCCAAGGAATCAACATCTCCTACACCGGAAAAACACTTAGTGCGCATGGAGTAGGAGGGGGGAAACTGGAACTCCACGAAACCAAGCCAGTGGAGATAGGAATTGGACCCACAACCCTCACAGCAAAATTGTGGATTGGGAAGCATGTGGAAGAACCCATCCTAGGGCTTGACATCATGACAATAATGAACACCTCTCTGAACATCACAGACAAGAAGGTCTCATGGGTAATTCGACGAGTTCAGACATCAGATCTCGTAAGACACAAAAGACGTCAAAAATTAATGTGAAAATTTCGATATGGAACCAGTGACTGGACGACCACCCCCAAGCACCAAACAGTACCCAATCAACAAAGAAGCAGTTACAGCAGTCCAACAGATTGTTGATGACCTGGAACGAGGGATACTGGTGGCGACACACAGCAGCTCGAATTCCCCAGTGTGGCCAGTTCGTAAGGTGGATGGAACTTGGCGACTAACCGACGACTACATTGTGGCCAATGAGTGCATTGACAAGCTGACTCCACTGATGGCCGATCGCGCAACCATTTTCCAAGACCTCAAGCCTGAACACAAGTACTTTAGTGTTATCGACATATAGAATGGTTTTTGGTCCGTCCCCCTCGCGAAGGACGTTCAACCCTGGCCTGCGTTCTCAGTGAAGAATTTTCAGTACAGCTGGCTTCGGCTGATGAAGGAATGGTTAAATCCACACCCTTAGATAACCCTGACATGATGCTGTTTACCAGTGGGTCCTCCATGGTGGAAGACAGAGTGCGGAAGGCTGGATGGGCTGTCACCACTGACAGCGACGTGATAGCCTCTGGCGCTCTGCCCCCTGGGACCTCGGCACAGCAACTGGAACTATGGGCCCTCACTGAAGCATGCAATCTAGCAAGGGAAAACCGCAAACATCTACACAGATTCAAGATATGCCTTCGGCGTGACTCATGACTGGAGGAATCGAGGATTCCTCAATGCATTAGGAGCATCAGAATGGAGAGATGGTCCACGATCTACTGGTGGCCCTACAGAAACTTGAGCAAGCGTCAATCATCAAGACTAAAGCTCACACAAAAGCTGACACAGAAGAGAGCAAAGGCAACGACCTAGCTGATAGAGCTGCAAAGGCGGCAGCAAAACAAACTCCGACACCAGCCCTGCGGGCAGAACACATTCAACAGATGCAGGAGGCACAGGTGCAGTGTAGCGGTACAGTCAGGACTGTGGCCCCTCTGAAGATATTACTTGATCTGGCTACTCAGATTCATTCACTGGGTCATATCGGAACAGACAAAATGGTTTACCGCTATCGCAACCAGTGGTGGAACCCAGTTTTCAGGAAAGAGGCAGAAAGAGTCGTATCTCAGTGCCCTACCTGTCAGAAAAACAACAACCAAGGAAGAGTCAAGGTGCAACAGCGCACGACTACAGCACCCCCGGGAACTTTTCGGCACCTCCAGGTGGACTACATCACACTCCAGAAGTATGGGAGGTATCAAGATGGGTTGGTGGTCGTTGACAAATTCTCTCGATGGGTGGAAGCCTTTCCCTACCAAAAAGGGAACTGCTTTACCTACAGCCAAAGTGCTAGTCAAAGAAATCATTCCACGATGGGGTCTACCAGAACAAATAGTCTCTGACCAAGGCTCTCACTTCACTGGGAAAGTCTGCAAAGAAGTCAGTAGGATGCTGGAAGTAAAGTGGTCACTCCACTGTCCCCATCACCCTCAATCATCTCGAACTCTTAAAGAGAGACTTGCCAAAATGCATCATGAAGGGGTGCCCTGGCCAGAGGCCCTGCCTGCAGTACTGTGCAGTATTAGAGCAACACACAGTTGCGGCCGCAGCCGACGCCGCCCGTGTATGTCTCTTGTTGTGCTGTCAAGCAGGCTGGGCGCTACAAGATTCCGAGGCTCCGCCCACTCCATCGGTATCACCAGCGCGGATCCGGGTTGGATACATCACAACCAGCGCGCCTATCGGGTCCCAGCGCGGGGCGTTTAAAAAGTGGGGCCAGCTTGTCAGTCAGCGGGCTGTGTGGTGTGTTGGAACAGTTCCCTTGAGAGACTTGTTAGAACGCTAGATTTTTGTAGAGACTTGTTAGAACGATAGACTTTGTATTGTGATACTGTGCATAGCGCACTCGATTATTATTTGTTATGGTTACCGAAAATTGGGCCAAGTTTAGTTTTGTTGTACTGATTTTGCACCACATGTAGTGGATTCTTTTGTTTAGACACTCCAGGAGTAGAGGTGGCTGTTCTTGACTGTATTTAAGTTTTGTCCGCTGCTTTAGGCCAGTGAGGTTTTGTTTTCGCTTTGGTTTTGATTAGATAATGAAAGTTTAGGTTTGGCTCGCCATTTATGAGCTCTCTTTTGGTTATATTTGTTTGTTTGAGTTGAACAGCCCCTACTGGTCCTTTTTTCCATTGTAGTAGCCACTGATTCTGTATGACCCTTGTTACCTTTATAAAACGATTTCAGTTCCTTGTTAATAAAATAACTATAATTTACCAAATCCATCTGGTTTTATGTTGCTTCCCTTTCCCCTAGCGAGCCGGGTTGTAACAATGGGGTCTACCAGAACAAATAGTCTCTGACCAAGGCTCTCACTTCACTGGGAAAGTCTGCAAAGAAGTCAGCAGGATACTGGAAGTAAAGTGGTCACTCCACTGTCCCTATCACCCTCAATCATCTCGAACTCTTAAAGAGAGACTTGCCAAAATGTATCATGAAGGGGTGCCCTGGCCAGAGGCCCTGCTTGCAGTACTGTGCAGTATTAGAGCAACACACAGTAATACCACAGGACTGAGCCCCTTCGAAGTCATCACAGGCAGACCAATGTCACTACCCGGTACTATTGATCTGAGACGAGCAGACATACATCTGATGAGCGACGCGCTTCTTGATTATTGTTTAGCTCTTGGCAAAGCTACTAAAGCAGCTGAACAGCAGGTACATGATGCGTGGGTAGAGCCTCCTGAGGGGGGACATACTATCGTACCAGGTCAATGGATTATGATACACAAACCACAGAAGGTTACGTTAGAAGCTTGATGGGATGGTCCCTATCAGGTTTTGTTGATAACCAACACAGCAGTTAAAGTAGAGGGGAAATCAAAATGGATACACGCCAGTCACTGTAAACTCGTTGATCATACTGGAAGACCAAGCCTTGGAGCTACAGAACAATGAGCAATAGGCTGTGGGGGCCTACTCTGGGTGAAGATTTGATGTCACATTACATCCATGCTGGTCTCTCTCAGATAGGGAAATGTATGTTTTGATTTGGGCAAAAATAACAACACTTCAATAACTGAAAACTTTGTGGGAAGCTATTGAGGCATATTTACACAGACACAGTAAAACCTCATGACAACAGTTTGTGCTCTAATCATCATGCTTCAGCCTATTGTGCTCCTCAGTGTGATATTGTTACAGGTTCAGATGGATCCACAGAATGTTGCCTTACAGTATGCACACATGGTAGCAGGAAAGATGAACCAATCTCAATGTTATGTCTGTATGTTGATGCCCACATCTCACACACTGGGAATACCCAAAATGCCTGTCCCCTTTAACGTTACTCAGATGCAAGACTACTACTCCATGGCTGCTCGAAAGAACACTCATCACTATGCCTCAGCCCTACAAATAGCTGTGTATTCCATGTTACCTCCCACACATAGATCCATCAGACCTCAAAGTGAAAGGTACAACCGCACTGTTCACATGGGAATGGACCTCCCCTAGTCAGAACCATACTATTACTCTAGCACGCAGACGCGAGGGACGCTTCTGTCAGAAGTCTGACGAAGGTAGTGTGCAAGTTGGGCGGAGCGAGTGTAAGAACACAGTCACAGCTAGGTCTTATCTACCCAGCTTCAACACGATGAACAACACTTATTAGGTTTGTGATCTAAGGGCCTACTCGATTTTACCTTATCACTAGGTTGGGACT
The DNA here is from genome assembly GCF_951799395.1 of Argentina silus. Lineage (NCBI taxonomy): Eukaryota > Metazoa > Chordata > Actinopteri > Argentiniformes > Argentinidae > Argentina > Argentina silus. The sequence goes on from NC_139654.1 coordinate 17,551,931, forward strand.
TTTTATCTATCTGGGGTTTGTTCTTCCTGGGATAGTGGTACACTCCTCTCTGGAATCAGTTGTAGCCGTACATCATCTAGGACTACCTTCTGACGATGTGAAACACTCACACACACGCACTAGACGTTCACTCAGTGCTAATTCCACATGCAAAATGACTCATGCTCAAGGTTTCCAACGTCCTATTCTCTCTGTATCCCCCTCACCTGTAGGTGTTTACTATGCCCTGTCTGATATCAGGATGTTGGCAGAGGAGATGGATAAGTTGTCTAATGCTACTGCAACATCACTAGAAATGTTGGGAGAAGAGACTAGTCAGATGAGAAAAGTGGTACTTGAAAATCGTATGGGCCTAGACATGCTTTATGCTCAACAAGGGGGATTTGTGTGCAGTTCTTAATTCCACTTGTTGTTTCTATATTCCCGACCATTCTCAACAATTGGCAGTGCAAATAGCACACATTAAAGATGTTATGTCTGCCCTGCACATTCTAACAACTCTGAGTGGGACCCCTTTTCTTGGGCCTCTTTTTTGGGCCACTGAAACTGTTGGCGCCTCTCTTGCTTGGTCTGTTGGTGATCTGTGTCATATTCATGCTCGTGAAATGTGTGGTGCTCAAAATGTTTGCCTCAATGCTTCAGCGCAGTAAACTGAGAGTCATCGAGACTGACCTGATGCATGCTTGGTATGCATTAAAATTTGAGAACCCTGGTATTTTTTTTAGAAGTATCAGTGACTAATTTGACAATTTAAAATGATATTGCTTGCATTGCATCTTTTCGATTTTTATCATTCATTTTTGTATTTCCTTATTTTTGATTACTGTACTTTGTTTTCCCACTAAAGAATAATAATAGTAGCCTTCACCCCTCCCTGGGTTTAATGGTATTAAGTTCCAGAATCTGACGGCGATTCTGTATGAGGATGTTGTCCTAGAGACAACAGGGGGGGGTGTTAAGTATATGAAGGAATGTTATCACTTTTTATTCTGGCTGTTTTTTATACTCCTTGTTTTTTTTATACTTTTATACTTTTTATGTTTTGATGTCTTTATTGTTCATTTTGGTAATTCTTTATTATTGTACTTTCTTCAAAATAATCATAGGGGGTCTGTTAGAATTGTCCCATGATTTCTATATTCTATTTTCAAGTATTCTATGTGCCCTTCACCACTGGCCTTGTAGCAACCTATCGATACACAACGCAGAGACTAAATAACACCTGGTGCAAGAGAAAGGGAGGAGAGGGATAAGGACCTGTGCTAGTGTCTGGTACAGAGTTCATCCCATGGCCAATAAACAATGAACCCACCCTTGAAAACCCAGTCCTCTGGGAGGTAAGTCAATTGGCCGTCTGCCCTCAGAAGGGGTGGAGAGAGAAGGGGGGTTGGGAGAGTGTTCAGTTGTAATATTTTCCCTTTTATCATGTGTTTCCCCACCGCAACCTGCAACAGATGGGCTTCCATGAACACTGAGAACTTCCCCCCTGGGGATTTATTCTCTGATATATGGGTCAATGGCTACTCAAGAGTCACATCCTCCCCTGTGAATCCTTATCAGAAAATGCTAAGCAGTGTCTGGAATGAGAGCACTCTCTCATTTACCCTGTGATCAGTTTAAACAGCTTAGTTAGTCTGGACACAACATGTTGTACACTCCACCAAAGATGTTGACGATATGTTGTTTTCATCTCCTCATACCTATCTGGTTATCATACTCTCCCCTCATTATCGTCTCAAGTGACTTCTTTCCCCAGCATGCAACCTTATCCCAGTCTATAGGTCTACCCTTGTCCAATACCTTCCCTGACCACTTCACCCCTTTGGTTGCAGTCCTATAGGACATTACAGGGGTGAAAAAAATTCTTCCTGCAAGACAGTGTCCACTCTGGTTGTGTTGGGTTAGTCTGAGGTGCTTTGGGAATTTTGTTAGGAGGTCCCTCACGTAGGACCAGCAAGGTCAGAAGTTGCCCTCCTGTCGTCTTAATTGTCTTTCACATTATGCCTAGTTTAGTCAGTTACGTCACTTACTTACGTCATCTAATAAATGGAAAGACATGGTAATACATTTTGGTTTGGCGTTTAATGAAAATGGTAATACATTAGATTTGATGGTAATACATTAGGTTTGGCGTAACTGGGTGGCTCTGCTCCCCGCCAGAAGTTAAACAAACATCAAATACAATATCATAAGGCGGGGAGCCCATAAACTTTCAAACCCCAACAACAGAACCATCCAATGCATTGGTAGGCCAGCGTCCAGGCACCTTAAATAGGATAAAATCGCACCATGCTCTGAACCAAGGTTGTTAAAACCCCAAAACAGAATAAGAGCTGCAACACAACTTGACAAGCACGTCAACACAGCAGGAACAGTGCATGTCCACGACAACCTGTATCCAAACATAACAGTGCAAAAAAGCGAGTGCGCAGTAAACATGTCTTCCGACAAAAATGCAGAGAGAGAGCCCATAGAGCCTCAGGACAGCAACACCAAGGAGATTAGACCTAACCACATTATAAATAAATAAAATAGAACTATGTAACATATTGAAAATAAACTACCAAATCAAAGTAAATTGAGTTGAACCATAAACCTGCAATATACCATAACTGCTATTGTTTGCTTGTGTTATTTACTTTATTAGCCTTTAACATTTGTCTTTCCTCCCTGAAGTTTTACCTCTTATCTTTTGATTAAAAAAATAAAATAATCGCTTAGGCAATGTAAACATTGTTTGTTCATGCCAGTAAGCCAAATTAATTTGAGTTGAGGGAGAGAACATGTAAGTTAAGCAAGACGTAATCATAAACCTCAGATATGACACTTGTCTCAATGAACTGTAATTGAAAACCATGTAACAAAGCAGGAAGGTTCACTCGCATGCTGACACAGGCGCATTCTGTGAGATTAAGGAACAGGATTTCCAATCAGGAACGGAAGAACTGTGAACATCATGTATCTGATTAAAGTGGTACTTCTTAACTCCTAGCCTCTGAGAGGAAGTACATAGCTACCGAGGTGATCAGACAGCACCACCAGTGAACCTAATTCTGAACTGAGACCTATGACTACTATTTTACAAATTTCAAGCATCCCAATGTCAACGTGTTAAACACCGACCTGAAACTAAAAGCCTAACAGTCCCTGGCCTAAGTCAGAACAACTCCCGCAAGCACAGGAAATTAAGTAACCTGCACACGCAAAGAGAGCATGATGATTGCGCAATGTCGCCGAACGTATTCAAACTAAAAGCCTCTGTCCTACAGCATGAACGGTAACCATGATACTGAACCTGAGCTAACATGTTGAACTTGCTGCCATCAACTGGAGCAACTCCTAGTTAATGGAGATAGCTCCGACATCACCACTGACTGCGCCCAGTAGCAACCCGAACCCACAGTTACAATGTTTAACTGAACACCACAACGCACTCTGACTCTTAACGAAACCCCAAACTTGAACACGAACTGAAACCGCACACCCAACAAAGTACAACCTGCTGCACCTACCGTTACATGTTAACACGCAGAACTCAGCCTGCAAAGAAGGCAACAAGAAAAAACAAATGTTCAACTTCCCTATCCACCGATGGGATCGCGGCACTCCGCTGGGTGACTCATGTGAGCACCTCCCTGGCCGCACGAGATTCAAGAGAGACTAATCCAAAGGGTTCCAATGTTTGGTAGTTAAACACAACAGACAGATTCCATTGAGGGTAGGGAGCTACAAGATAGCAGCAGAATCATGCAATCCAAGATGGCGACGTTCGATGGTTGAGTCAACATGGCAAGGCACATAATAATCCACGAGGAAGCATTCCCGTCAGTCCGTAGAAAGCAACACTCATTTGACAAAAAAGCAATGCTAATAGTGTCGTAGAATTTAAATCATAGTATTTTGAAATAAAATACCGTTAACCAGAGCTGTTGATTCATCCAGAGACTTTATTCACAGAGAAAGAAGCCGTTTCAGATTTGCAAAGTTGAACCCCTTCCACTTCCGTTACCTGTCCTTTTATAAACATCACACAGGTCAACGCCCTTCATTCAAATTCCTGTCTACTTCCACCAATGACATTTAAGAACCACATTTCGTCATCCCGGGAGATACTCCTATCTGGCTTGGCGGCAGTTTGTCTGTTGAAAGATCAATTGACCCAGGCTGTTTTCAAAAGCCTTTTGTCTTGGCTGTTTACAACTGTGTTTATTACTCATCTATCCTGTCCCTAGATCACTCCATCCTGTTTCTGCAGCCCTGAACCATTTTACTTCAAAGCATTCATACCTTCTAGTCAACCCCCACTTATCTGATCTCACCCCTTCTGAGATGTTCCAGGACCATCTGGTGTCCTTGTGACCTTTTCCCCTAGGTGTGGGATTACAACCCTTATATTGTCTTTAAATTTACCATATACTCCCCCCTTTGGGACTTAATAGTCCCACATCCTATATTAATGAGTTGTAAATTATATACTAATAAAACAGGTAAGTGATCTAAGACAACATACATAAGCAAATCACAGAAGCAAACATAACATGTATGGCATCAACAGTATGACATTCTATTAGCTCCTGGGGACACGCCTCCTTTACAGGTGGGGGCGAAAAACCCAGCCTTGTACTTAGGAAAATTCCCCCACGGTTCTCACCTTATCCAATCATCATTGAGCAACCACTTTACAGGTCTGCAAATGAGCACCCGTCCCCATGAGCAACAACTTAACTACATTTAAATGACTACACAAATTGTTAATAAAAAGTAAAACCTCACACAACACATCAACCTATAATGGGACCTATATGTCCAACACAGGGGAACATTCCCTGTCCCTTAACCATGGCCATCCCATTGTGCCTCTATGCATACATTCAACATGGTCATTCTATCAGTACTACACACCATAATTGCTACACATAACACCTTAAAACACATCAATGTCCATTGAAATTGTCAATATCCCAAAGGGAATATCGTCCTTGTATGGCCAGGGTTTCGTCTTTCTTGATGAATGTAGCCATGTTCCTCCCAAGTAGGTGTAGCTGTTAGCGCTTGCTAGTCCTGGCTGGGAGTCTAGACGATCTCGTCATCCTCGGATGAGGGGGCAGAAGACTCACTGCTGCCTCCCCAGTTGAGAACAGGATATAGGTCTAGGTGGCCTCTCACTGTGTTGAGTGCAAATTTGTTGAGCTATCCCTCTGGTTACACTCATCTGCTTAATTGTGCTCTGTATAAAAAAGGATCTCAAAACAGGCATTATACAACAAAATAACAGTCCTAACACTACAATCGCTATCACAACCATTATTCCCATTTTCGCCAACATTCCTCCCCATGATCCTAGGATGTTGTCTAACCAGTCTACTTTCCCAAAGTCTGTGCCCTCATTTCCTCTGTGCTCCTGTACGATCTCACCCATTCCTTCGTCTTCTTCTCTGGTTTGCCTGAGTTCTTGCCTCGGGACCCTGGTGCCGTGGCTTAAGTGGCACCAGGTTAGGCTCCCTCGAACTTGTATTGCAGTGGGGGTGGCTCTCACTACCTCGTACGGTCCCTCTCTCCTTGGCTTGTTCCACTTCCTTCTGAAGACTTTGATGTACACCTGGTCTCCTGGAGTTCTCGGATTGGGCAGGGGTGTCTCCGGCTCCGGCTGCTTGTCTTTTTCCTGTGAACATATAACTTTGTGTATCTCAGTTAATCAATTCATATATTGTTTCAATTCTATCTGGCGTTGTTCAAGTGGTGGTCCTTTGTAAGGTCCTCTTATTGTTAGCACTGGCATGGGTCGACCCGTAAGCATTTCATGCGGTGTTAAATGCGTGTTTCTGTTAGTCTGCATGCGATAATTCATTAATGCAAGTGGCAAGGCATTTACACAATTAAGCTTTGCGCTGGCACATATCTTATTCAGCTTTGTTTTGAGGGTACCATTTATTCATTCTACCATTCCTTGTGATTGTGAATGGTAGACACAACCCAATCTTTGCTTTATTCTTAACTGCTGTATGACTTGTTTCACAGTTTTCTGAATAAATGCTGCACCGTTATCTGAGCTAATCTCATTAGTTATTCCAAATCTGGGTATTACTTCACTTGTTAGAAATTTAACCCCTGTTCCCTGCTTCTACCCATCTTCTGAATCTATCTATATCAACAAGCATGTATTTTTTCCCAATGACCTTTTTTATCATGTCTCCATAGTCCATTACCAAATTTGTAATTTAAATGTTTTTAATTAATTAATTTATAAGTTTAATGCATTTTCTACCATTGCCTGTACATAGGGTGTCCAATACCCTTGGATTTTTATCTTTCTCACAACTTCCCCCCTTGCACAATGGTCAAAACCATGCGCACCAGTGATCAAAATCCCCAGTAGTACCGTAGGTGCCACTATAGTACCCACATATGATCTCCACATTCCTGTAGAGTCCACCTTCGCCCCCCTTCGGAGCCACATGGATTGCTCAAACGGCCCTGCAATCCGATGCATGCGTATTATATCCTCTAGCTGCGTTATTGGTTCTATTAATTGATTATCTGACTTTTCTTTCATCTGACCCTGTCGTTTAACCAATATGGCTACTTCCCGTGGTATATATTATTTTATGAATTCCTTGCCTGCAGAATGTTTTATCAATGGGTTACTTGTTTCTTTCCAATTACTTTTTAATGCGGGTCTCATCATTGGTCCCAAGACTCTTGCTCTATACCCTTTATTTACCATTAATGACACATGATGAGCAGCATTAGGTATATTATACCATTTTTGTACGAATTCTGATTCATCTATTTGCATAGCTGCTCCCTGTTTTCCCCTATAATATATTGTGACATTAATGGGACAACCAGATTTTTGGTTTGCTCCTGCCAGATTTGTTCTTGGCAGGAGTTGTAATTTAAGTCAAATCGTGGTCTCCTTGCATCTGGCAATTGGGCTTCAATAAATTTTCTCCATTTTAACCAATTTTGCTCTATTTCATAATTTATTTCCCCTAACCAGTAATCATTTGCGCTTGCAGTTATTGGTATTTCTTGTATCTTTATTGCCATAGTATCTACATATACACCTTCTGGGGAACACCATATGTTCATCCCCAGCATGCATAATGCATCCCTCCCCAAGAGATTCACCGATGACGGGTCAGAGGTCAGTATGGGCAGGGTTTTGGCTCTGTCTCCTATCTTCTATTTGAACCCACAGCATTGGTTCTTGATCAGCTTCTGTGGTTAATACTGGAAGCTGACCCTCCCTTTTCGGATTCTCTGGGCATCCCTAGTAACCATAATTTCGTCCCCTATATGGATTGGCTGGTCCTTGTGGAGGCCTCTGCTGCTGCTGACCATAGCCCTGTTTACTATTCTCCCTCTGCTTCCATGGATTAGTTGGACAATTCGTTCGGTTGTGTCCTGCTTGGTGACATCCCCAGCACACACCTGGTGGACTTAGTGGGTCTGTCCTTAGGACCCTTCCTTGGGGTCTCTTTCTGCCCTTCCATGGCTTAAACTGCTGGGGCTGCTGGGTATACACCTGAACTACAGGTACGGTGGGTTGCTCTTGTCCCTGAGGTCTCAGCACTGGAAGTGGTTCTGGTGTGGCTCTGTATGGAACTGGTTTCCCGGTTTCGGCGTCCATTACGCCTTGTACCTTATTTTTGTTTCGTTCTGTGAGTTCCCTCAGCTGGAGCTGTGTTAACTTTCTCTGGTCCTCCTTTTCTTGCTCCTTTAGCCTTGATTCATCTCTCCGGTATTTTTCCACCGCATGGACCAGATGATCACAGAATTCCTTGTGTGTTTTGGACGTGAGTCCCACCACATCCTCTAACCTGCTTTTCACCGGAGGGGACATGGCATCTATCACTGTGGTTCTGAACAGAGTTGTCATCAGTGGGTCTCCCTCTGGGTCTACTTCAGTCTCTAGTTTCCACTTCTTCAATTGCTGGTGCAGGTATGTGGCAGGATTCTCAGTCTCTCCCAGTGGGTCTCCCTTCAGGGTCTTAATATCCAGCCTCTGTGGATATTCTTCTCTCAGGGTTGTCCACATCTCATTTCTGGTCTGGTCAAATGACATCCCATCGGCTCTGGTATTGCCCTTTGCTCCTTCCAGTCCACAGCTTATGAGAATGTCTTCCATTTTTGCCACCCCCAGTACCTTGGCCAACAGGGCTTTGAGGTCTCCCACCGCCAGCAGTTTCCCTGCAGTCTCTTCCTCAAAGCTTCTAATCCATTTACCTGCTCCATCATGTATGTCAGGTAATCTGTTAACTATTCCCTGCAAATCCTGCATACCCCAGGGCACATAGTGTCCTTGATTTCCTTTTATCAGGATGGGGCAATGATATCTATCTGAGCGACCTATCTTTCCCCTATCCCTCAACTCTCGCTCTGTTGTTCTGTATTCTTCCTTATGTCTTCTCCTAGTACTTTCTTCCCAGTCACTAAATATTTCATCTATTGTTTTTGCTTGGTCTATCTCCCTCTGGCTTATCCCAGACCTCCTCTCCTCCTGTCCCTCGTCACCGGACCTCGGGTCATCTCTTGGGTCATCTTTGGGTTCCCAGGCGGTTGCCCCCTCATCTCTGGGTGTGCTGTATAGCTGTTTCTCTGTTCGGCGTGCGCTTGGTTTAGTCCTCTTCTCTTGTCTTGACTCTGACCTCCACCCGCCTTTGTCTACCTGGTTTAGGGTTTCTTTTAGTTCTGCATAACAATCAAGCTCTAGGGGGCGTTTTCATCCCCTTCTCACTTCACTTCCCTTCTCTTCTTTTAACATTGCTTCCCCTTCTGTTTTGAACAGTTTCAACATGTCTATTTCTCTCTTTCTTTTCTCCTGTCTCTTTTTTGAATTTTCTCGAGGTTTGTGGTTTCTTATCAGTGTTCCCATTTCCTTACACACTGCAACATCAAATGTCCCTTCCTTAGGCCACTTAGTATAATTCTTACTGGTTCGTTTTTCCCATTTTTCTGACATCTCTTTTATTTGATTATTTAAAAGAGGGTTTTTATTCTCTAATATTTCTACTGGAGTTACCATAGTAATCCCTTTCTCCATTTTTTCTTTTATCTTTCCTTTTGCAGTAATTATTTTTAGGGTTATTGTAAAATGTCTTAATTTTCACTCTTTTCTGTAATTTTGTCAAAAGAGAACAATATTGTATTATTGGTTATCTAGGATATCACTGTAAAATTAAAGAAATATTTTAGGCAACCACTTTGGAATCAGCTTGAGATATCCTCATCACAATTGGTGTCTTACACCCTGGGAATCAAATATAGATATCATCAACAACTGTATTTGCATGTATGTATGTGTGCTTGAGAGTGTATTTGTATGTGAGAATGTAAGAATGAGTGTGCGTCTATATTGGTATAATTATATGTATGTGTCTATGTGTGTAATGTATGTATGAGTGTAGTATGTGATGTGTGTATGAGTGTGTCTATGTGTAAGTGTGATGTGTGTATGAGTGTAGTATGTGATGTGTGTGTGAGTATATAAGATGTGTGTGTATGTGTGTGTCTATGTGTGTGAGTGGGGATGAGGGGGAGGGGGTACGTGTGTGTAGAGTGGGTGTGAATGTGAGGTGTGTGACCCTAGAAGGTGAATTAAATCAGTGTGAGCTTAGACATGAATCTCTTCAATTAAGAATCACTTTCACTCAACATATACTTATACAATAAAATATTCTTATTTTATCTTATTTATTTATTTCATTATCTATTTATTCATTCATCCTAAACCTAACTGCTGTGGAGTCTATTGTTATAATACGCACTCAACCCTGATTCCCTCCCCCTTTTACAACAATACAGCCCAACTCGGATGACGTTTCAAGATGGCGGTCTTCCCGTTTTTCTGTAAACGTCTCTACTTATCACGCTCCGTCTCCCCAAAAGGGTTGTCGCTATTCTTACTTTTGATTATTTAGTTTTTGCAAGAAGTAACTTACGTTTCCTTTAAGAGGCACCGATGGCTTTCTTCCAATTCCGTATACACAGATATACTATATATCATACTATATTCTCATTATTCTGTACTCTGAGAGGCCTAAAAAGGTCACACATTGACCCGTTCTCTAAACATGTATACTCTTTATTCTTCTATACCTAATTTCTATAATATATCTAATTAATTAAACTTTTGTCTTCTCTCATATGTTATATACTAACTGTAGTCCTCAATTCCCGACCAACAGTGTTTATACAGAATATCTCTCTCAACACAAGCCAGCACAACGAAATATCACTCTCTCCACACAACACAGTGCTTTTCACAAACACACACGACATAGCAATTTTACAAATATTATCACAACACAACACAGCAATATTTCATTAAAACTACAGGCGGCAGTTTTCTTTTATAACACAGCGCTAACAAGTACTTCTGTTATCTTCGTCCGCCTATTTAACACTTCTATCCAGCACTATTTCACTAAAACTACACATCAACGATATTTCAGCGTTATTCATTCAATAATCTGCCCGTTCAGACCTGTAATATTTATTTAATATGACAGCGGCATCCACAGATTAGTGTACACCTATACAGACCTCAAATATCGCTCTAACTCTTTAGCTTACTATCCAGCCCCAAATCAATCAATTTCAATTTCAGCGGTATTCCATAAATTTTACATTTTACCCGAGCAGGCCTGAAATATTGATCTGATTTGGCGTTATCCTAAGCACGAACACAGAATTTGGTCACTTAGCTTCGGCCTATACTATCAACTTTCTGTCAATACACTTCCTCAACATGACAGTTAAACCTTCTGTCAATACACTTCCTCAACATGACAGTTAAACTTATTTACAGTACTAACATTTAGGGCATGCACATTTTCTGAAATCCTCAACAGCTCTAGTTCAAATCCTAAATTTGGTTTCTTTATTGGTAAGACTCATGCACGTGTTTCTTACCGTAGAGATGGAAATCCAGAACGATTTATACACATTTTCTATACGAAAAGCAGGAATTCTGCTTACCTTAGTTTGAGCTCATTAATTTTGTATAAATCGTCCGGTCTTCTCCTCAACGATAGTTCACGATGCGAGCCCTATTTATCCAATCCTGTTCGTGACGCCAATTATGTCGTAGAATTTAAATCATAGTGTGGGGGGACATGCAGCGTTCGGCCTGTAGAGGGAGCTACAGGACCGTGGCCAGGGTGACGTCGGCGAGGCTCCGTTGCACACCTGTTGCAAATGAAGCCTCGTTGACTAGATGGTTTAAGATGTGTGTGCCTCTGCGTTTGAGGAAAAAAGGAGGGCGAATGGAAAGTCGCCGAGAGTGTTAGTATTACGAACTTGATAAATAAACGGGACATTCCCTCACCAAACGCTGCGTCTGCCTGTGTGTATCACGGACATTGGTACATTGGCGCCCAACCTGGGACACAGATGGAGGCGTTAAGCACGGCCATCGGAAAGATGGCCCTCATATTGGAACAGCAGGCCCACCTCCAGCATGAGCAGCAGTCCGCGATGGGAGAGATGGCGACGGCGACGGCGAGGGCTGAGGACCGTGCCCTCCTCCGGGAGCTCGTCGGGGCCATCAAAGCGGGACCGACGCCCGGGTCGCCACAAGGTCCCCCCAAGGTACACCTCCAGAAGATGGGGGACCTGGACGACCCGGAGGCGTTCCTGGCGGTGCTCGAGGGGACGGCGAGGATCTCGGGTGGCCGGACGGGGAGTGGGCGTACCACCTGCTGCCCCTCCTGTCGGGCGAGGCGCAGCTCGCTGCCCACAGTCTGCCAACGGCCGCCCAGCGGGACTATCCCTCCCTCGCCCGGGCGATTCGGGACCGCCTGGGCCGTGCTGCCGGAGGAGGAGAGGCCGGCGCCCGCCCCGAGGACGAGATGGCAGGGGCAGGCATGTCGAGAACCAGCCCTGGCCCCACAAGAAGCACCCCGAGCGACAGGGGGGGTGTGTTGGCGATGCGGACGGCCGGGCCATGTACGGTCGGAGTGCCCAGTGAGGGAGGTGGGGCAGGTCGTCCGCATCGGCGACATACCGGGCCCTCCCCCCGGACCAGGAGCGGCGTATCGTGTTCCGGTAAGGATACAACATGATACGCACCAGGCGTTCTTGGATTCGGGCTGCATGCAGTCCATGATCCAGGAGCGCCTGGTTCGACCGGGGGCATTGTTAAAGGCATCGAGGGTGTTGGTGAAGTGTGTGCATGGGGACATCCACGAATATCCTGTGGTCGCTATCGAAATTCATTTTGAAGGGAAAAAGCATAGTGTACAGGCGGTTAGCCCGCGCCTCACGCATCCCCTTATTCTGGGTGTAGATTGGGAGGGGTTTCCTCAAGCGGTAAAGCGGGCTACCGGGGTGCGTGCACGACAGAGAGGGAGGTGTGAGGTGTGTAATGTGCTCTGTGCTGAGGCGGTGCCTCGCAACACTGCCGAGGAGCCGGAGCCGGCGGGGGGGTCTCAACCCGAGATTCCCCCGCCGAACTATCCGTTGCTAGGTGACTTCCCCCTCGAGCAGTCTCGTGACGAGACCCTACGATCGGCCTATGACCAAGTGATAGCGATTGATGGTACTTTGGTACGACCAGACGCAGTACGCGCCCACCCCTATTTTGCGATTATCAGCGACAGGTTGTACCGAGTAAGTCGTGACTCACATAGTCAGGAGGAAGTAACCCAGTTGTTGGTTCCCCGTAGCCGCCGGGAAATGGTCTTCCAGGCGGCTCATTTCAACCCCATGGCGGGCCATTTAGGGTATAATAAGACACTAAACCGTATAATGGCTCGATTTTATTGGCCGGGAATTCGGGCAGAGGTGCGTAGGTGGTGCGCTTCTTGTCGCGAATGTCAGTTGGTAAATCCCCCAGCCATTCCACGGGCCCCCTTGCGGCCCTTACCATTGGTCGAGAACCCATTCGACCGCATAGCCATGGATATTATCGGGCCATTTGATCGGTGTACACAGGGATATCGATTTGTGTTGGTCTTGATAGATTACGCAACCCGATACCCCGAGGCAATACCTCTGCGCAATATCTGCATTGAAGTCAATGATCTGGAAGTTTGTACACGAGGATAGTCGGAATTGGCATAAATGGCTAGATCCCCTGTTGTTTGCGGTACAGGAAGTCCCCCAAGCTTCCACCGGGTTTTCCCCGTTTGAATTACTCTATGGGCGTAAGCCCCGGGGTGTCCTAGACCTTCCTAAAGAAAATTGGGAGTAAGGGTCTAGCGACAGTAAGAATGAGATTCAATACGTCCTGGACTGGCGCACAAAGCTCCACGCCCTAGGGGTTATCTCACGCGAGCATTTGCTGCAAGCCCAGGAGCGTCAAAAGCGACTGTACGACAGGGGAACTACCCTACGAGAATTTACACCGGGAGATAAGGTGCTCGTACTGTTACCCACCTCCAGCACGAAATTACTAGCGAAGTGGCAAGGGCCGTTTGTGGTCACACGTCGCATGGGGGACGTGGATTACGAGGTAGTACGCTCGGACCGGGGGGATAGCTTGCAGGTGTATCACGTAAATCTCCTAAAAAAATGGAACGACGTGGTCACTGTTGCTCTGGCTACAATAATTCCAGAGAGAGATGAGTTCGGTCCGGAAGTCCCAAAATCAAAAGTTAGCACTCCGGTCGGTATTGATAACCATCTCTCTGCTAGCCAGGCCACGGACGTTGCAGATTTGCAAGCTAAGTTTGCGGACGTGTTCTCTCCCCTGCCTGGTCAGACTACGCTTATCGACCACCACATAGAAACGCAGCCGGGGTTAATGGTGCGCACGCGTCCCTATACGTTTGCCGGTACACAAACGAGACATTGTGTGCAGGGAATTGGAAGCCATGCTGGAGCTGGGTGTGGTCGAGGAGTCCCGCAGTGACTGGTGTAGCCCCATTGTGCTTGTCAACAAGCCGGATGGGGCTATACGGTTCTGTGTGGATTATAGACGGGTTAATGCGGTCTCTAAGTTCGATGCCTACCCGATGCCCCGGGTTGACGAGCTCTTGGACCGGCTTGGCACGGCCAAGTATTTCACGACGTTGGATTGCACGAAGGGATACTGGCAGATTCCACTCTCGTCGGTATCCCGGGAGAAAACTGCATTCTCCACTCCGATCGGGCTATTCCAGTTCACGGTGCTCCCTTTCGGGTTGTTCGGAGCCCCAGCCACTTTTCAGCGCCTCATGGACCGCATTCTGCGGCCGCACTCTGCCTATGCTGCGGCCTATCTGGATGACATTGTCATTCACAGTGACACCTGGGCGCAGCATGTGCAGAGTGTGGCTGCTGTTCTGCAGTCCCTGAGGCAGGCGGGGCTGACGGCCAACCCGAAGAAGTGCGTGATCGGGCGGAGGGAGATCCGGTATCTGGGGTACCACTTGGGTCGGGGGGAGGTGCGGCCGCAGATTGAAAAAACTGCGGCCATCACCGCCTCTCCGCGGCCCAAGACGGAGAAGGAGTTGAGGGCCTTCCTGGGGCTGGCTGGCTATTACCGGCAGTTCGTGCCGGGGTTTTCAGAGCTGGCCAGTCCCTTGACGGACCTCACCCGGAAGGGTGCCCCGGATCCGGTCCAATGGTCGGGCCAGTGCCAGGGGTCGTTCGAGGCCCTTAAGGGAGCTCTTTGTGGAGAAACGGTCCTGTTTGCGCCTGATTTTAACCTCCCTTTCTCCCTACAGACGGACGCGTCGGATAGAGGCCTGGGAGCAGTGCTGACCCAGCAGGTGGAGGGGGCTGACCGGCCGGTGCTGTACCTGAGCCGCAAACTATCGGAGAGGGAGGGCCGGTACAGCACAGTGGAGAAGGAGTGCCTGGCCATCAAGTGGGCGGTCGGTGCCCTCCGCTACTATCCGCTGGGTCGCGCTTTCACCCTCTACTCCGACCATGCTCCCCTCCAGTGGCTCCACCGCATGAAGGATGTGAACGCGAGGATCACCCGGTGGTATCTCGCGTTGCAGCCCTTCAACTTTTCGGTCGTGCACAGACCGGGGGCGCAGATGGTCGTGGCAGACTTCCTCTCCCGTGCAGGGGGGGGGAGTAGGTTGTCGGCCGTCGTGTCCCTGGCCTGTGTCGGGCGGTGGGGGTATGTGGGGGGACATGCAGCGTTCGGCCTGTAGAGGGAGCTACAGGACCGTGGCCAGGGTGACGTCGGCGAGGCTCCGTTGCACACCTGTTGCAAATGAAGCCTCGTCGACTAGATGGTTTAAGATGTGTGTGCCTCTGCGTTCAAGGAAAAAAGGAGGGCGACTGGAAAGTCGCCGAGAGTGTTAGTATTATGAACTTGATAAATAAACGGGACATTCCCTCACCAAAACGCTGCGTCTGCCTCTGTGTATCACGGACATTGTTACGCATAGTATTTTGAAATAAAATACCGTTAACCAGAGCTGTTGATTCATCCAGAGACTTTATTCACAGAGAAAGAAGCCGTTTCAGATTGGCAAAGTTGAACCCCTTCCACTTCCCATACCTTTTATAAACATCACACAGGTCAACGCCCTTCATTCAAATTCCTGTCTACTAACACCAATGACATTTAAGAACTACATTTCGTCATCCCGGGAGATACTCCTATCTGGCTTGGCGGCAGTTTGTCTGTTGAAAGATCAATTGACCCAAGCTGTTTTCAAAAGCCTTTTGTCTTGGCTGTTTACAACTGTGTTTATTACTCATCTATCCTGTCCCTAGATCACTCCATCCTGTTTCTGCAGCCCTGAACCATTTTACTTCAAAGCATTCATACCCTCTAGTCAACCCCCACTTATCTGATCTCACCCCTTCTGAGATGTTCCAGGACTATCTGGTGTCCTTGTGACCTTTTCCCCTAGGTGTGGGATTACAACCCTTATATTGTCTTTAAATTTACCATAATAGCAAATATCGTACAAATGCTCAATTCTAATAATGATCACCCAGTTAGCAAGAAAACATTTAGGACGAAAACGCAGCCAGTTTGATAGCATAGTCTCACAAGTGTATGACAAAGTTAACTACTACCTGACAAGAACCTCAACCAGATAGCAATAATGTAACTCGCATAGTCAGTGGCGAAATGTTGGAGTCCATGGTGGAGTATTGCAAACGCGTCTCTCTTAAACTTAGTCCCAACTTTCATAGGTGGGTTCAGCTGTCCACAAAGCTCTCAAGTCTCACGCATTTCAACCCGTTCACACGCTCACACGCCACACCTTGTATTTCTCACACAGAGAAATTACCAGGATAACGCCCACCAAGTTGCGCCGCTATTTTTTATAACAGTGGAACAGGTAGGAATCAAGTGGGTTCCCCATACAGTTCAGGAGGCGCCTGCCACGTACCAGCTAATCAAATAAAAAGAATATAGCTACCGAACAGCCAATCAAAAAATAGCATTGCTGTATCCGGGTAAGATTTAGATATTCCCGCCAAAACAACGTTACATTCTGATTCCAACGAGGACAATGACATTGATTCACGCGCTCGCTGAAGTAGCTACAGAAGAGGACAGCACGCATTGATTCACATCTCGCCGAAGTAGCTACAGACTGATCGACGTGGGAGAAGACCATATCCTATGAGAGAGAATATAGTATTCACCTTCTGTCAAAAGGTGATGACGTCACATGAATTTAATCATCAAAAATAATACTTGAAAATTATAAGTCCCGCCCCTTTGGACTGATGTGGTGGGTGTTGATGCTTGCGCAATGAGACGTTGGTGAGAGGACAAGGTGTTCTGCTGTTTGTGAAATTAGATTTAGGAACTTTTTTTCTTTTTTTAGGAACTTTTTTGAGGATGTGGTCACACCCACAGGATATAGAACCGTTAGAACGGTTGGATTAGGGGCCTTTTCTCTTTCTAGGAAACCAGGGGCCCTGAACTGACTGAAGACCAACCAAGGGCCAGCTAAAGTTTGTCACTGATAAGTGCTGTGTGATGTGTCGTGATGACTTCATGCCGCATACATACATCTAGACACGCATACTATAAACGTTTATTGCATATGAGGCTTAAAATAAAAGCTCAATACTGAGGGTTAAAATGTGCAATTAAAAAAAAAAGGCAATTAAAAAATGGTTAGGCTGCTACTCTAGTGGTAGTAATGTGTTCAATAATGAAGAATAAAAATAAGTGTTCAATAATGAAGAATAAAATGGGGAATTAAAAAATGGTTACATTTTTAAAAATGTTTAGTTTCAAACATGGGTATGACACATGTCGCGGGCGTGTCACTGATAAGATCACGTGTTTCCCGGGCAAAAGGTGTATATATATGACCCTGTGTGAGATCTGTAGTAGTTGTCACTATATGACAGTGTCTAAAATGTCGTCTACAAGTATGATGTGGGAATTGGACGGCGGTCGTGTAGTGCGTGTCGAGTTTGCATCAGGAGGTGCATTCCCCTATGTGGACATATACACTTTCGAAAAAGAATCTGAGAATCTTCTGAGAATCTATTCATCAGAATTCGAAAGATTGAAGGGTCACATCCTGGAATTCATCCGCTACATGCATTCTGTGCACGACGAGCAAAATGCGACCCTGGAGGGTATGAAACCCTCTAGCCCATAGGTGTCAAACTCATTCCATGGAGGGCCGAGTGTCTACAGGTTTTTGGTTTTTCCTTTCAATTTAGACCTCGTCAACCAGGTGAGGGGAGTTCCATACTAATTAGTGACCTTAATTCATCAATCAAGTAGATGGGAAGAGCAAAAACCTGTAGACACTCGGCCCTCCATGGAATGAGTTTGACACCTATGCTCTAGCCAGATGAACGTGGATCCCAGAGTACCGAGCCGTTCCCTGCAGGAAGCTTTTCTTGTTGACTGTTCAAGATCTCACATATGGCTGTTGGTGCGATTCCAGACAGAGGCAGAGTCTTCTGAAAGACCGCTACTGTCCGATTAAACTGGCAATCAAAGTGGTAGACTTCTCAAGGTTGACTAATCTCCTGAAAGCTATCACCGAGTTTTTCAATCAGGAAAGTCAGAGACTGAGACTCATCCAGCTGGCAAAACGTCTGAACACATGCTCTGGTAAACGGATCTCAGGCCCGTCCAGGCGTTTAACCCCTAGATCTCTGTCTGACTCTGAGCCATACAGACGTAATCTTTTTCCAGAAGACATGCTTGAAACAGACGGTGTTGAATCATAGTAAATCATGCTAGACACCTCTACTACCAATGGCTACTAGACACGCCTACTAGACACGCCTACTAGACACAAGCCCTCCACCCCCCCTCACCTTCAATCAATATAAGAAGTTTGGAAAAACGAGTTTGTGCGACATTACTTCAACATGGCTGATTTTTTCACAGTCAACGATTTGCCTTCATCAAGTGAAGACGAAGGCTACTCTACAGCTGGGGAATGTAAACCCCTAGAATCTCAGGACGAAGAGTCTAAGCTTCTCAGATATCTTCCGAGCCTTTCTCAGGAATCTGGCGGCTACGATGATTTGTATAAACCGGTTCTTGAAGACTATCGGAATGCCCAGACGGACGACCTCACGAGGTGGAAAGCCCTAGAACATCAGAGCGATTCCGAGGAGACTATTAGCCTTGTCACCCACTCTCCCGACTCGCCCGACAGCGACATGTCAAATACTCCGTCCTGGCCTCTTGAATTCCCCGTCAAAAGATATAGGCCATATACCGACAAGCCAACATCGGACAAAGCACCCTGTCTGTACACCCCTGGGTGTCAGGCTTCAGATTTTGCTGCCCCCGTGGCTGAAGATCGTTCTGTCCTCAACGCCTATCCTACACCTCCGACTTCGCCTCGCCTGCAAGTAGCGGGATCCCCTGTGGTTCAGAACGAACCCTGTGCGGAAGCTTGCATCACTGCTCAGGGGACACCCGTGAACCCTCCCTTGTATGAGCCGATGGTTGTTGTGGTTAAAGAAATTCTAGAGAACCGGCTTCAATCTCAGCGTCAGGGTGGTGATGTTTTTCTGGACACGGTGAAGGCCAGCGTTGCCATTGTGTTAACATTGGTGATAGAGGATCAGATAAAAAACGAATGTTATGGGTGTAAAACCGGTCATCCAAGCCAACGTCAGCATGCTTGTCTGTACCCTCTAGAGCGTGATTACTTTTACAGCAACTTTGAGGCGCTGATGACCGCCCTGTGGACATGGAAATTTCTCCCGACTCTTATGGTTGCTCTGGAGACGGTTGGATTAGGTGAGATAGCAACCGGCCGTGTTCAAGGAGCAGCCGAGGCCTTTCTATACGGTCTGAAGTATGAAGAAAACATCCAGGGGAAGCTTAAAGAGATCGTTGATGCGTATGTGGGGGCTGACAAGGACCAGGATCATATGACAGATGAACTCATATCCTACTGGAAGAGTGTTGAAATAGTTCACACCCTCTTTTGAACTAGTCTAAACTGATCAAAAATGGGGAATGCTTTCAGACTATTCTTTAACTTTTTAAATTCCGCTTCAGGTCATCCTGGGGTCAGCGCTCTTGTAAAACGTGCTATTGCTAATCGTGTTAATGATGAATCTTTATTTCAAACATGTAGCGATGTTGACATTGAACAAGTTGTCCGTTTTGAGAGGTCATTGGAAATTGTGAGAGGTTGTGTGTCTTTTAACCGTTGGAAGGAATTGGTGTATATTGGTTCAAATGCATCTGATGCGGAGAAATTTGAAAAAACATTAGGTGGAATTATTAGAGAAGTGTCTATGCATAGGTTCAAATTTAGTCATCTCATGGTGTTGTATACCTATATAATGGTCTACCATTTGATGTTGATAGGGCCCTAAATGCCTTACACACTTCTGTGGGGTTGTATTAAAAACATGTATTAATCATTCAAATGTAATGACATGTAATCAATAAATAATTATGAAAATCGTCATTGTACTCAGATCTTGCATGCTTACTAGTCGTCATGACCTCAAAAACGTCTGAGCGTGTAATGAAGAGAATATATTATGACCCTGCACACCCGGGATCATTTGGAGGGGTAGAAAAACTTCAAAAAGCCGTCGAAGAGCAGACGGCTGAAAAAGTTAGCACTGATCAAGTACGAGAGTGGCTGTCTGGTCAGGAGGCGTATACCTTACACAAAACGGCTAGAAAAACCTATGCTAGAAATCGTGTTTTTGCGCCACGTCCTATGTATCAATTTCAAGCGGATCTTTGCGATATGAGTTCACTGTCTAAAGACAATGATAACTTTAAATTTCTGCTTACAGTAATAGATGTATTTTCAAAAAAAGCTTATGCACGCTCTTTAAAAAACAAGACGGCCGTCGTAGTTGCAGAGGCCTTTGCTGCAGTCTTAGAGGAGAGCGGTATACCTGTTAAAATTCAAACGGATGCAGGAAAATAATTTTTTAACCGTATCTTTGAAAAACTAATGAAGAAACATAATATTCAACACTTTGCAACGGGTAGTGATTTGAAGGCGTCAGTCGTGGAACGTTTTAACCGTACGCTGAAGACGAAGATGTGGAGGTTTTTCACAGCTAAGAACACCCGCAGATATATTGATGTGATTCCGGATTTGCTTGATAGCTATAATAATAGTTATCATAGCAGTATCAAAATGAAACCTGTTGAGGTAACACCCTCCAATAGCATGCAAGTCTTTGA
This sequence comes from Argentina silus, assembly GCF_951799395.1. Taxonomy (NCBI): domain Eukaryota; kingdom Metazoa; phylum Chordata; class Actinopteri; order Argentiniformes; family Argentinidae; genus Argentina; species Argentina silus. Next base: position 17,572,494 of record NC_139654.1, read on the forward strand.
GAATTTATACGGGACTTTACCTCTGAACAGTAAGCCCCCAGTGTTTAAATTCAAAGAGGGTGACATTGTGCGGATTTCCAAATACAGGGGGATATTCGATAAAATGTACGAACAATCATTCACTGATGAATACTTTATAGTTAATGAATGTATCCCTAGACTCCCGACCGTTTATAAATTAAGGGATATAAAAGGTGAAATTCTTACTGGCACATTCTATGAGGCAGAACTGCAGAAAGTGAGAATCACCCCTGACACAGTCTTTCGGGTCAAAAGGATTTTAGACAAGAAAATTCAAAATGGACGGAAGATGGTTTTAGTCCACTGGCAAGGTTGGCCTAGTCAGTTTGACTCATGGCTGCCTGCTAAAGAGGTCATAGAGCTTGGGAAGAAGAAAAATAAGAAGAAGCCAAACTAGAAGAAGCAAGGATGGAGGAGCGAGAATCTTTCTATGTGACGCTCCCTTCAAATGCATGTCACAACGTTTACCCTAGCAATAACAGTTCAAATTATACGATAACGCTGTCTCAGCCTATAGAGTTACATGGACCTTATGAGGTGGCATTAGCAGAGATAATGTACTGTCATACATGGAATAATATTATAAGTTTAGAAGATACCTATGACCTGAAAGACCATTCGAGACCGAGGGACCCTCCAATCTACCAGAAAATCCCTACAGGCTATTATGACAGTGTCGATGCGATAGTGAAGGAGATAAATGCCTTATTTAAGAAACAAAAAACAGATCTACTTTTATATTACAGTTCTATACATAAAAGAATTTCTGTATTAGGACCTGATAAATATTCTCTCAGGTTCATGGCTCCACTAGCCTACATGCTAGGATTTGAGCCTGACGAATGGACACGATCGGGTGGAAATCCCATGAGTAAATATCCCAGCGATATTAATGCAGGGCAGTATAATTTTTTCGTCTATACGAATATCGTGGAAGCACAGCATGTCGGAGACTATGTTGTTCCCCTTCTAAGAATCGTTAAAAAAGAAGGATCTTACGGTGATGTAATCACTCTCTCCTATAGCAAGCTACACTACGTTCCTGTTAATAAACAGCGCATACAGGATATACAGATTGAGCTAAAAACGGATTTAAACAAGCCGATTCGATTCACATACGGGAAGACAATTTGCAAGCTGCACTTTAAACCAAAGTCTCTCATCTGAATCTATAGAACAAAGCAAAAACAGCCGCAAAAACAAAAATAAAAAAATAAAAAATGGATTCACAAAGATTTGTGAATTATTACGTAAACCAAACAGGTCGTGGCAGTCTAAGTGGGTTTGTAGGTGCTCCTGTGCAATATGGCCGAGGGTTAGGGTCTATCTTAAGTCGGGCGTTCAGATTTGTCCTGCCGTTTCTTAAGCGAGGGGCAAATATTGTTAAACCACATTTGAAATCAGCAGCGAAGGGGATAGCATCAGACGTTGTGGGGGCCGTAACCAGTCATATCGCCATTCGAGCCAGCCAGTCTCAGGAAGGATCAGGAATAGGACGCCTTGCCAGAGGAAGAAGAAGAAAAAGATCGGTGGCATTGTTAGAGCATCGCACCTCTAAGAAACGCATATCAAAAAAACCCAGAAAGGCTAAAAGACTAAGTGACGGAAATATATTCTAAAAATAATAAGAATAAGAATAAGAAGAATGTCTCTTGTACATCATCTCTCAGCTGAGTGCACCAAATCGGAACTTGACCTTTTTGCACCGCCCATGACCCAATTGTCTATAGAACAAAGCAGTTACGTGGAGATCCATCATCTAAACTCTATTGTGGATCAAGAGGTTCTGGATTTTCAGATATCCGGAAGTGGAAGTGCCTATCTAGATCTAAACTCAACATTGCTCTATCTACGACTCAAGATTACCAAGGCAGATGGAACAGATCTTGCAGGCGCTGATAATTGTGGAATAATACAATACCCATTAAATACTATATTCTCACAGGTAGATGTCAGTCTGAATGATGTTCTCATTAGCTCATCGTCCGCAACACATCCTTACAGATCTATTATTGAAACTCTGCTCAACTTTTCAAAAGAAACCTTGGAGAGCCAGTTTTCAGCAGGGCTCTGGTACAAAGATGAAGGTGCAGATTTGGATTCTGTATCTATCGCAGCTTCTGTCGAGGTTCACGCGCATTCGAACTAATCGGGCCTCTACACAGTGACATATTTTTCTCCGAAAGACTCTTGTTAAACAATGTGGATGTCCGTTTGAAACTGGTGAAAGCCAAAAGTGCTTTTACACTGGTGTCAGCTGCAGACCAGGAGTATGCATTAAAAATCCTATCTGCAAGTATTTTTGCGAAAAAAGTACAGGTTTCACCCGATGTCATGTTAGGACATTCGGCTCCTCTGATGAAATCCAATGCGCTATACCCTATAAGCCGGGTAGTCGTTAAGAATTATACAATCCCTAGAGGCTCACGGGTGTGCTCGCAAGACAATTTATATTTAGGGAGGCTCCCTAAATATATAGTAGCGGGATTAGTTGATGATCGAGCTTTCGTTGGAGCATGGGAAAAGAACCCGTTCAGATTCCATCACTCGGATCTTGAATATCTCAGTCTCAGTGTAAATTCACGCTTTATCCCCGCAAAACCCTACCAACCCCACTTTGATACACATCAGAGTGTTCGAGAATTTTACAACTTATATTTGGGTACAAACCGACATATCAGAGACTCTCTGCTCTGCATTAACCGTGACAACTTAGAAAACGGTTACTCATTGTTCCTGTTCAATTTGTCGAGGGATGATGAATTAGACAGCGAGGCTCTCTCACCCTCGGTGCATGGTACCTGTCGTCTGGATTTAAGATTCAGAGTAGCCCTACCCCAGACAATGACCCTGATAGTGTATGCCTGCTATGACAGTGTCATAGAGATAAACTCAAAGCGACAAGTCCTGATCGACTATTAAAAAAGTGGAAACCTTTAAACCTGAAAAATATTCAGGTTTAAAGGTCTATATTAAAGCCAATTTTAGGTGATGCTTTTGCAGGTGTTTGGCCTAGTGATTTACTACCCTCCAAGATAGATAGACGACCGAGCTACCTAGTCGTTAACACGCACGATCAGAACAGGGAGGGTGAACATTGGGTGGGGATGATTATTGAAGCTGAACCTGACAAGGCAACATTTTTTGACTCATATGCGAATCCTCCAGATCACAGATTCTACCCTGAAGCGTTTATGCGTTTTCTATCAAGGAATGCTCATGAAATACGCTATAACAAACAGAAGGTTCAAGATGATTATTCAACGACTTGTGGAGCCCATGTAGTATTCTTCCTCTGTCAACGGTTTAAAGGACTCTCCTTTCAAGAAACAATGCTATTGTATTCTGATCATTCAAAAAAGAATGATGTTATGGTCAGCAAGTTTGTCAAGAAATATGCTAAATGTATTTCACGGGTGAAGACTGTTAAAACGTATAATCAGAATGCATGCTCTTTAAAACTGTTTAAAGAGTGTTATAATTGTCATGAATGAATACTCTTTCGGTCATATATTAATTTCAATAAATCATTTATTGATTAAAAGATCATACAGTCTGCTTGAATTCATTTTTTTCGATTGAAATCTAGCCATCTAGGAGGGATTGGTGTAGAGAGCTGCCATTCGGTGGGCGTTGACCATTCAGAGTCTGCTGACGTAGCCATCTGTAATATATCCTTAGGTGTTTTAGAAGGGGTCCTGTCGTAAGACATGTCTAATAATGATGTTGACAATGGAGATTTTTTATTTTTTTCTCCACGGTTTCTCTTGCTGTGACGTATCTGAGGAATTGATTCACTCGAGGTTTTGGAGGGTTTAAGCCGTAATTGCTGGCGAGCATGTGTGTTCGTAACCGTTGTGATTGGAATATTTAATTCAGAAATTGTATTTAAAAATACATCCCATCCGCGTGGTAGAGTTCCGGAATGGAACCGTCGGTTTGACAGCGTCTTCATCAAATCGAAAATATGAGATCCTTTAATAGGGTTATCCTATCTCGCCTGAACGATTCCATCTTAGAAGGTTTGATTGACGAAGCTTCTGCAGAATGTAGGCTGCATTTTTTCGATTGCGAGAACCTATATTCTCCAAAATCTCATCCTCCAGGTTGTCAGAAGCTTCTTCCTCCTCCTCCACTCTTATGTAGCCTTCATCAGCTTCACCTGATTTCTCAGAGGGCTTGTCAGGTAGTTTAAAAACGATTTCGTGATCTCGAGTCTCCCCCTTGCAGAGCAAGGTTAGATATTTATCGAGTAAATCATTGAACTGCTTGGCTTTAGTATGCGAGTCAACACTTGTCTGTTTCAGAACTCGTTCCATATTGTTTTGCAAGACATGTTGGGCTCGCTCACCAATGCTCTGTGAGCTCTTTTGGGTTAAATTATCCAACTGTTGTGGAGAAATCATGTACATTTTATTAAACGCAGCCATAACCAAAGTATCTATGGCTATCTCTGACGAGAGAACAGACTAGTTATAAACGGAATTGCAGTGGCTAATAATGGTAGCAGGAAGCCACCAGATTGCGTCAGCACTTTCCGCTTGTGCTTAAATCCAGTTTTACGCTCGGCAAAAAGCTTGATAAATTTTTTCTGTTTTTTTAATTTAGTGAGAGGGATGTTTCCCTTCAATATGTTTAATGCAATCTCACACAGTGCGAGTATGAGATCTTCCGACCCCCGACATAGAAAGCTTCTTCTCTCCTTGGGTTTTAGAGCGAGCAAAGCTTTTAAAATGGGAAGGTTTCTTTTTATCCGTTGAGACATTGTTTATTTATTTAAAAAGTCTCTTGTCACTTTCTAGGTTGATAGACCGTCGGCCACTCTCCTGGAAGTATCCCGCTTCTTAGTCTTAAGGCTCCTGGGCAATTAGGACGTAGGTCAACGATTAAATATGTATATGGTTCCCTTGTAGCATCTTCATAACTTTCTAAAAAGAATTTTTTCAGGCCGGGATACATTTGTTGAGCTAAAACCCGGATCTGCATTTTATCACGTGGTGATTTAAACAGCACCATGTAATTAGTGTTTAAACTAATCGTGCGCGAATGTTTCCCTTGATTAAACAAATTCTGAAGCAGATAAAATACGCTCAATTTTTTATGATGTCGATATTCTGTGAACGCTTTCATTAATTCATCATGATTGCCTCCCACATCCATGGAATCATCTACTACTAAAAGATTGTGCTGGTTCCGAGGGAAAAGATTTTCATCATTAAAGTTTGCGGGAATACCTTCTATGAATTCGATATTGACATTTTGACTGAGTTCGTCATACAATGGCTGGTATGAAGAGTATGCCCAGATTATACGAGCCGGCACTTTTGAAAATGTACTCTCCATGTTTTCAAGTAATTGTTTTACAAAAAAAGTTTTACCTGAGCCACTAGGCCCCACTATTAGCATGCTACATGGCATTTGGAATGCCAGGTCGACAGTCACCTCCATTCTCAAGGGTAAGCTATAGCAGACTAACAGCATGGTTAACGGTGAACCCTGATTTTATCCAGCCTGGAATATGTAAAAATGATGAGGCAGGGTGACGTATGAATAAGAATTTAATAAGATATACATTTTTCAATTTCAATAAAACACCATTAGGATACATCGTAGAATACATTTTTCAAATACAATAAAACACCATCAGGATACATTGTAGAATACATTTTTTCAAATAATGTTCCTACAGAACTATAGAAAACACCCGGTAATATTGTGAACACAGTCTATTGTGAACCTAGGTAATAACAGGTGATAACAGGTAATAACAACTCAGTAACCAAACGGCAGTGTTCTACCTGAGGGGAGAAGGCGTCTCTTATCAAAAACAACTGAAAAGTTGATCACTTGTTGTTTATTAGTGAGCGAAAAAGCTTTGATATCACGTTTAATTCTATTGTAACGGGCAGGGACAATAGAATTACCCCTCCGACAGGCATTCACCGGGTGGTAAGACACACCTGGAATTATGACGCCATTGAATGATTGCAACATCATTATTTATGAAATGGAACTGGCTTATATCATACTTACTGCTAAAGAGGTACTGAAAAAACTCTCTAGGTTCTTTCACTATGCTGGTTGTAAGTTGATTAGATCTTTGAGCCATTTTTCCCCAGAGGGAATTAAGTAAAAGTTTTGCGATCTGACGCTTGGCTGCGTTGTACTCAATTTTATGAGGGTCAAGTTGGATACCTTGGTTCTCTATATAATCGTTTATGCACTGCAAAAACAGATTTTTAAGAAAGAAAATTTGTCCTATTTTTAGTAATCTTGCCAAGCATTTTTCACATAAGAAAAATAGTCTTATTTTGAGAAAATATATCTAACTTTTTCTTAATAAGATTTACCAGCTAATATCAAGCTCAATTTAACTAGTAACAAGGTATGGACATATTTTGCAAATTATCCCAGCAAAGGAACAAGATTATTTTCCTTATTTTAAGATTGAGACCACTTGCACAACTTCTCAATTTAAGAATATTTCATTGGGACATAGACCATATCCTTGTGAGTAAAGCTGTAATACGGAGTGAAATCTACAGGGTTATCGACCGATATCAGTTCAGTTGCTTGTGCCAAGTTTGGGATCTCTATTTGATATGCCATATAATCTCTATTATAACAAATGGTGTTGTACTGTATGAACTCAAAACAAAACAATGATGAATTAATTACATAGATATTTTTTAAAAGTCCATATTCTGGCAGATCAGAATTAACATTATTCACAAATAATGACTTTTCCCGTATATATTTGTTGCCATTTAGATTAATCCATTTTACAGACACTGCATGGTTTACCTCATCATTTCCAAGGAATGCTCTCGTTTTTTCTTTTAAGTATGACATGTTGCTTATTTCTGATATCGGTCCCAATGTACAATCATTTGAAAAAATGGGGTGTTCAGAACTACTTACATTCTGACAACATTCATACATTTGATTATGCCTTATTAAGGACTTGCAGACATTTTTAAAGTTTAGTTTTGAAGCCCACTGTTTAAAAAAGCAATGCTTTGATTCAAATCTCATGCACATATGACGAACCATTGGTCCCAGTAGCTTAATCTGAGATGGAACATGAATCAAATAATGTTGCTTTGGAGTGATGTTGTTATCTGGGAAAAGGTTCTTCATATGTTTTAGGTGCTGTTCAATGAGTGTTTTCAATTTGTTGATAGTCTGTAGACCAATAACATGAGCAAACAAAATTTGAACTATTTCTATCAGCTCAAGAATGACTGTGTGGTACTCATTACCTTTAACTGTATCAATCAGAAATGGAAGAATTTTAAGTAGAACAATCATTTGGCCTGAGGACTGCTTTAATTTATTGTCACTGGATGCTAATGTGCTGTAGCTTATAGGGCTTGATTTATCTCTGACATCAAGTGGAGAGTAGGGAAATGCAAGTAACGCACTATTGAGAACATCCAAGTCAAGTTGTCCTAAAAGTACTAAGTGTTTCATCACACACTTTATTAATGGGAACAAACGTTTTAATATCTTTATCCCCTTGGGGCGACACATTAGGTCATCAAGGGGAAGTGACTCTGGGTCTCATAAGAGCAGCAACCAGTCATTAATTAATTATCCCATACACGGGCTTAATATGTATTATATGTTAGTGAAAGTATCTAAAGGAATTTCAATTTAATAAAAAAAAAAAAAAATTCGGCCGGCCGGCCGCACCCCCGACCCTACCCTGAAAAGGTATATTCCAACATGCGGTTTTCTGTAGAGAAGAGAGGCCGTTAACCGTTGGATTTCAAATGCAGGTACATATTTTTGCAGCCAGAGAGTTTTTGGAATCGCGGTAATGGATCAACTGGACGAAGTTGCAATTGCTACACTAAGAGGTACGTTATATTGTTAAGTTATCTGTTTTATTAACATTAACTTTTTTCATTTTATGTGTCTAACCTGCCTTGCTAGGTTGGGTTGTGTGCTAAAACCCATTAAGTTAACTAGCATGGTAAAGCTCAAAATATCTTATGTATGTATCTACAGTTAATATTGTGCATTTTATTATCAAACATTAAGTATTTTGATGCTATTTTTGCAAAAGTGCATGAAGTTTAACTAAGGAAATTATACAACTGTTAGCTAACTCTGGAACTTTAGTGCTATGTTTTCAGGACAGTTAGACCTTAGAACTAGCAGGCTAGTACAACATGGTAGATGTTTTGTGTCTTTGCCAAAACGTTATTTAGCAGTAACTCTGTTATAGTGCAGCAGATAACTGAAACAATCTTTCAAATAGTGATACAAGCACTAAACTTGGTACAAATACTCCTTAGACATTATTCTTTTGAAAAAGCATGCGGGCCACCCATTTTCCAAGATGGCCGCCATGCAGACTTGTAAATGGGGACATTTGACACATAATCTCACCACTTTGATCAATTTGGATGATCTTGGTGTCTAAAAGTAGGTTTTTGAATATGGGAAAGCTGAAAATTCAATTCTGAACACTCGAATGAGCTTCTTTCTACCATTTCTAGCAAAAGATGATAAAAATATAGATAGACCAGGACAAATGCAACAAAATGTTATATATGATCCTTATTTGAATGTACAACTGGAATGTTCAAAAGCGATGAAACCCCCTAAAACGTTGGATGGAGGTGAGGTCACTGTATACCTTGATTTGTCCAAGTTTATATTTTGAGATCTCATGATGAGTGGTTACTCATACTGCCTTGTGTTGTGCTTTCTTTCAAAATAGTGGATGCCACTGCTGTGTTCAGAGCCCTGCCACTGCTCTTCCCATCCAGCACTATGCCACCTAAGAAGCTGGGCGCAAGCAGCGAGGCTGTTTTCCATGTCCTTACGGTGAGACTTAAAGTATTTAATTTTTCAGTTGTTCTATTTTGTGGTAAGCCTCTGTCATTTATACAAAAAAGGTAGTGTTGTCAGTGACCTAATTGTTGTGTTTTTTTGGAAGTATCCCAGTCCAGGACAAAGTTTTTGTTACTTGTGATTTCCTAAACTTCCACTCTTGTCATCTAGGCTTCAGAAGACCCTGATGCATACTTGGCCAGCGACCCCTGTCCTGTCCAGTTGTGCTCGTCTATGAGGATAACTGCATGATCGCCATTGGAAACACACCAGTGACCACTTTTGACAGGAAGAAGTTACAACAATTGCTTTGAATGAAGCATGTTGATTAAAAAATCTCTTAATAAAGAAAGAAATGCTAAAAACAAGATGCTTCTGGTGCCTTGATTTGAGACAAATTAACTCATTTTTATCGTGCTGTTTTAAGATATTGTGTCTTGTTTTAAACTTTTTTGGCAAGTTATTAGCCAAAAAAGAAAGAGCCGAGAAAATACAAGATGGCGGCGCGTGCACACGCAGCGACCACTCGCGCTCCAGAGAATGCGGTGTTTTGTTTGTTTAATAAGTGTTTGCCCGAAAGTTTGTCGTGTTCGTCTCGTCTGTCTGCGTCGAAATACAAGTACAGTCGACAGGCTCTGCTAGACATCTGCGAGAGCAAGATTTACAACGTTTTGGACACCACAACAGAGACACTCAAAGAGCTCGGATTACTTCGCCGGCCCGCGACTACTCGACCCGACCCGACTCGACTCGACTGCCACCACTCCCCCGGAAAGGAGAGGTCGGAAGCGGTGTGCGAGGAAGCAGAAGAGGGGCAAGCGCGGAGGTATCCGGGCTAGGCTAGCGGCTAGTCCAACTCGCCCAGCCATATCATCCATCATCCTGGCCAACGTACGATCCTTGGACAACAAAATGGATCATATACGACTGCTGAGGTCAGCGAATCGGACAGTGAGTAACTGCTGTGTACTTGTTTTCACTGAAACATGGCTGAACGACAACATCCCCGACTCCGCTGTACAACTTGAGCAGCTGACATGCTATCGAGCGGACAGAGCCCTCGTCAACGGAGGTAAACAGCGTGGCGGCGGAGTTTGTGTTTACATTTGTGATGCGTGGTGCCGGGACGCTGTGGTAGTATGCAGACACTGTTCACCACTGGCGGAGTTTATGATCATAAAGTGCCGTCCTTTCTATCTGCCGAGGGAGTTTACTGCGGTCTTGCTAGCCGCAGTATACATCCCTCCAACCTCCAGCAACAGTGACAGGAATGCGGCACTTTGTGAACTGTACCAGGCCATCAGTGAACAACAGACAGCACACCCAGACGGATTTACCATCCTCGCTGGAGATTTTAATCATGCTGACCTTAAGACTGTCTTACCAAAACTCCATCAGCATGTCAATTTCCCAACAAGAGGGGAAAACACCTTGGACTTGGTCTACACTTCTCACAAAGGAGCATACAAGGCCTCCCCCCTCCCCCACATCGGACTCTCTGATCACATCACTGTCATGCTAATGCCAGCATATAGGCCCAGAGTGAAAGTCGGAAAACCGGTCCGGAAAGAGATAACTGTGTGGCCGGAGGGGTCCAGGTCTGCTCTCAAGGACTGTCTTGCAACAACAGACTGGGACATGTTCAAGCAAGCAGCCACACAGAACAACCATACGGACAATGAGGAGCTTACAGACACTGTCCTCTCCCACATCCGTAAGTGCTCTGATGATGTGACCCACAAAAAGACCATCATCACTCGGGCTAACCAGAAGCCATGGCTGACAGGGGCAGTCCATCGGCTGCTGAGGGCCAGAGACAAAGCCTTCAGAGCCGGGGATGAAAATGGCCTAAGAACAGCGAGAGCCAGCCTGTCCCGTGGCATCAAGAAAGCAAAACTGGACTACACAAATAAGATTACCTGCCACTTCAAGGACAGCAGAGACACGCGGAGCCTGTGGCAGGGCATTCAGACCATAACGGACTACAAGCCCGCGCCACAGACCTGCGACAACAACATCTCTCTGCTCAACAACCTCAACAGCTTCTTTGCACGGTTTGAAGCAACAAACACTACAAGCCCACAGAAAACTCCACCCCCCCCCACGATCAGGTCCTGTGCCTGTCTGCTGCCAGTGTGAAGAGGACACTCTCTACCATCAACCCCCGCAAAGCAACAGGCCCAGACAACATCCCAGGCCGTGTGCTGAGGGACTGCGCAGAGGAGCTTAAGGATGTCTTCACGGACATCTTTAACACTTCTTTGCGTCAAGCTGCTGTCCCATCACATTTCAAGACCTCCATCATCATACCTGTGCCAAAGAAATCCGCTCCATCCTGCTTCAATGACTATCGCCCTGTAGCACTGACCCCCATCATCATGAAGTGCTTTGAACGGCTAGTCATGTCTCACATTAAGTCCATCCTCCCCCCCACCCTGGACCCCTTTCAGTTTGCATACCGAGCAAAACGTTCCACAGAGGACGCAATCTGCTCTGCTCTCCACCCAGCCCTCACCCACCTGGAAAAAGCAGACTCATATGTGAGAATGCTTTTCATAGACTTTAGCTCAGCATTTAACACCATAATCCCGCAACAACTGATCTGTAAACTGGACCAGCTGGGGCTCAACACCTCCCTCTGCAACTGGCTGCTGGACTTCCTCAGCGAGAGACCACAAGCAGTACGAGTCGGCAACAACACCTCGAGCAGCATCACACTCAGCACAGGGGCCCCCCAAGGCTGTGTGCTCAGTCCCCTGCTCTTCACCCTGCTGACTCACGACTGCACACCAACCTACAGCACCAATCACATGGTGAAGTTTGCGGACGACACAACTCTGGTGGGTCTCATCTCCAAGAACGACGAGACCCACTATAGAAAGGAGGTCAACTTTCTGACCACGTGGTGCAGAGACAACAACCTCCTGCTGAATGTCAGCAAAACGAAGGAGATTGTGGTCGACTTCCGGAGAGGGCACACCGAACACCCACCACTGACCATCGATGGTGCTGCTGTGGAGAGAGTGAGCAGCACCAAATTCCTGGGGGTGCACATCAGTGAGGACCTCTCCTGGACCACCAACACCGCATCACTGGCGAAGACAGCCCAGCGGCGCCTCTACTTCCTCCGCAAGCTGAAGCGAGCGAAAGCTCCCACACCGATCCTGACAACATTCTACCGAGGCACCATTGAAAGCATCCTGTCCAGCTGCATCACTGTGTGGGGCGGTAGCTGCACCGAACACAGTAGGAAAGCACTGCAACGCATTGTGAACACAGCTGCTAAGATCATTGGTGCCCCACTCCCATCCCTGCAAGAGACTTACTCCACCCGCCTCACCCGCAAAGCTACCTCGATTGTGAGCGACGCAAGCCACCCCGCACACAGTCTGTTCAGCCTCCTGCCACTATTATTTTTTTATACAGAATACACAGTATTTGGCTGCTATTTACTGTCTTTACTGACTGCTCTTTTTGCACTGTTTAAATTATTTTTATTGAATGTTTTACTTTTAGTATGTGTTATCTGTTGTGCCTGGGCACTTTATCTGTCTCACCGTGGGAGAGTGAGAAACGTCCTCTCGATTCCTTTGTATGTCTTGACATGTGAAGAATTTACAATAAAGCCACTTTGATTAATATAACTTCAAGGTATTAATTCTTAAAGTCAGCTCAATTAAGAGAATAAAATGCTTATTTTAAGAGCATTTTTGCTAGTTATTAATCTTATTTCAAGATATAAATTCTAATAATGAGCTCATTTAGAGACTAAATTTCTCATTTTAAGTTACTCTGTCTTAAATAAATATGACTGCATTGCTTGTAGTAAGCTCAGTTTGCTCAAATTCTAGCCTTTTTGTCTAGTTTTAAGGCGCATTATGATTCTCCAGTGGCTAGATTTAAGAATTCTAACCTAGTATATTTTGCTTACCCCATTGGCGTTTTTTTTTGCTCAATACAAGATAATTTGGCTAGATTTAGGAATATTAGGCTTATTTCTAGTAGGGCCTTTTTTGCAGTGTGTAAGCCTGTTTACTAACCTCGTCTGTAACCTCATCAGGATACCCAGAGGCCTCCTGCTTCTGCTTAAGGAATGTGTAGATGTAATCTTTAAACAATTTATCGGATCTCTGTTCAAATTGCCAGACCTCATAAATTTCAGCTATAATGTAGCCTCTTTTTTGTGCTTCTATTAACTCTATACTAACCCATACACCTTGAAGCGCTCTCTCTTCCTGTGAGTGCATGCACGCCGTTGCTTGATTATTCTCAATCCCACATGTTCGACAGAGTGTAAAAAGCAGTTTACCTTCGTCATTTTTCATAGGTAGCACAGGGAAAAACAAACGCCTCGGCGGGTGAACTTTAGCATGTATGAAGCCATAGTAATTTTCAACCGGTTTAAAATCTTTTCTGATTATAACCGGGTGGCCAATTGGATATTCAAACTCTGCATTACAGTAAGGATATAAGCTGGTAAAATCGACATATTGAATGGTCTGACCCTGTTCAACAATATGCCTTAAGCAAATGGCCTCTGTTCTTCCTCCGAATAGCGCGGCCCGGGGATTTAAAGGGCTCGGCTCCTGGTATCTCTCTAGGAACAATTTAACAGAAGGTTGCTGTTGTTTCATCGAATTCCATGTATGTTCCCATATAACCTCTGTTTTCAGCTTAAACTCTGTTTCTAACCGAGTTAGCCTTTTCATGGTGTCAGAGTACATCACCCCAAACTCTAATCCTGTAAGCGGTGATATGTCATGAGGGTTATAACAAGTCGGACAACCATGAAAATAACAGCCATAGAATTCTAATGCTGTTTTCACACCCTTTATCACGGCAAATCCATCGACATGAAGAGGACCAAAACAACGTTCACCTTGCGGTGTTAATGCATGTTCAATGTCAATGCCGCGTGATTGTAATGCGATTGTGTTTTCGATTAAGAAGTTGGTTTGAAAAACAGCTAAAGCAGCTGACGCAATTGTCACGCTCTCAAAAGGGTCGCATCGAGTTGTCTTTATAAATTCATCGCGGAAATTGGTGGCACCTTCGGCTAAAATCTCCACATCATTCTGACAATCAGCCTTTAACTCGGTTAAAAAGTCAAATTCCTGATCTTTTACTGTGTTATACCACTTAAAGAAACTGTTTCTCTGCTCGACAGACATCTCATCACACCCGTACATTTCAGCAGCAGGGTACCGACCTTTGTAGTTATTTAACATGTTTGAATAATCGGTCATTTTATGAGGGAAATATCCCTTTTTTGCTTCCGTTTTACAACCGAGTGCTTTTGGAAACTGTCTTAAGGGGATGGGGATGAAGGAATATGTGTCAATGAATTTGAGCCGGAATTGTCTATTTATAATGAGTATGATTTTACTCCCTTGGGCTATGACGAACGGTGTTATCCCCTGTTTTACATAAGCATCTAAAATTAGATAACTGTCATAACCTTTGCTATAATGTGCTAAGAACACTGTGCCTTTGAATTTTTTTTTACGGTAATACATTAAAAACATTAGAGCACAATCAGGGCCCTGTGCACCCCATCTATCCCCTTGCAAGGATTGTGTAGCCACATAGACATGTGTTCCTGTTGTCTGGCTTGATTCAAAATCATAAAATACCAGCTTCTGATTAATCTCCTCCTCTGCTACACGAGGTTTAGGTTGCATGTAACATTGATGAATATCTACGCACTCAGACACTTCTTCAGAAGTCTGAACAGATGATGAAGGTGGCGGTTTAGCGGTCTGAAGGGGTTGTTTACAGATGTTACAAACTTGAATTGTACAGACATGGGGTTTCGAGTCTGTGAGGTTTATACGGTATGTAAATCCACATTTAAGGCATTTTTTATTTATTTGACAATTGCTCGCCATCTTTTCAGCTTTTGGGCGCCATCTGCACACTTTATGCATCCTATAACATACACTATTTGAACAGTTACGATTGCAATTATTACAATGGACTTTTTGAAATGCAGCTTGTTGTTTACAGTCTGAAAGACAGACGTTGCAAGCTTTTTCGCAGAAGTGTCCACCTTCTCGGCTATACCCCGTGTGACAGTGAACACAGAGGTATGCACAGCCAAGGAATCCTTTAACATTTTTTATTCCGTAAAAATGATTGTCGTGTAAAAGCATGTAACGGATTGTCTCTGACTCTGTTTCAGTTTGGAACGTAATCAGATTATCTCTATCTGAGGCTCTGTAAAAAATAACGATTTTACAGTTTAACAGCTGTTCAAATTTGATCACATCCGCGAATGTGGTCCTGTCATTAGGCCCGAGCCCGGCCTCGATATGAATATTGTAACCCTCGCGCATAGCCTCTTCAAAGGTTAAACCGGGATTTGCAAGTAGAGCTAGGTTTATTCCGAAGCATGCTTGGTTCTGATTTGGAATTACAAATAAATGTCTGCTTTTTTTTTTGAGGGTCTCCGTAATAAATAATGTATTAATCTTCCGCTTACCCGACCCCCCTGGAGCCCTCACAAAGTTTACAATGAGTTCTAGCCCCTCATCTCTGAAAATCGCCATGTTAGACTGAACAAGACTGTCAAGAATTTGGTTGAAATCTGTTAGCCTACCTTCACCGTATCGCACTGTCATTGAGACATCATCTTGTAAACTATCAGCTCGTAAATTGAGCTGAATAATATCACGAGGGTTTACACCAACTCTTTCGATTATCGCAGACATTCAGTTCTGAAAACCGTTTACTACAGCCTGGTAAAACTCCCCGAAATTTGGGTTGGTATGTGACCTATTCGGCATTGGGAAATTTAAAAATGTTCTCACCTCAACATTATTGAAGCTATCTCTGTTTATTACCTGCATGCCATCATGCGTGTCAAAAGAGACTCGGTCAATTTCCATACGCTCCACAAGATCCTCCCCGTTACCTACATTATTGGGCGGTACAGACACACCGGCTTCATCCCCCTCTGGTAATTGCTGGTTGTTATTACCCATTACAATATCATTAATTTCACCATCTCCATCACCCCCACCACTCCCGTGTTGAGTTTCAACATCGTTGAGGGCTTGACAACATACATTATCTGCAGGACTCCATGGGGTCTCATAGTCAGTTATCTGTGAAAGAGAAATGGGACTCCAACATGCGGTCTCATAGTCAGTTATCTGTGAAAGAGTAATGGGACTCCAACATGCGGTCTCATAGTCAGTTATCTGTGAAAGAGGAATGGGACTCCAATCCATGTCCAAATCATGACTGGCCTCCATAGCACCCTCGGGCGATTCTGCCCCTTCCTGCATACAGGCAGGCGGCGGAAGCGTGTCAGATAAAGGATATCTATAAGCGTCGAGTATATCATCTAGCTCCTCCACGGACGGGAGGAAGTAGTGCTCCTGCGGCCTGTTTGTAGGGACAACGGGAAGCCCCTCTAAGGGTTGTATCGGAGGATTTGCATGATCAAACTCTCTAACAACACGACGTATTAAGATCATTGACCATTTGCATGAGGTCAAGAGGAATATCATGATGATTAACCCTGTCAGATTCAGCCATTTTTTAAATTTTTTTCTTTATTTTTTAATTTGTAATTATTTTTTTATTTTTTAATTATTATTATTTTATTGTATTTAATATTTTTATTTATTTATTTTATTTATACTATTAATTTGAAGGAAACTGTGACTTTTTAATCAGCAAACAGACGTCTTGCGATACGTCTCAATAGGCCTGTACGCCTTCGTATCTGTCTAAGGCTACTACGCCGATCATTAGGGTGAGCTATATTTCTGGATCTCACACGTAACAACCGGGCCGTTTGCAACCCTGTTTCAATGCTGATCAGGGTCCGCTCAAAATCTAGACTATTCACAGAATCGGTCTCTGAACCACCTTCATCAGACACTGTAGTTATATCCATACCATCATCGATACCTTCACAATAAGCTGAGAGAACAGCATCAATGCGACCACTATCAACATGCTCATCTTGACTGAGGGTGGGAGACATTTGAACATCTTCATCATCAACATCATAAAAACCTTGACGATTCTCCTCTAGATGGTTCAGACCTCGCAGCTGCGCACCCTCACTGTAGAGAGAAGGCCGTGGTGACGTCGGCAAATAGGCCCCGCTGTCGCTGGCTGGCGAATGGAAGAGCATGAAGGTGTCGTGGGGTCCAGAATCTTCATCGTTGTAACCCTCTGGTTCCATTGTAAAAAGAAGAGAAGCAGGTTACAGCTAGTTTTTATTTAATTATGAATTTAATAATTTGTTGATTTATTGATTGATTTATTTAACATACCTGGAGCATCCCTCCAGTGGCGATATGGAGAAACACGTGCTGTTTGACGTTCACGACGAGGTGACGAATGAAGCTTTGAAGAGTCAATTGTTTGATCTGGAAAGATTAAAGATTACCTCTCTCACAGAAACCCTCCCTTACACCCACAGACACACACACACACACACCCACAGGCCCCCCCCCCCCCATATGCATAGGAAAAAAAACGTACGTACATCTTCCATGGTGGAGAGAGATCGATCTGATGCAGCTGTCACAAGTCTTTGATCAGTTGTGACCAGCTCTCAGGGTCATATATATACACCTTTTGCCCGGGAAACACGTGATCTTATTAGTGACACGCCCGCGACATGTATCATACCCATGTTTGAAACTAAACATTTTTAAAAATTTAACCATTTTTTAATTCCCCATTTTATTCTTCATTATTGAACACTTATTTTTATTCTTCATTATTGAACACATTACTACCACTAGAGTAGCAGCCTAACCATTTTTTAATTGCCTTTTTTTTTTAATTGCACATTTTAACCCTCAGTATTGAGCTTTTATTTTAAGCCTCATATGCAATAAACGTTTATAGTATGCGTGTCTAGATGTATGTATGCGGCATGAAGTCATCACGACACATCACACAGCACTTATCAGTGACAAATTTTAGCTGGCCCTTGGTTGGTCTTCAGTCAGTTCAGGGCCCCTGGTTTCCTAGAAAGAGAAAAGGCCCCTAATCCAATTCTAACGGTTCTATATCCTGTGGGTGTGACCACATCCTCAAAAAACTGTCAAGTTCCTAAATCTAATTTCACAAACAGCAGAACACCTTGTCCTCTCACCAACGTCTCATTGCGCAAGCATCAACACCCACCACATCAGCCCAAAGGGGCGGGACTTATAATTTTCAAGTATTATTTTTGATGATTAAATTCATGTGACGTCATCACCTTTTGACAGAAGGTGAATACTATATTCTCTTATGAGTACAGTAAGTCATCTCATCATTTGATTTCCGTTGCTGGGGAATATTGTGTCCAGGCAGCTGGTAATCAGTAATGTTAGCTAACAGTTTGACCAGAGTGTGTGAACTAGCCTAGCTAGCCAGTTGAATCCCTGCTAATTTCAGCAGCTATACTGAGACTTGTTTTTTAGTCTTAGTTCAGGACCCATTATTCACAAAGCTTTTCTTTTAGGCCAAAGATGTCAGGGAAGAGGCAAATGAGCATTCTTTCCCTAAAAAGCTCCCTAAAAAGGTGGCCAGGTCAGAGGAGGAGACTGGAGAAGGCAGTAGTGGAGGCAGTAGATGAGGCAGTGGAGGACACTGTGGAGGAGGCAGTGGAGGAGACAGCTAGGGTGTCAGTAGAGGATGAGTCAGTAGAAGAGACTGTGGAGGACACCATAGATGAGACAGTGGAGTTGCCACTGGAAACAGGGAAAAAGAGAGGAGTAAGTGGAGCAGCCACCTTTAGGTGTTTCTTTAAGAAGGAATGGTCAACCCGATGGCCATTCATCACAATGGGAACCACCAGCTCCTTCTACTGGTGCTCAGTCTGCAGACAAGAGAACTCCTGTGCCCATCAAGGCGTGAGGGACATAAGCAGGCATGTGGAAGGCAAGGGACATCGAGCCAAAGAACAGGCTCTAAACTCAGCCAGCAGTGTAGCACAGTTCTACACACCAGCAACTTCTGTTGGAGGCATGAGTGTACAAGAGGCCAAGGTACATAGCACAGGAAAACCAAAAGGCTGGTGGCAATGTTTGATGAATTGCATTTTCCTTCAAATTGTTGGTTATATTACCATGAAAACTTATCTAATGTTTATGATTATTTAATCAATTGTTTCTATTGCAGACCAGGAGAGCTGAGGTGAAGGCATCACCCATCATGACAGTTAAAATGGCTGGCCTGGAACCACAGTGTTTCAAATGGGAGCCACCAACCCCCGTGCTGAAGGCCTCAAAACATGCCACCAACACTTACAATAAACAACACCTGCACTATGCTGAATTAAATAAATATTTTTATTTGTATGAATTTATGTGTCATTTATCAGATCAGACCCCCGTCCCCACGCCAACCAAACCCCCACCCCCGCCGCCGACGACAAAATCTCACTCTGAACTCAGTTCAAAACTTGAGAGCCCTGTGTCCATCACCTAACCAACCAGCTGCTGTCTCCTTGAAGTGCCCTGCCTTCTGGGAGGAGGGACAGTCTAATGTTGTTCTTTAGGGTAGTCGTTGTGGAGGAGAAACCCTCCAAACTTGAGTTCTTCTTGGTTAGTCACAATCTAGCATACCACATATTCAGTAATCAAGAAAAGTTAATTTTGAGCTCATTTATTATGCCAAGTTGACAGGAACTTTTCAATACACCGAAATCAATGCACAGAGAGAGAGATACTCCACACACGACATGGCAGAGAACAATTCAAAGATATTCTGCTGTGGGCAGCCTTTTTATCCAAATCACCTATTTATTCTCAACTTTTCCCTCTCAATCTTTAAACTAGATGTAACCTTTCACCTCTCCATATACTTAGGGGATGTCATTTTTCACCTCTCCATATGCTCAGGAATGTGTTGTTGAAACAATAAACCATGTAGCTATCAGGAGAAGGTCAACAAGAGTCTCAAGTTAAGAGTTCACTGTACATATGTGTGTATAAAGGTCAGTATCCAATATATCTTATAATTAATTGAAAGTATGAATATAGCATTAATAATCAGATGATCAATTATCACAATCTTCCACATTGTCTCATTGTGAACTCTCCAAATCCCTGTTTGCATGAAGACCACCCCCTGATCTGAACATCCCACATCCAACATGCTTGTCCTATTTTCCTCTGGAGCTAGCGATATTAACTTCCCTTCCCCTGAAGATGGATTTGAAGACTGATTATTAAACTGGTCTGAAAATATGATGAGTGTGGGAAGTACAGCTGTTGGCCAAAATCGTGACCACTACATTCTATTTACATGTGTTTACATGTGAATTACCCTCTGTGTTTGTGAGCCAAAGCCAAGCTCTCACTACCCAGGGCGTGCTCGTGGGCCAACACGACCAGGTCCTCCGTGAGGTGGTGGACACTATCAAAAACCTCACGGGCAACGTGGCTCAAATTGGGCATCAAATGACACAGGTTGCCGCTCAGCTAACCAGCACAGCTCCCCAGCCAACCATCGCAGCCTCCCAAGCCCCGGCTATTCTCCCTGGCTCCTGCCCAGCCAGTTCTCCCGGTCAGAGAGCCTCACATCCTGGCGCCGGAACGCTACACTGGGGACATTGGTACGTGTTGGCCATTCCTTATCCAGTGTTCTCTCGTGTTCGAGCTACAACCCACCACCTACACCACAGATAGGGTTAAGATCGCCTACATCATGGGGTTACTTACGGGTAATGCGTTAGCCAGTCCCCCATTTTCAGGGGCTCAAATGTAATTGAACAAATTAACATAATCATAAATATTGTTCATTTTTAATACTTTGGCGAGAATCCTTTGCAGGCAATGACTGCCGGAAGTCTGGAACCCATGGACATCACCAAATGCTGAGTTTCCTCCTTTGTGATGCTTTGCCAGGCCTTTACTGCAGCTGTCTTCAGTTGTTGTTTGTTTGTGGGTCTTTCTGCCTTTAGTTTTGTCTTCAGCAAGTGAAATGCATGCTCCATCGGGTTGAGATCAGGTGATTGACTCGGCCATTGCAGAATATTCCACTTCTTTGCCTTAAAAAACTCCTGGGTTGCTTTCGCAGTATGTTTTGGGTCATTGTCCAACTGTACTGTGATGTGCCGTCCAAACAACTTTGCTAAATTTGGCTGAATCTGAGCAGACAGTATATCCCTAAACACTTCAGAATTCATCCGGCTGCTTCTGTCTTCTGTCACATCATCAATAAACACTAGTGACGCAGTGCCATTGGAAGCCATGCATGCCCATGCCATCACACTGCCTCCACTGTGTTTTATAGATGATGTGGTATGCTTCGGATCATGAGCAGTTCCAAGCCTTCTCCATACTTTTTTCTTCCCTCCATTCTGGTACAGGTTGATCTTAGTTTCATCTGTCCAAAGAATGCTGTTCCAGAACTGGGCTGGCTTTTCTAGATGTTTTAATCTAAATCTGGCCTTTCTATTCTTGAGGCTTATGAATGGTTTGCACCTCCACAACCCTCTGTATTTGCTCTTGTGAAGTCTTCTCTTTATGGTAGACTTGGATAATGATATGCCTACCTCCTGGAGAGTGTTCTTCACTTGGCTGGATGTTGTGAAGGGGTTTTTCTTTACCATGTGAAGGATCCTGTGATCATCCACCACTGTTGTCTTCCGTGGACGTCCAGGCCTTTTTGTGTTGCCGAGCTCACCAGTGCGTAATTTTTTCCTCAGAATGTACCAAACTGTTGATTTGGCCGCTATCCTAATGTTGCCGCTATGTCTCTGATGGATGTTTTTCGTTTTTGCAGCGTAAGGATGGCCTGTTTCACTTGCATTGAGAGCTCCTTTGACCGCATGTTGTGCGTTCACAGCAACAGCTTCCAAATGCAAATGCCACACTTGGAATCAACTCAGACCTTTTACCTGCTTAATTAATAAATAAATAACAAAGGAATAGTCCACACCTGTCCATGAAACAGCTTTTGAGTCAATTGTCCAATTACTGTTGGTCCCTTGAAAAAGAGGGGGCTACATATATAAGAGCTGTAATTCCTAAACCCTTCCTCCAATTTGGATGTGAATACCCTCAAATTAAAGCTGAGAGTCTGCACTTTAAGCTTTAACCTAGATATTCATTATATAACTGTAACTTGAATATGTTTTGGTGAACAGCTAAAATAACAAAAATTGTCCAAATATACACTCACCGGCCACTTTATTAGGTGCACCTGTTCAACTGCTCGGTAACGGAAATATCTAATCAGCCAATCACATGGCAGCAACTCAATGCATTTAGGCATGTAGACATGGTCAAAACGACCTGCTGATGTTCAAACCGAGCATCAGAATGGGGAAGAAAGGTGATTTAAGTGACTTTGAATGTGGCATGGTTGTTGGTGCCACACGGGCTGGTCTGAGTATTTCAGAAACTGCTAATCTACTGGGATTTTCACACACAACCATCTCTAGGGTTTACAGAGAATGGTCCGAAAAAGAGAAAATATCCAGTGAGCGGCAGTTCTCTGGGCGAAAATGCCTTGTTGATGCCAGAGGTCAGAGGAGAATGGCCAGACTGGTTCGAGATCATAGAAAGGCAACAGTAACTCCAATAACCACTTGTTACAACCAAGGTATGCAGAAGACCATCTCTGAATGCACAACACGTCGAACCTTGAAGCAGATGGGCTAACAAAAGGGGGTCCAACCCAGTACTAGCAAGGTGTACCTAATAAAGAGGCCGGTGAGTGTATATCAACCTAACTGTACCAGTTTCGTCTCAAAGATGAAGACAGTCCGGACCCTGTCCGTGGCCAAGATGCCTCTAAACGCGTTCTGTCTGCCTGACATCCGCCCAAGCTCCAGCAGAGGGTGCTGCTACCTCTTCTAACACAGAACCCCCAGATCTGTCTACTATACCGTCTGCATGCCATGACCGAGGGGAGGTTTTTAGTAAACAACAAGCTCTCTCTCTTTTTCTTTTTTTTTTTTTGTCGCGAAGAAGGACCACTCACTGCGCCCCTGCACTAACCCTAACCCTTGATCAGGGTAGAGATGTTGAGGGTCCAGGAGAGATCCTCAGAGATGTGGACACCCAGAAACTTGAAGCTGGTGACTCGCTCCACCTCAGTCCCGTTGATGAGGATGGGGGTGTGTGTGCCAGCTTTTGACTTCCTGAAGTCCACAATGAGCTCTTTGGTCTTCCTGGTGTTGAGAGCCAGGTTGTTGTCGTTGCACCACACTGTTAGGTGCTGGACCTCCTCCCTGTAGGCCGACTCATCGTTGTTGCTGATGAGACCAATCACTGTTGTGTCGTCTGCAAACTTAACAATGGTGTTTGAGCCATGTACAGGTGTGCAGTCGTAGGTGAAGAGGGAGTAAAGGAGGGGGCTCAGCACACAGCCTTGTGGAATGCCGGTGTTCAGGGTGAGGGTTGAGGAGGTGTGGTTGTGTAGCTGCGGCTACAGACTGCGGCCTGTTGGTTAGGAAGTCCAGGATCCAGTTGCAGAGGGAGGAGTTGATGCCCAGTTGGCTGAGTTTGGAGATCAGTTTGGAGGGGATGATGGTGTTGAATGCTGAACTGAAGTCAATGAACAGCATTCTCACATAAGTGTTTCTCTTGTCGAGGTAGGACAGGGCGGAGTGAAGTGCCGTTGAGATGGCATCCTCTGTACTCCTGTTCTGCCGGTAGGCGAATTGGAAGGGGTCCAGTGTGGGTGGTAGACAGGTCTTGAGTTGAGCTAAGACCAGCCTCTCGAAACACTTCATGATGATGGGCGTGAGTGCAACTGGGCGGAAGTCATTTAAGCTCGTTGCAGTGGAGTGTTTTGGCACCGGCACGATGGAGGTGGTTTTGAAGCACGCGGGGACAGCTGCTTGGGCTTGGGACAGGTTGAATATGTCAGTCCAAACCTCAGTCAGCTGCACAGCACAGGCCCTGAGGACACGTCCGGGGATGCCATCAGGACCAGCAGCCTTGCGTGCATTAGTCCTGCTCAGTGCCGCACACACGTCGGTGGGAGATAGAGTGAGGGGCTGGTGATCTGCAGGGAGCACAGCCTTGATGGCCACCTCCTTGTTGTCCCTGTCAAAGCGGCCATAGAAGTGGTTCAGCTCATCAGGCAGGGAGGTGTCGATGGAGAGGGGTGAGGTGTTAGTGGGTTTGTAGTCAGTGATGGCCTGGATGCCATGCCACATGCGTCGGGGGTCAGAGATGTTCTTGAAGTGATCCTCGATCCTCAGCTTGTGGTTGTGATTGGCCTTTTTGATGCCCCTCTGCAGGTTAGCCCTGGATGAGCTATAGGCCCGAGCATCACCTGATCTGAAGGCAATGTCGCGTGCCTTCAGCAGGAGTCAGACCTCACTGTTCATCCATGGCTTCTGATTAGGGAAAGTGGTGATCCGTTTGAGTGTGGTGACACTATTGATGTTGGAATTGATGTAGTCCAAAACAGAGGAGGCATATGAGTCAATGTCCGTGTGGGAGTCATGGGTGGCCTGTGTGGCAAACACACCCCAGTCAGTGTTTCCAAAACGCTGTCAGCTCCCTCTGGCCAGACCTTGACTGTCCTCACTGTAGGTTTCACCCGTTTGATGAGTGCTGAGTACTTGGGCAGTAGGAACAATGAGAGGTGATCAGATTGACCTAGGTGGGGGAGGGGAATGGCTTTGTAAGCATCAGCCATGCTAGAATATACATGGTCCAATATCCTGTCTCCTCTGGTGCGGCATGAGACATTTTGGTGGAATATGGGCAGTCCAGTCTTTAAATTGGAGTGGTTGAAGTCACCTGCGACAATGAAGGCTGCCTCGGGATGCAGAGTCTGTTGTTTGCTAATGGCAGTATGCAGTTCTTTCATGGCAATCTTAGCATTAGCATCCAGGGGGATATAGGCTGCCGTGATAACAGTGGACATGAACTCTCTGGGCAGATAGAAAGGTCTACACTTAACCATTAGAAACTCCAGGTTAGCTGAGCAGTGACGGTAGTGTCCGTGCACCACGTCTTGTTCACATAGATGCACAAACCTCCACCTCTGGTCTTACCGGAGTCGGCCGCTGTTCTGTCTGCTTGGAGAACGTAGCGCCTTGCTAGCTCGATAGTGTTGTTGGGTACCTCGCTGTTGAGCCAGGTTTCCGTGAAAACCATGATATTACAGTCCGTAATCCATTTGTTTGTGGTGATCTGCAGCCGCAGTTCATCCATCTTGTTTGCCAGGGAACGAACATTAGCGAGGAAAAGGCTAGGTTGTGAGAGTCGATGTGGAGTTAGCTTTAGCCTAGCTCTCAGCCCACCTCGGCTCCCTCGCCTGTGTTTATGTTTCCGAGCCGATCTGGGGTCGCTTCCGGTCGGTGTAGCGGAGTTAGCTGGTCCCGCTGTTTTGGTAATCTCTGGTATTGCGTTGATAAAGATGTCTGGAATGCCGGAACCGATGTCCAAAAGTTCTCGTCGGCTGTACGATATGTACGCTAAACGTTTTTAGCGAGAATACTTGAAATAAACAAGCAAATAACCACTAATTCGCAAACTCTGGAGAGACACCGGGCGTGTTATCTTAGACTCTGATCTGAGTTTTATTTCCCACATCTACATTTATGGCATTTAGTAGACACCTTTATCCAAAACGACTTCCAACAAATACATTTCTTTAAGTAAGTGAATCATCTATCCAACAGTCATCATGAGACAAAGTAATCAATGCTCACACCATGGGCCATTGGCAGTCGTAATGCTTTTAAAGTTTTAATTTTTTTCTTTTGTTTTTCTTTTTTTTTTATTAATAGGAGAGAACTTGTTCAGGGGGGAAGTGGGGGTGAAGAGGTCTCAAGGGTTGGGGTTAGGGTTAGTACGGGGGGGTAGTGAGGGTGAAGAGGTCTTTAGGAAGGACTGTTAAGATGTAGCCTGAAGAGATAGGTTTTCGGTAGTGACTCTGCAGTCCTGACAGTGGTGGGAAGCTCATTCCACCAGCGGGGCGCCAGGACAGTGAAAAGCCGTGATCGAGTGGCGCGGCTGCTGCATCCACGTAGAGGCGGCGGTGCCAGGCGGGCAGCCGAGGTGGAAGAGCGGAGTGACCGTGCAGGGGTTTGGGGGCTAACCATTGCTTGCAAGTAGGGAGGGGCTGTTCCCTTTGCCGCCCGGTAGGCGAGCACCAGTGTCTTGAATCTGATGCGAGCTGCTACCGGGAGCCAGTGGAGGGTGCGGAGGAGGGGCGTGACACGGGAGAATTTGGGGAGGTTGAACACCAGACGGGTGGCAGCGTTCTGGTTGAGCTGCAGAGGCCTGATGGCGGAGGCGGGGAGTCCGGCCAAGAGTGTGTTGCAGTAGTCAAGGTGAGAGATCACAAGTGTTTGGACCAAAAGTTGTGCTGCTTCTCTGGTGAGGAATGGGCGTATCCTTCTGATGTTGTAGAGGAAGAATCTACAGGAGCGTGCGGTCGCTGTGATGTTCGCCACACAGGATAAGTGGTTGTCAAGGATCACCCCAAGGTTCTTGGCAAGGGGCAGGCTTTCCCTGGGAGGAAGAGCAGCTCAGTCTTGTCAAGGTTGAGCTTTAGGTGGTGGGCTGACATCCAAGCAGAAATGTTGAAAGACATGCCGAAACACATGTTGCCACCTGTGAGTCAGAAGGGGGGAAAGAGAGAAAAAGTTGAGTGTCATCTGCGTAGGTGTGGTAGGAGAAACCATGTGAAGAAATTACAGAGCCGAGAGATTTGGTATAAAGAGAGAACAGTAAAGGCCCAAGAACAGAGCCCTGGGGGACCCCAGTGGTTAGGGCTCATGGAGAGGACAGCGATCACCTGGTAGGAGCGACTGGCCAGGTAGGATGCAAACCAGGAGAGTGCAGAGCCAGAGATGCCCAATTCTGAGAGGGTGGAGAGAAGGATTGGGTGGTTTACTGTGTCGAATGCAGCGGACAGGTCCAGAAGAATGAGAACAGAGGAGAGGGACGAAGCTCGAGGGGAGTGGAGGGCCTCCGTGACAGCGAGGAGAGCAGTTTCAGTAGAGTGCCCAGATTTAAAGCCGGATTGGTGAGGGTCAAGGAAGTTGTTCTGAAGGAGGGAGTTAGACAGTTGGTTAGAGACAGCACGTTCAAGGGTTTTAGATAAGAAGGAGAGAAGGGGTCTGTAGTTATGGACAGCAGACGGGTCAAGAGTTGGTTTCTTGAGAAGAGGCTTGACTTTGGCTGTCTTGAAGGCAGCTGGGACAGATCCTGTGGATAGAAAAGGATCGAGGGGGCAGGTGGTTGCCTGCTTGGATGTGACCAGTTTTAGAACATCATCAGGGGAGAGGGGGGAGAAATCTGGTCAACCACAGACTGGGTGTTGCACAGTGGGTTTGGGAGGAAAGGTAGCATTGTTGGTGAGAGGTTGAGGGAAGGAGCTGCTAATGTCATCAACCTTCTTTTCAAAGTAGGTGACAAAGTCATCGGCAGACAGAGAGGAGGGTTGAGGAGTGAGGAAAATGTGGAGAACAGTTTCCTTGGGTTTGAGACAGAGGATTGAATTTTGGAATGGTAGTGTTAAGTTTTAGCAGCTGATGCAGATGAGGTGTAGATGAGGAGGAGAGAGAGATAAGGGTCTAGATCATCAGGAAGGCCCGATTTTCTCCATTTCCTCTCAGCTGCCCGGAGCCCTATTCTACAAGCTTGCAGAGTTTCAGACAGCCAGGGAGCGTGTGGAGTGGATGGTGCCGGCCTTGAGATCTGTGGACAGAGAGAGTCGAAGGATGAGGAAAGAGAGGACAGGAGGGTGGAGGAAGCTGCATTATTGGATAGAAGAGAGAAGGATTCAACAGAGGGTAGGGCGGATAAGACAGAGGAAGAGAGAGCGATGAGTGAGATGATGCGCAGGTTGCGATGAGAGGATACAGTGTGGGTAGAGACTGACTGGGAGGGTGAGCATTTGAGAGGGAGGGAGAAGGATACGAAATGATGATCAGAAACCGGAAGAGGGGTAACAGTGAGGTTTGAGGTATGGGAGGATCTTGTGAAGACAAGGTCGAGCTGATTTTGAGTGGGAGGAGAGTGGGACAGGGTAAGGCCGAAGGAGGAGAGAAGGTCAAGTGCTCCAGACGAGTGAAGCTTCTCCGACTGGATGTTGAAGTCACCCAGTATTGTGAGCGGTGTGCCGTCCTCAGGGAAGAAGCTGAGAAGGACATCCATCTCATCTAAGAAGTGGCCAAGCTGACCTGGAGGGCAATAGATAACAACAATGTGAAGTTTGACAGGGGAGGTGATAGAAACAGCATGGAATTCAAAGGTGGAAATGGACAGGTGTGACAGGGGAAGGACATTATGTGACCACTTAGATGAGATGAGGAGTCCTGTTCCTCCTCCTCGACCAGAGAGTCTAGGGGAATGAGTAAAGGAGTAGGCATCAGAGAGGGCTGCCGGAGTAGCTGTGTTATCCGAAAACAATTACAGCGGTTTCTGGGCTTTGCCAACTTTTATCGGAGGTTCATCCGGGACTTCAGCCGTGTTGCCGCACCACTGATTAGACTCACCTCCTCTCCAATCCCCTTCACCTGGACACTGGACGCGGATGCAGCCTTCACTATGTTGAAGAGACGCTTCACCTCAGCACCTATTCTCACCCAACCCGATCCATCCCGTCAGTTCATCGTAGAAGTGAATGCGTCGGATATTGGAGTCGGCGCGGTCCTGTCCCAACGGTCAGCCTCCGACCAGAAACTCCACCCCTGCGCCTTCTTCTCCCGCTGGCTGACCCCCAGCTGAACGTAACTATGATCTTGGGAATAGAGAACTGCTCGCGGTCATACTGGCCCTGGAAGAATGGAGACGCTGGTTGGAGGGTGCTGAACAGCCATTTGTGGTATGGACCGATCATAAGAACCTGGCTTATATTCAGACCGCCAAGAGGCTCAACTCCCGCCAGGCCCGTTGGCCATTATTCTTTGGTCGGTTCAAGTTCACTCTTACCTATCGCCCTGGCTCCCGTAACGTCAAGCCTGACGCCCTCTCTCGACAGTTTGGCCCCGCTGAACACAGCCCAGTCGAACCCACCACGATCCTTCCGCCCTCGTGCGTGGTGGGCGCGGTGATGTGGGAGATTGAGTCCCTTGTGAGGACCATCCAGAGAACCCAACCAGACCCAGGTCACGGCCCTACTAACCGTCTGTTTGTACCGAATGATGTTCGTTCACAGGTCCTTCAGTGGGTTCACGCCTCCCGGTTCGCCTGTCATCCTGGGGTCAGTCGCAGTCCCTTTTGAAGCGGCGTTTCTGGTGGCCCTCCATGGACGTGGACACTCGGGCCTACGTGCGTGCTTGCACTCTGTGTGTGCGCAGCAAGGCCTCTCACCAGCCATCCTCCGGCCTGCTCCGCCCCCTTCCTGTTCCCAGTCGACCTTGGAGTCACATAGATCTCGACTTTGTCACCGGACTCCCATCATTGACAGGTTTTCCAAAACTGCTCATTTTGTGCCCCTGACCAAACTCCCCACAGCCTCGGAGACTGCCGACCTCCTGGTCCACAACGTCGTCCGACTCCACGGGATCCCCGTGGACATCGTCTCGGACAGGGGACCACAGTTCATATCCCTGGTATGGAAGGCCTTCTGCCGGGCTATTGGGGCTACTGTGAGTCTCTCCTCGGGTTACCACCCCCAGACCAACGGGCAAGCGGAGCGGGCAAACCAATACCTGGGAGCTGTGCTGCGCTGTGTGACGGGCCGGAACCCCTCCTCCTGGAGCACTCATCTTCCCTGGGTGGAGTATGCTCACAATTCCCTGCCTAGTGCCGCCACCGGTATGTCACCCTTTCAGTGCTCCCTGGGTTACCAGCCGCCACTATTCCCTGCTCAGGAGGTAGACCTCGCCGTGCCCTCGGTCCAGGCTCATCTTCGCCGCTGCCGCAAGGTGTGGAAGGATGCCCGTTCCACTCTGCTTCGCTCCACCAGTCGCACCAAGCGACCGTCGCCGGATTCGGGCACCCCTCTACCAACCAGGTCAGAGTGTTTGGCTATCATCTCAAAATATCCCATTGCAGATGGTGTCACGGTTACATTGGATTACATTGTATGTCATTGACTGTGTCATCAATCCCTCTGCTGTCACACTCAAGTTGCCTCCTTCTCTGCACATCCATCCTACCTTCCATGTCTCCCAGTTGAAGCCTGTGTCTGTCAGTCCCTTGTGCCCTCCAGACCGTCCCCCTCCTCCCGCCCGGGTGGTGGCCATTCGCCGCCGGGGTCGTGGGTTCCAGTTTCTCGTTGACTGGGCAGGGTATGGTCCTGAGGAGCGCAGCTGGGTGTCCCGCCGGCTCATCTTGGACCCTTCTCTCATCCGGGCCTTCTACCGTGTGCACCCTGGCACGCCTGGTGGTTAGCCTGGGGGCTCCCGTTGAGGGGGGGGGTAACTGTCACGGTCCCGACCGTGCCTCCCGTTTTCCCCTCTGTCTATGTTGGTTGTCCCTGTGTTTCTTGTTCTCCCCTGTCGGTGTGTGTGTGTGTGTGTGTGTGTGTGTGTGTGTGTGTGTGTGTGTGTGTATGTGCAGTCCTCGGCACTCTCCGGCTCCTGGCTCACCCGCTCAGCTGTTGAGCATCAACTGACTACTCCCTGGCTCAGCTGTGTTCCATCAGCTCATCAACGTCCTACAGTTTATCTACCCCGGTTATCCACTCACTCCTCGCCAGATCGTTGATTCACCTTCAGTGGTAGCATTCGTTCTCGGCCCCTCTGGTTTTCATTGTTATTATTGAGTATTCCAACCCTGACTACGGTGTACGGTTCTAATTGTTTTTTTCTGTGGCTCCAGGATCTCACTGCCTGCTTGCTTGCCTGCCTGCTTGCTTGCCTGCCTGCTTGCCTGCCTGCTTGCCTGCCTGCCTGCCTGCCTGCCTGCCTGCCACTCTCCACCCCGAGCCTGCCTCTTACTATCACAAACTTTTACCCTGCTCCGGAAGCAAATAAACTGTCCTTATTTTTATTCCCGTGTCTGTCTGCATTTGAGTCCGCCTATTGTTCTTAACACAGTTGAATCTGTATGCTAGGATAATCTGCTAGAACTGTACTTTGAATATTTAATGACCCGGTTAAGCCTAGATATATCTTTATAGTCAATTAGTTTGTGATTGCACAACCCAAAGATCAGCGCACAATATGGTTCAGGTGTTCGGTTGGTATTTGTAACATTGTGATTTTGCAATTAGAATCTTATCTCATAATTAGGAAAGATACCTCCTGACATGTTGAAAGTATCTCTTATTTAACTAGTTATTTGTAGACTAAAGACCCATCTCTTCAGGCTACATCTTGACTGTCCCTCCTAAATACCTCCTCATCCCCACTACCCCCCTGTACAGTTTCTCTACTGTAAATAAATAAAAATAAAAAATTCTTCCTTCTTCTAGCATTGTGACTGCCAATGGCCCCTGGTCCTAGCATAGATTTGTTTTTCTTATGATGACTGATGTATAGATGATTCACTTACTTAGGAAAATGTACTTGTTGTAAGTTGCTTTGGATAAAGGCGTCTGCTAAATGTCTAAAATGTAAAAATGTAAATGATTCCCGACTAAATCTGATATTCAAAGAGTCCAGTGTGTTGCTCTTGTTGCTGGCCACAACATTTAAGAGTATTCACACTATAAACTTGATTGTGTTCATTATATTTGGCGAGTGTACGCAAGTAGAGAGCCTCTGAATCATCTTTTGTTCTCTTGGAGTTGGATCAAACTTGTTCACTAACTATTCTACATTCCCTTGGTCAATTCATACTTTTTTACCCATACTATACTTAAGGATAGCTGGTCTTTCCCTGATGGTACTGTTGCTATTAACAGCTGTCAGAAAAAACACCCCTGCCAAAAATACTCCTCATCCCTATTCAACTGCTTGTTTGCGATGGGACCTGTTTCTCTGCTTATTGTTTCGCTTCCACTGTCAGAGCCTGCTCTAGCCCCTCCATCTTCCACTATTTATACTGACTCTGTGGGTGCTGGTGCAGATTTCACCTGGGACACTTGGATCTAGGCTTTCCTCCCTGCCACCTTCACCACGGTGTCTGTTACCAGTAGGATGATGAGGGGCCCAGTCCACCTGGGCTTAAGAACAGCGGGCTGGATGGACCCACAGGAACACCTTGTCACCTGGATGCAGAGAATGAGCCCTTCAGTCGAGTGGTAGACTCTGGTGTGCCTCTTGCACCTGTGAAGATACAGACCGCAAGAGTAAGTTGTTTGCAGTAGTTGAGAAGCCTATCTCCCATCACTTGGAGATCACACTCCTCTGTCTGAGAAATAGAGGTACCTGGCACCATTATGGGCCTTCTCATAGCTATTTCAAATGTTGCCACTGCCCTAGTTGAGTTCAGTACTGCAGGTAAATCATTTACCCATGACCCCTGTTCTGTCAGAAGGGCCTTAGTTAGCTTTTCTTTCAAAGTTCAGTTAACCCTCTCTACCACCCCTGAAGACTGGGGATGATAGGGCATGAATGGAATGAATGTTTAATTTTTAGAGCTTTACACACTGCCTGAATTACTTCCCCTGTGAAGTGAGTTCCTCTACCTGAGTTCATTTAACAATGACTTGGCCACCCACTCTGCAGTTACTCAGGGTGTGGGAAATGCCTCTACCCACTTAGTGAATGTATCCACACACACCAGAACATATTGTTTCTCCTGGCTTGCTGGTAGTGGCCCAATATAATCAATCTGCCAATTGCAAAATGGTCCGTCTGGCAAAGGTATTTGTGTGGTGCTGTGACAGTGGGCCGCGTTGCACTGACTAAACACTATGCATCACTTAGTAAAATCCTCAAATACTGCCAGTGCTCCAGTGCACCATTTCAAATCCAAACTTTTGGAGAGAGAGAGAGACATAGAGATACATGATAGACACAGACAAACAGACACGCACGCACGCACGCACGCACGCACGCACGCACGCACGCACGCACGCACGCACGCACGCACGCACGCACGCACGCACGCACGCACGCACGCACGCACGCACAGGCGACTGATATATGAAAGCCCATGTCTCTCCTCTGAAAAAATAAATGCCACCCATTGGCCTATAGGTGGTGGTGTAACAAGCACCTAAAATCTAAGGCTCAGCCCCGTCGCCCCTGTTGAGTTAAAGTTATGAAATTTGGTATACTGATCCCTCTCCTCACAAGTAACAAATGTGCCTCAAGGACCCACAATTTCCTTCATTATGGATTTTCAGCCATCTTGGATTCTTTTGAAAAACCTTTAAAAATGTTCTTCTCATGAACCGTAAATCAGATTTAATTGAAATTTGCTACACATGCTCGCGGTACTTGTCTCAAAGAAAATTGCGAGAAATCACAAGTCTGTATACGCAACATCGGGCGTAATCACACCTTGAAGCACTTTCATGCTTTGCTTTCATGTAAAATAATATTTTTGTAGCTCAAAAGCTGAATGAAAACATTACATTACATTCAGAGTCCGGATCTCTTTATCACACATATGAGTGTTACCTGCCTATATTTGTAAAACATTTTTATATATACAGTATATTCTTTTTTTCGATTAAAAAAGCCATAGAGACATGAATAATAATGACATGAGTGTTGAATTATTTCTTTTTTTCCCAGAAATTTGTTATTTGGGGTCTCCTTGAGCAGTCATAATTACTGCTTACTTTTAATGCAAGGGAAACTGGGTCCAGGTATCTAAGGGTTAAAGCAGTTCTAAATACTTTGTTCAATAAACATATAATCTGTCACTTAAATTGCCCTAACCTTTGATGACCAGGGTCAGTTAACCCCCCCTTCCTTAACCATTAACCTTACCAGAACCAACCATATCTCCGTTTCCTACCTTATTGCTCTTGCACCTTTTGACCATGATGCAATTTCATAACATTGATGATGATACGTACATGGCTTGAACCCTGTTTTATTGCTGCTTATTATTATTTTTTTATTATTTTTTTATCTGAAGAATCGACTTATGACAATGTTTCTTTTTCTGCAATATGAAAGTCCATGTACGTCACTACTCTGACAAATGATATGGCATCCATTGGCCTATAGGTGGCACTATCATATGCATCTGTAGTCTAAGGCTCAGCCCTGCCGCCCTGTTTGACTTAGAGTAATGAAATTCAGTATACTGGTCCCTCTCCTCACCAGGAACAAATTTGCCTCAAGGACCCATAACTTATGCAATCTTGGATTTTTTGAAAAACCTTCAGAAAGCTTATTTCCATGAACCACTAATCCAATTGACTTGAAATTCGGTACACATGCTCACGGCACTTGTCTCTAACAGGGTTGACAAAAGCTAAGCATTTAAATTTACCGAATGCCACACTAATCAAACTTCTGGTTTCATATAGCCTGTCGTGGAAATTCTCCACTGTGAGATTCAAGAGCCAAGGGTCTTGTTAAAGCCACAATATGAGTTTATTACACTTGCAAGCGGAGAGATACTCCAAACAGAAGTCCAGTGAAATCTCTGAGACGCAGCTCAGCAACCTTCCTCCTTAAAGAACACAATCAAGGACAAAGATAGGGAGGTCGGTGGTTTGGAACTTGTGTCAATAACAGGTGCCACAAGGACTGTTTCCCACAGTCTGCTCCCAACCTTCAACCCCCATTTTACCCAGCAACAATACTCTAAAGTTTCAAAATTTTCCACAGCTCGCCTCGCCATAAGGGTAGGCAGGCCTAGTACATTGTTATAAGCATACAGCAGTATTCTGTCTAAACACATTTCTATCAATAATATTTCTATCACAAACCCCATTAAAACAGTTAAAAACACACTAAATCCAGGTCACTTGGTTCATTCACATGCCAGTTGACACGGGCATCAAGGACATCACTCTGAAGACCTGTACCAAGTTTGGTAGCGATCCGTCAAAAAATTACAGAATAGCAGGCTACTCAAACTTTCAATTTCATATATCCCCATTAAAGCAGTTCTAGATACAGGTCACTTTGTTCAATTCACATGAAACTGGACATCACCCAAGACCAGTACCAAGTTTGATGAAGTTTGGTCGAAGAATCTTTTTGTTCAATGGGACTGGTTGGATTTGGGTCATATCACCAAGTGGCAAGAAGACTGAGGCAAGTACCATGATGTCACCCCTGAGGGTTCTGTCCGGTGACTCTGGCGCCCCCCTCTGGCTATACGGGTCAGTGCCTCCCAATCTACCTTGAATCACCCTCATTCATATCACCTGTGTGTTCCGTCCCCTGTTTGTATAAATAGCCTGTGTGTTCCCCATGTCTTCGTCTGAGATTGTCCCCGTCGTCTGTTAGTATCGCCAGTCCCAGTGATTCCCGTTTGTATTATTTTTCCACTTGTTAAGTGAGTACCTTGTTTACGGAGCTTGTTTTCTCCACCTTTGTTTTACCGTTTGGTCCCAGTGTTTGTTTGTTCCCGAATCCCTACCTTTGCTATTAAAACCCCGCTTAAGAACTTTACGCTGTTGTCTGAGTATCTCTCCGCCCTTGGGTCCACCACACTACCACCCAGCCCTAACACCATGAGGTGCCTGGTGACATTGGTCACTTTGTTAAATTCACACTTGTCATTGAAATTGCCCTAACCTTTGACGACCAGTGTCAGTTAACCCCTTCCTTACCCATTACCCTTACCAAAACCAACTATCTCTACATTTCCTACCTTACTGCTCTTGCGCCTTTTGACCTTGATATCATTTGATAACCTTGATGATGCTTACTGTCACGCCCTCCACTTCCACCTAGCCTGTACCAGGCTCTCTCTCCCCTGTCTGTCTGTCTGTGTGTGTATGTGTGTGGCCGTGGCCCCAAGCTCCAGCTCGATCCAGTTCACGTCTTCCACTCCACCTGCTCTGTCTACACACCTGCGGTTCATCATCCCATCATCATGCAGTATTTAAACCCCGGCTTCCCATCCACTCATCGCCATATAGTTTGTTGTTCTACACGTCAGTTTCGCTCTCGGCCGCATTGCAGCATTTATTACTCAGAGCATTGCTATACTTAGTATTTACTAACGGAGCTCTCTCTGTTGTTCAGTGCCACTCCCCGGTTTCTGCCTGCCTGCTTACCTGTCCTGCCTGCCCTGCATGCCCTGCATGCCCTGCCACCCTACCCTGCTTGTCATTCTGCCCTGCCATTCCGTTCCCTCAACTCCTTCATTAAAAACCGGTTCCTGTGTTATACGTGTCCTGACTCTGTGTCCTGCGCTTGGGTTCTCTAGCTCTGACCGTAATACTTACATGGCTTGAACCCTGTTTCTTGCAGCTATATATAATTTTTTTTCCTTATTTGCTCAGTATATTGATGCACTTGTCAAAATGTGACTGTATTGAATGTACCTTTTTGTTTGTACACATTTTATTGCAAAAAAAAATTTGTGCTATCTGACAATGGGTTCTCTATGGGAGTCATTGACAGAGAACATAGATGACAAGGTGTCAGTTTCATACGTTTTGGCAGTTTTTTTACGGACAACATCTGAACTTTCCACAGTCTGTCCGTCCGCTGAATCAATTAGAAACAAGGTTTCGTATTGAGTTGCTAGGTTGCGTTGTTCTTTGCTGCATGGTGACGTCATTTTCATCACTAAAGTGGTGTCTCCATTGCTTGTGCTCGGTGTGCACGTAGCTCCCAGCTGCAGAGCAAAATTGTAACTTGCGCGCCCTTGGCTGGCACCCTTTTTGGATTTATTTTTTCTTTGTGTCACACTGAGTTGGATTTCCCACAGACTCACATATTGATCAATAACAGTGGCATTGGCCAATGCTACACATACATTCAACAAGAAAAAGGGCTTGTAGGCGCCTGGCAATATGTTCAAACTGTATAAAAGACAAACCTGATCATTGTCTCTTCAGACTTGTGCTGAACGGACCTCCGGTTCTACGCTGGGCTGCTGTGACGCTCTTGTCTCTTGTTTGCAAGCAATAAATACCGGACTCAGATATTGTGGCTACTCAGGACTTGTTTCTTGATTCTTACCTCCGAAGAGCTAAAGTACAGAGTGGTAAATCCTAGACTTCCACCACAATTTGGGGGCTCGTCCGGGATCGCCTGCCCTGAGTTCGTCGTCTCTCTGCCAAGAAGGTCAACTCGTATACGGTCAGGATATATTCCTGGAGCCGAAATCCTCCCTTTGAAAGTTCAGAACGCAAAGGTTGAGAGAAAGGCGCTTGAAAGGAGAGGGACGGAGTTCTCAGGCACGGCGAGTCCATAAAGACATTGAACTCGGAAGAGGTAAGACCACAATATTTGTACTAAAAACCCCAGCTGGGTGCGGGGTCGCTGATCATAACATCTTCAGTGTAAATCCTATTTTGATAATAGGTCTGCAGTTGTAAATCCTATTTGATGTGGGTGTACTGTTGAAAAACCCCAGCTGGGTGCGGGGTCGCTGTTTATAACATCTTCAGTGTAAATCCTATTTTTGGTAATAGGTCTGCAGTTTTTTTTGGTATACCTAATAGTTAGAATTTTTATGAAACGCGTAAAAGACCGGTGAGTAGACACGTGAATAAAAGGTAAGGAACTCACCTATTGTCGTTGACGACACTTAACCTTTCTAAAATACCTGAAAAAGTTGCTATACTAATTTGATAATGGGGAAAGCGGCCAGTAAAGCCAACCCGCTGCCTTTGAGCACGGATGGATGCGCTAAGATAATGATTGAAAAATATGGTCGATGGACATGTGAACAATTGCCTATGTGGGAGATTTTGGGTTTTCCATTGAACGGTAGCTTTAGCCAACGACAGATTAACATGCTAGAAGACAGGCTTGAAAATTATGCTACAGGTAAAATTAAGAAGTTACAAAAAGGGTCACGGCGAGTAGATTGGAAGGCGTTTTGGGCATGGAAAACGGAGGGGGCAATTAGACAGTCACAACAAGAACAGGCTGAACAGCTTAAGAAGGTAAAACAAGTCGAATTAGAGAAGGTAAAGCCAGTTGAATCAGGAAAGGAACCACTAGTTGAGTCAGATAGGCCAGGGCTTTCTAACCAGTGTCCTATAGTATTCTTGTCCGAACAGGTTGATGCGGATCTCGACTGCTCCTCTGTCCGTCCTCCACCCTACAGACCCCTGACAGCACCACGGGCAGATATGGCTTGCCCGAACCCAGCGCCGACCTCGCCGATATCTTCGAGAACGAGACAACACAGCCACGACCCCGGCAGCCAGGGCATGTTCCCTATGGTGGAGATGACTAATCCACAAGCTGGGATGGACGGTCAGCCAAATACCGTCCTGGTGTATTGTCCCTGGACGCCTGCCGACCTGAGAGAGGTGGCCTCAGCACTGCCAAACCCCGATAAGGAAGGGGGAGAGAGACTTGTCACGGCCCTTGAGCTGCTAATTAGCCAATACAAACCCAACACGGCCGAAATCGAGATGGTAATGATGAAAGCCCTTGTGCTAAGGTGGACATTACTAAAGGGGACCTGGCCCCAGTATTCTGTCGTATGGAGTAATGCAGAGGGGAATCACTACCGAACAGCCGTGCACGCATTATATGATCGAATCAGAGAGACTTTCCCTTTGCGAATGAACTGGGAGAAAATTAAAGACTGCCATCAGATAGCGGGCGAAAAAGTGAGCGAATTTCCGACTGCGATTCGAAAAAGTGTTCAGGGATCATAGTGGCCAGGCCAAACCCAATGGGGCTGATGACACTCCCTGGGAACAACAGTGCAAACATAACCTAATAGCAGGACTTTTGCCGGATATTCAGGATTACGTGAAGAACAATTGCATCATCTATGAAACCGGGAGGATGAGAGAGGTCTGGCCGTACATTAAACACGTCGAGAAGGTGGTAGAAAACCAGAAGGCTGAGAAAGGGAAAACTAAAGAGAAAAGGGAAACGAGGTTGCAGTTGGCCCAACTTAACCACTACGACCAAGCCAGAGGAGTACGTGATCGGAGGCGAGGAAAGTTCGGAGGCAGGCGCAACAAGAACGATCATTACAGGTACAAGAAACGGCATGGGTGTTTCCGCTGCCTAGCGGAAGACCACTGGATGAAAGACTGTCCCGAGCCAGCGGAAGGAGAGAAACGGAGCTATGGACAAGGGATTACTGTCAACAATCCGAGGGGAACGGAGCGAGAGGGCGGTTGACGGTCAGAGGAGGCGGGAGAGGTCCCATCGACAGCATTACCCGGTGAGATAAAACCAATACGCGAGCACACACGTACACCACAACTAGACATACAGGCTATTAGGAAAGAAAGTGCATATGAGGTACTACCTAGAATAACATTGAAGGTGGCTGGCAGATCGGTTAAATTTTTTAGTAGATTCAGGAGCAGGGTACTCTGTCTTAAGAACAGAAGATTGGCAACCCCCACCGAAACTCAGTGGAAGGGTAATCACCATAGTCGGAGCAGAGGGAAGAGGGGTGTAACAAGTTCCGTGACACAGAGGCGGAGTCGAGGTTGTGTGGTCTGGGAAATCCCGTTTATTTTATAAAATGTTCGTAATACTTTCGTATTTATCAAGTTCGTAAAACCAACACACTCGGCGACTTTCCAGTCGCCCTCCTTCTTCCTCAAACGCAGAGGTACACACATCTTAAACCATCTAGTCAACGAGGCTTCATTTGCAACAGGTGTGCAACGGAGCCTCGCCGACGTCACCCTGGCCACGGTCCTGTAGCTCCCTCTACAGGCCGAACGCTGCATGTCCCCCCACATACCCCCACCGCCCGACACAGGCCGGGGACACGACGACAGACAACCTACTCCCCCCCCCCCCTGCACGGGAGAGGAAGTCTGCCACGACCATCTGCGCCCCCGGTCTGTGCACGACCGAAAAGTTGAAGGGCTGCAACACGAGATACCACCGGGTGATCCTCGCGTTCACATCCTTCATGCGGTGGAGCCACTGGAGGGGAGCATGGTCGGAGTAGAGGGTGAAAGCGCGACCCAGCAGATAGTAGCGGAGGGCGCCGACCGCCCACTTGATGGCCAGGCACTCCTTCTCCACCATGCTGTACCGGCCCTCCCTCTCCGATAGTTTGCGGCTCAGGTACATCACCGGCCGGTCAGCCCCCTCCACCCGCTGGGTCAGCACTGCTCCCAGGCCTCTATCTGACGCGTCCGTCTGTAGGGAGAAAGGGAGGTTAAAATCAGGTGCATACAGGACCGTTTCTCCACAAAGAGCGCCCTTAAGGGCCTCGAACAACCCCTGGCACTGGCCTGACCATTGGACCGGATCCGGGGCACCCTTCCGGGTGAGGTCTGTCAAGGGACTGGCCAGCTCGGAGAAGCCCGGCACGAACTGCCGGTAATAGCCAGCCAGCCCCAGGAACGCCCTCACCTCCTTCTTAGTCCTGGGCCGCGGAGAGGCGGCGATGGCCGCAGTCTTTTCAACTTGCGGCCGCACCTCCCCTCGACCCAAGTGGTACCCCAGATACCGGATCTCACTCCGCCCGATCACGCACTTCTTCGGGTTGGCCGTCAGCCCCGCCTGCCTCAGGGACCGCAGAACAGCAGCCACATTCTGCACATGCTGCGCCCAGGTGTCACTGTGAACGACAATGTCATCCAAGTAGGCAGCAGCATAGGCAGAGTGCGGCCGCAGAATGCGGTCCATGAGGCGCTGAAAAGTGGCTGGGGCTCCGAACAACCCGAAAGGGAGCACCGTGAACTGGAATAGCCCGAGCGGAGTGGAGAATGCAGTTTTCTCCCGGGATACCGGCGAGAGTGGAATCTGCCAGTATCTCTTCGTGCAATCCAACGTCGTGAAATACTTGGCCGTGCCAAGCCGGTCCAAGAGCTTGTCAACCCGGGGCATCGGGTAGGCATCGAACTTGGAGACCGCATTAACCTGTCTATAATCCACACAGAACCGTATAGCCCCATCCGGCTTGTTGACAAGCACGATGGGGCTACACCAGTCACTGCGGGACTCCTCGACCACACCCAGCTCCAGCATGGCTTCCAATTCCCTGCACACAATGTCTCATTTGTGTACCGGCAACCTATAGGGACGCGTGCGCACCGTTAACCCCGGCTGCGTTTCTATGTGGTGGTCGATAAGCGTAGTCCGACCGGGCAGGGGAGAGAACACATCCGCGAACGTAGCTTGCAAATCTGCAACGTCCGTGGCCTGGCTAGCAGAGAGATGGTTATCAATACCGACCGGAGTGCTAACTTTTGATTTTGGGACTTCCGGACCGAACTCATCTCTCTCTGGAATTATTGTAGCCAGAGCAACAGTGACCACGTCGTTCCATTTTTTTAGGAGATTTACGTGATACACCTGCAAGCTATCCCCCCGGTCCGAGCGTACTACCTCGTAATCCACGTCCCCCATGCGGCGTGTGACCACAAACGGCCCTTGCCACTTCGCTAGTAATTTCGTGCTGAAGGTGGGTAACAGTACGAGCACCTTATCTCCCGGTGTAAATTCTCGTAGGGTAGTACCCCTGTCGTACTGTCGCTTTTGACGCTCCTGGGCTTGCAGCAAATGCTCGCGTGAGATAACCCCTAGGGCGTGGAGCTTTGTGCAAGTCCAGGACGTATTGAATCTCATTCTTACTGTCGCTAGACCCTTCCTCCCAATTTTCTTTAAGAAGGTCTAGGACACCCCGGGGCTTACGCCCGTAGAGTAATTCAAACGGGGAAAACCCGGTGGAAGCTTGGGGGACTTCCCGTACCGCAAACAACAGGGGATCTAGCCATTCATGCCAATCCCGACTATCCTCGTGTACAAACTTCCGGATCATTGACTTCAAGGTCCGATTGAACCTCTCACAAAGGCCATCAGTGGCCGGGTGGTAGACACTGGTTCGAACCGCCTTGATGTTCAACAAGCTATACAGTTCTTTGAGGGTGCGTGACATAAAATCAGTGCCCTGATCGGTGAGAATCTCTTTTGGGATTCCCACGCGGGAGATTACTTGAAACAATGCCTGCGCTACACTCCTGGCAGAGATATTGCGCAGCGGTATTGCCTCGGGGTATCGGGTTGCGTAATCTATCAAGACCAACACAAATCGATATCCCTGTGTACACCGATCAAATGGCCCGATAATATTCATGGCTATGCGGTCGAATGGGTTCTCGACCAATGGTAAGGGCCGCAAGGGGGCCCGTGGAATGGCTGGGGGATTTACCAACTGACATTCGCGACAAGAAGCGCACCACCTACGCACCTCTGCCCGAAATCCCGGCCAATAAAATCGAGCCATTATACGGTTTAGTGTCTTATCATACCCTAAATGGCCCGCCATGGGGTTGAAATGAGCCGCCTGGAAGACCATTTCCCGGCGGCTACGGGGAACCAACAACTGGGTTACTTCCTCCTGGCTATGTGAGTCACGACTTACTCGGTACAACCTGTCGCTGATAATCGCGAAATAGGGGTGGGCGCGTACTGTGTCCGGCCGTACCAAAGTACCATCAATCGCTATCACTTGGTCATAGGCCGATCGTAGGGTCTCGTCACGAGACTGCTCGAGGGGGAAGTCACCTAGCAGCGGATAGTTCGGCGGGGAAATCTCGGGTTGAGACCCCCCCGCCGGCTCCGGCTCCTCGGCAGTGTCGCGAGGCGCCGCCTCAGCACAGAGCACATTACATGCCTCACACCTCCCTCTCTGTCGTGCACGCACCCCGGTAGCCCTCTTTACCGCTTGAGGAAACCCCTCCCAATCTACACCCAGAATAAGGGGATGCGCGAGGCGCGGTCTAACCGCCGCCTGTACACTATGCTTTTTCCCCTTCAAAATGAATTTCGATAGCGACCACAGGGTATTCGTGAATGTCCCCATGCACACACTTCACCAACACCCTCGATGCCTTTAACAATGCCCTCGGCCGAACCAGGCGCTCCTGGATCATGGACTGCATGCAGCCCGAATCCAAGAACGCCTGGTGCGTATCATGTTGTATCCTTACCGGAACACGATACGCCGCTCCTGGTCCGGGGGGAGGGCCCGGTATGTCGCCGATGCGGACGACCTGCCCCACCTCCCTCACTGGGCACTCCGCTTGTACATGGCCCAGCCGTCCGCATCGCCAACACATCCCCCCTGTCGCTCGGGGTGCTTCTTGTGGGGCCAGGGCTGGTTCTCGACATGCCTGCCCCTGTCATCTCGTCCTCGGGGCGGGCGCCGGTCTCTCCTCCTCCGGCACCATGGCTCCTTCCGGGTGCTTGGTCGCCGGGGCTCCTGTGGCGGGAGGGAGAGATGGTCCTCCGCCAAGGTAACGGCGGCCGCGAGATCCTGGGGCCTGTGGTACTGGACCCAGGCGGCGGTCCGGGCCGGGAGCCCCGTGAGGAATTGCTCCAACACCACCCGGTCCCCGACCTCCTCCGCCGAGCTGTTCCCTGGGTCCAGCCACCGCCATGCGCTGTCCCGCAGCCACTGGGCGTAGGCAAAGGGCCGGCTCCCCTCCTCCATCGTCAGGGCCTGGAACCGGCGACGGTGTTTCTCCGGCGTGAGGCCCAGGCGGTCTCGAATTGCCCGGGCCAGGGACGGGTAGTCCCGTTGGGCGGCCGCTGGCAGGCTGTGGTCAGCGAGCTGCGCCTCACCTGACAAGAGGGGCAGCAGATGGTGTGCCCACACGCCGTCCGGCCACCCCGAGATCCTCGCCGTCCCCTCGAACACCGCCAGGAACGCCTCCGGGTCGTCCAGGTCCCCCATTTTCTGGAGGTGGACCTTGTGC
Organism: Argentina silus; assembly: GCF_951799395.1. Lineage (NCBI taxonomy): Eukaryota > Metazoa > Chordata > Actinopteri > Argentiniformes > Argentinidae > Argentina > Argentina silus. The sequence goes on from NC_139654.1 coordinate 17,615,931, forward strand.
CGACCCAGGCGCCGGCCCTGTCTTGATGGCCCCGACGAGCTCCAGGAGGAGGGTACGGTCCTCAGCCCTTGCCGTCACCATCTCCCTCACCGCGGTCTGGTGCTCCTGCTGGAGGTGGGCCTGCTGCTCCAGTATAAGGGCCATCCTTCCGATAGCCGCGCTTAACGCCTCCATTCCCTTTTTCTCCGCCTTCGCTGTGCCCCATGTTGGGCGCCACTGTAACAAGTTCCGTGACACAGAGGCGGAGTCGAGGTTGTGTGGTCTGGGAAATCCCGTTTATTTTATAAAATGTTCGTAATACTTTCGTATTTATCAAGTTCGTAAAACCAACACACTCGGCGACTTTCCAGTCGCCCTCCTTCTTCCTCAAACGCAGAGGCACACACATCTTAAACCATCTAGTCAACGAGGCTTCATTTGCAACAGGTGTGCAACGGAGCCTCGCCGACGTCACCCTGGCCACGGTCCTGTAGCTCCCTCTACAGGCCGAACGCTGCATGTCCCCCCACAAGGGGTAAAAGAGAGATTCACAGTCCCTCTAGCGGTGTATGATGAAGATAGTTATCAATATAGTAAACATTCATTAATATTATCTGACTGCTGCCCAATCAACTTACTAGGTAGAGACTTGATGTGTGGGATAGGACTAAATCTGTGGTGTTCAGAAGATGGAATTAGAATAGAAAGACGTGTAATGCAAAATATATCGTTGGGTAATGCACCACTAAATTATTTTTACGGATGGAACTTGCCCGTCTCTCGGCTGAGATCAATTGCACAGAAATTGTTGGCGGAAGCCAAGCTAAGAATTAGAAATTGTACGTTCACAGATGAAGATAATTTTCATTGTACAGCTAAGGTCTCGGAAATTCAGGATGAGTGTTGGAAAAGTTTAGTTCAGAGAGAAGCCATAGATGATATTTACACTAGCTTTTTAGGCATTATTGGAAAGAGGCATTAAAAGAGGCATGTCCTGACAGCCGTTTGTCATACTCTCATGTTCCCCGTAAAAGAGGCCAAACAGGAAGGCCAACCACAAACCTGGCGCTTTGTTCGGGATCTTAAAAAGGTTAATGAAGCAGTCCAAGCGTGCGCCCCTATTGTTACGGATCCATATACTAAATACACATATAAGTAATGCTACATATTTCTCAGTGGTCGACCTAGCTAATGCGTTCTCCAGTATTCCTGTACATAAGGATTCCAGTTCTGGTTCGCATTTCGCTTTAAGGATAAGTGATATGATATGATATAATATATATATATATATAGATAGGTATAGATAGATTGATTGATTTATAGATAGATACATGGTCTAGAGCCCCTAGGGGCTACGTTGAGAGCCCAGCAGTATTTGGGCAGCTTTAAGAGATAACTTGGTGTTGAAAGGGGGTAGGCACCCTTAAAATATTTGGCAGATATTACTATATGTAAAGGTTGTTGCTGTTGTTGTTGTTGTTGCTGTTATTGTTGTTGTTGTTGTTTGTTTTTGGGCCATAAGCTCACCAGGGCTTTTTAAAGCTTTTCCATTGATCCTCACAGCTCGGCGAGGGAGGCCGAGGGCAAAGAACGGCCTGTCCTGACTGGTAGACCAATGCTACGTGAATTACTCTATGCTAACATGCTGTGCTAACTTGACGAGAGTTTTAAGAGGCATCCACAGAACCATGAAGGAGGCACTCCTCACACCACTAGGGGGACCTCTCCACGACATCCAGCAAGGGGAGTGGGTGCTGATCGAGAACTGCAGGAGAAAACACTGGAGCAGTCCATGGTGGTTGGGTCCTTTCCAGGTACATCTCGTCACGCAGTCTGCAGAGAGAGGCACGTGGGTACATGCCACACACAGCAAGAAGGCACCACCACTGGAAAGACCAGCGGGGACGTCAGCAGGCAGACACTGAGTGACCCGGTGAGACCAGCCATCGGCGGGCAGGCCAGGAGCGACCCAGTGAAACCAGCCATCAGCGGGCAGACCAGGAGCGACCCAGCGAGACTAGACGTCAGCGGCCAGCCCAGGGGCAACACGACAGGACCAGGTGTGACCAGCCAGGAGGAGAGAAGTAGCAAGGCCCAAGACAAGGACAACACTGAGCCACCGCAGGGCTCCAACAAGAATCACGTGCTAGTAACCTCTGATTCCAACATAATTGAAACACCATGAAGCCGCTGAGACGATTGCGGCCTACGGAGTGGCTGTATATGAGCTACATAATGTGACTGTAACAAAGTCCGTAGTACACAGAGGCAGACGCAGTATCGTAGTGAGGGATTTTGTCCCGTTTATTATCACAAATATTCACTTTATCGGCTTTCCAGCCCGTCTCAAAGTTCCTGCGACTTTTCAGTCGTCTCTCTCGGAAGCCACTCCTGACGTTCCCAGCCCACCTCCTGAAATGACAAAGACACACACATCTTAAGCACTAGCCAACGAGGCTTCATTTGCAACAGGTGTGCAACGAAGCCTCGCCGACACAACCCTGGCCACGGTCCTGTAGCTCCCTCTACAGGCCGAACGCTGCATGTCCCCCCACATACCCCCACCGCCCGACACAGGCCAAAGACACGACGGCCGACAACCTACTCCCCCCCCCCTGCACGGGAGAGGAAGTCTGCCACGACCATCTGCGCCCCCGGTCTGTGCACGACCGAAAAGTTGAAGGGCTGCAACGCGAGATACCACCGGGTGATCCTCGCGTTCACATCCTTCATGCGGTGGAGCCACTGGAGGGGAGCATGGTCGGAGTAGAGGGTGAAGGCGCGACCCAGCAGGTAGTAGCGGAGGGCGCCGACCGCCCACTTGATGGACAGGCACTCCTTCTCCACCGTGCTGTACCGGCCCTCCCTCTCCGAAAGCTTGCGGCTCAGGTACAGCACTGGCCGGTCAGCCCCCTCCACGCGCTGGGTCAGCACTGCTCCCAGCCCTCTATCCGACGCGTCCGTCTGTAGGGAGAAAGGGAAGTTAAAATCAGGCGCATACAGGACCGTTTCTCAACAAAGAGCTCCCTTAACCCATTTGTGCCGGATGCTGCGCTACGCAGCATTGCATCTACCGCCGGTTGCTGCGTTACGCACATTTGAATTTGCCGCCAGTTGCTGCGTAGCGCAGCATTTTTGATTTGTCGTAATTTTCATGAGTGCAGCATATAATGCACTGTCATTGGTTTAAATACACATGAGGTGGGTCTTGTTGATTTTTTAAAACCACGTGAGCACCCAAATGTCGTGTAAATTCAAATGTGCGCAACGCAGCAACCGGCGGTAGATGTCGCGCGCCAGTCGGCACAAATGGGTTAAGGGCCTCGAACGACCCCTGGCACTGGCCCGACCATTGGACCAGATCCGGGGCACCCTTCCGGGTGAGGTCCGTCAAGGGACTGGCCAGCTCTGAAAACCCTGGCATGAATTGCCGGTAATAGCCAGCCAGCTCCAGGAAGGCCCTCACCTCCTTCTTCGTCTTGGGCCGAGGAGAGGCGGCGATGGCCGCAGTCTTTTTAATCTGCGGCCGCACCTCCCCCCGACCCAAGTGGTACCCCAGATACCGGATCTCCCTCCGCCCGATCACGCACTTTTTCGGGTTGGCCGTCAGCCCCGCCTGCCTCAGAGACCGCAGAACAGCAGCCACACTCTGCACATGCTGCGCCCAGGTGTCACTGTGAATGACAATGTCATCCAGGTCGGCCGCAGCATAGGCAGAGTGCGGCCGCAGAATACGGTCCATGAGGCGCTGAAAAGTGGCTGGGGCTCCGAACAACCCGAAAGGGAGCACTGTGAACTGGAATAGCCCGAGCGGAGTGGAGAATGCAGTTTTCTCCCGGGATACCGGCGAGAGTGGAATCTGCCAGTATCCCTTCGTGCAATCCAATGTCGTGAAATACTTGGCCGTACCAAGCCGGTCCAAGAGCTCGTCAACCCGGGGCATCGGATAAGCATCGAACTTGGAGACCGCATTAACCCGTCTATAATCCACACAGAACCGTATAGCCCCATCCGGCTTGTTGACAAGCACGATGGGGCTACACCAGTCACTGCGGGACTCCTCGACCACACCCAGCTCCAGCATGGCTTCCAACTCTCGGCACACAATGTCTCATTTGTGCACCGGCAACCTATAGGGACGCGTGCGCACCGTTAAACCCGGCTGCGTTTCTATATGGTGGTCGATGAGCGTAGTCCGACCGGGCAGGGGAGAGAACACGTCGGCGAACTTGGCTTGCAAATCTGCAACGTCCGTGGCCTGGCTAGCAGAGAGATGGTTATCAATACCGACCGGAGTGCTAACTTTTGATTTTGGGACTTCCGGACCGAACTCCTCTCTCTCTGGAATTATTGTAGCCAGAGCAACAGTGACCACGTCGTTCCATTTTTTTAGGAGATTGACGTGATAAACCTGCAAGCTATCCCCCCGGTCCGAGCGTACTACCTCGTAATCCACGTCCCCCATGCGACGTGTGACCACAAACGGCCCTTGCCACTTCGCTAGTAATTTCGTGCTGGAGGTGGGTAACAGTACAAGCACCTTATCTCCCGGTGTAAATTCTCGCAGGTTAGTTCCCCTGTCGTACAGTCGCTTTTGACGCTCCTGGGCTTGCAGCAAATGCTCGCGTGAGATAACCCCTAGGGCGTGGAGCTTTGTGCGCAAGTCCAGGACGTATTGAATCTCATTTTTACCCTTCCTCCCAATTTTCTTTAAGAAGGTCTAGTACACCCCGGGGCTTACGCCCGTAGAGTAATTCAAACGGGGAAAACCCGGTGGAAGCTTGGGGGACTTCCCGTACCGCAAACAACAGGGGATCTAGCCATTTATGCCAATTCCGACTATCCTCGTGTACAAACTTCCGGATCATTGACTTCAAGGTCCGATTGAACCGCTCACAAAGGCCATCAGTGGCCGGGTGGTAAACACTGGTTCGAATCGCCTTGATGTTCAACAAGCCATACAGTTCCTTGAGGGTGCGTGACATAAAATTAGTGCCCTGATCGGTGAGAATCTCTTTCGGGATTCCCACGCGGGAGATTACTTGAAACAATGCCTGCGCTACACTCCTGGCAGAGATATTGCGCAGCGGTATTGCCTCGGGGTATCGGGTTGCGTAATCTATCAAGACCAACACAAATCGATATCCCTGTGTACACCGATCAAATGGCCCGATAATATCCATCGCAATGCGGTCGAATGGGTTCTCGACCAATGGTAAGGGCCGCAAGGGGGCCCGTGGAATGGCCGGGGGATTTACCAACTGACATTCGCAACAAGACGCGCACCACCTACGCACCTCTGCCCGAATTCCCGGCCAATAAAATCGAGCCATTATACGGTTTAGTGTCTTATCATAACCTAAATGGCCCGCCATGGGGTTGAAATGAGCCGCCTGGAAGACCATTTCGCGGCGGCTGCGGGGAACCAACAACTGGGTTACTTCCTCCTGACTATGTGAGTCACGACTTACTCTATATAACCTGTCACTGATAATCGAAAAATAGGGGTGGGCGCGCACTGTGTCTGGCCGTACCAAAGTACCATCAATTGCTATCACTTGGTCATAGGCCGATCTTCGGGTCTCGTCACGAGACTGCTCGAGGGGGAAGTCGCCTAGCAGCGGATAGTTCGGCGGGGAAATCTCGGGGTGAGACCCCCCCGCCGGCTCCGGCTCCCCGGCAGTGTCGCGAGGCGCCGCCTCAGCATAGAGCACATTACACGCCTCACACCTCCCTCGCTGTCGTGCACGACCCTGGTAGCCCTCTTTACCGCTTGAGGAAACCCCTCCCAATCTACACCTAGAATCAGGGGATGCGTGAGGCGTGGGCTAACCGCCGCCTGTACACTATGTTTTTTTCCCTCATAATAAATTTCGATAGCGACCACAGGATATTCGTGAACGTCCCCATGCACACACTTCACCAACACCCTCGACGCCTTCAACAATGCCCCCGGTCGAACCAGGCGCTCCTGGATCATGGACTGCATGCAGCCCGAATCCAGGAACGCCTGGTGCGTATCATGCTGTATCCTTACCGGAACACGATACGCCGCTCCTGGTCCGGGGGGAGGGCCCGGTATGTCGCAGATGCGGACGACCTGCCCCACCTCCATCACCGGGCACTCGGCCTGCACATGGCCCGGCCGTCCGCATCGCCAACACACCCCCCCGTCGCTCGGGGTGCTACCTGTGGGGCCAGGGCTGGCTCTGGATGGGTGCGCCCCTGCCATCTCGTCCTCGGTGCGGGCGCCGGCCTTTCCCCTTGGCATTTCTCCGGTCCCATGTCCCCCCACAGTGACATACTGTTCTCTAATAAGACAAGAGGCCAATTTTATCTGGGAAAGAGTGATTGTTCATGATAACGCAGGAAACCAAACCCAGCTACTCACCGTAGCTAAACCACTGCCAGAGCAAGTGTACTTAGTCTGCGGTCCAAAAGCATACAGTTGTGTACCTAAAAATGCAGGTGGAACTTGCTATTTGGACTATGTGATGCCCTTAATCTTATCGCTTTCTTGATGAAAAATTTTGTATAGTGATGTCGGTGGTTTGCAAGGCATGTACAAGGAGGGCGGCCACCCACATGATGACAATTAACATGGTACTCGAACGAATGGAGACAGGGACCTTTCTAACCTGGATCCCTTTCCCGGGTTTAACTTATTTGATGAGGAGGATATGAGAACCTCCGTCCAGTGAAATATGATATTTAGGCTGAAGTGTTGTTAACATTCAAGGAATTAAATGTTAAAAGGAGGGATTGTTATGGAAAATACATTCATAGAACTATTTTCAGGTTATACACTTTCACATGACTGATACAACTTGTGTAACTACTGTGATTACATTTTCTCTGGCCACACCTCTAAGGTTCTATAGCCATTGTTCTGAGAAGCACTGTATGATTTACCATATGAACAGCGGTGATCTCTGAGGGAGTGGTGGGAGAGAGCAATAATGGGGGGACAGGCGCATCCTGCCAATAGGTGTGAAATGTTGAACGGCGATTTATCAGTAGGAAAGCCTCCCCATTGTTCATTCTCTCCCGCCTTTTCTCACGTAAGCACAAGCCCATCAGCCGATAGCCTTGTAGGCTCCTGGCAATATGTTCAAACTGTATAAAAGACAAACCTGATCATTGTCTCTTCAGACTTGCTGAACGGACCCCCGGTTCTTCGCTGGGCTGCTGTGACGCTCTTGTCTCTTGTTTGCAAGCAATAAATACCGGACTCAGATATTGTGGCTACTCAGGACTTGTTTCTTGATTCTTACCTCAGAAGAGCTAAAGTACAGAGTGGTAAATCCTAGACTTCCACCACAATAATGATCTACATTCCTTCCGTTATAGCCTCAACAAATATATGTCTGTAAGTACATAAATCCTGATTTGAATAACTGAATATGAGTTATTGTAAGTCTGACACTGTTTTTAATGCTAGTAAGAATAACCTTATTTATTATTACAAATATCTGATTTTCTAAATCAGTATACATGTATATGCAGATTGTATCATTTATGCAGTTTTACAGTCAACTTTCTCTGGACAGACAAGTAGTGTGCTCGTAAAGAGAAAGGCGTTCGTAGAATGAAAAGTTATTTTGGGCATTGATAATGAAAATTACCCATTTGTTACAAAGGTGCTAATTGTAGCTTTGATGCAGTCAAATGCAAGTACAGTATCTTTTGTCTTGTAAGACTGTATGGCTGTAATGAAGCTGTGTATAAATAGATGTCAGAAGTATTTGATCAGAAGTAGAACAACACAGAAAGTATTACCACAAAGTATATACTTTATTTCAGGCCAATTTTAAAAGTATTACATAAAGAGTATAATGTAACAGAATTGATAGTTCTAAAATACATACACATACAGTATATCTATTACAAAATTAACAGATCATCATTACTGAATATTTTGTGTGCATTTAGAAAGATCGAAATACCGATCCTTTAACTTGTGTGATTAGTACTACTGCTACAAAATACAGTTACTATATTCTGACACATTAACTAAGCATAAAATCACACTTGTGACAAATACATAATTTAGTCCAAATTCTGTCGACGGGCAATACAAGCACTGTAGTGGACCACCAACTTTATTTATAAAAAAATAAAAAAAATAATACTTTAGTTGCATTGTTCTCTTAAACACCATTTTCCATCCACCAGTCACCATCAAAACTATACTTGATGCCAGATAATCAATATCTAAATGGAAATGTCTGAAACAGATCATTTCCATGGTAACACAATGTCTTTTTGCTTGTTTTCTCTCTGATCTAAATATTTGTTCTGTGAAGTTAATGCTGCCACTTTAGCATCTTGGCTATGTACATCAACTGAGTATGTACTTTGTCACATATTGCATTATCAAAATGTACTCATGTTAAAGACCTCTCTATGGTAGACTGATAATTGTAGATTACTGAACTATTGAATGAATACCCAAGTGTAGTCAAACATGTAAATCACTTGTTTCTCCACCGTTGCTGTTCTCTTGCTCCAAGAATGTAAACAACACATGACAAAAAAAGCACTCTGGAAGAATCACTTACATGCCTGTTCTACAACTCAGGGTTACTCACTCAGAATGACCACCATGTGGAAAATGGCATTTCTTAGCTAGAACTATTCTGACATTAACACACAAACCCTTTTTTTGAAGTTGGCAAATCATTTTGTATGTTGCTCACAGAGGGAGATAATAATCAGTGAATAATTATAAAATAAGAAATAAAAACTCTTTGGAATCTGTCACAACAATTCCTGACTAAAATCTGATTGTTTGAGAAATTATACAGTCTTCCTAACTCACCATTAGCAATCAAACCCTGACTAACTTCTAGTCCTTCTAAGACATGTCCTAGTGACCATAATCTGTGAAAAGACCCTTGTTTCAACACAGCATAGCACAGGCCTAGAAGGCATAGGCCTCCTCTCAGGGGAAACAACTTTGCAACAAGTCTCATTTATAAAGCTGTCATGAGTTCTTATTGATCAAAGTGCATTTGTTTTTGTTGTCATATTACTTTTACTTTTTTGGTTAATGATTTGGAATATCTTAACATAATAGAGAAATAATGAAAGCTGCATGTAATCAATAACATTAAAATTGATAAGTCATAGACATGACTTATCAATTTTGACAAAAAAAAAAAAGAAGCTCACTGATGAAATGTGCCCTTTAACTAAATTAATTTGTGTTTTGGAAGTTCCATGTAAGTTAATATCATCTGCTGCAGTGATGTGCTGAAAGGTGACCCTGTTAAAAAAAGTATAAATTCACCTACAAAACAAGCTAAAGTGAAAGCAAAAAATTTGATCTATAAAACATATCTAAGAATCTAACAAAAGATTATAAAAAGATAAACCAACAATTAATTAAATAAGACTGAAAGAAGCGATGGTTCATGAAAAGAAACCAACCAAATTCCCATTATAATACGCTTTTATAAAACTTTAAATGTACAGAAATATACTTTAGATAACTGAAGATTAGTCTAAGTAGAGGAGAGTGTGGTTGGTGTTCATCAATACAACTTCTTGGATATTGCAATACAGAAACTTGGTAACGCTTTGTTTTGCTCTTCTTTCAAAAATACAACTGAAGGCACTTGAGTTGACAAAGGTTTAACTTTGACTTGCTGGCACAGCCAAGCAGCAGAGTAGGTCCCCCAACCTCCAACTCCACCCCACCCGAGAGCTAACATGTCTGAACTGGGCTTCATGTTACCTTAAAGGGTTGGTTCGGGATTTTTGAACCATATAATATACAGTGCCTATAGAAAGTCATCATACCCCTTTGTTTAGTTACTATATTTGTCGTACGGCCTGAAATCAAAACCCATTAAAAAAAAAGCTAGCTTTATGTACAAATTTAGCCATACAACATCAAACTAATGAAAAAAAAGGCGACAGTTCTGAAAATTTATAAAAAATTAATAACAAGAATAACAGGGTTGGAAAAGTCATCAGTCCCCTGATTTAATACTTTGTAGAGCCACCTTTTGCTGCAATTACAGCCATCTGTTTGGATATGTCTTTACTAGCTGCACACCTAGATTGGAGAATATTTGCCCATTCTTCCTTGCAGAATTGTTCGAGTTCAGTCAAATTCCGTGGTGAGCGGCGATGGACTGCTCTCTTCAAGTCCATCCACAGATTTTCTATCGGATTTAAGTCAGGGCTCTGACTTGGCCACTCAAGGACATTGACCTCTATCCTTAAGCCACTGCGTTGTTCTTTTGGCGGTATGTTTAGGATCGTTGTCGTGTTGGAAGGTGAATGACCTGCCCATCTTCAGCTGTCTAGCAGAGGGACGCAGGTTGCCCTCAAGAATTTGGGTGTACTTGGCAGCATCCATTTTCCCTTCAATCCTGACCAATTGCCCAGTGCCTGCTGAAGAGAAACATCCCCACAACATAATGTTGCCACCACCATGCTTCACGGTAGGTATGGTGTGTTTTGGGTGGTGTGCTGTGTTTGGTTTTCGCCAAACATAGCGCTTGGAGTTCAGTCCAAAAAGTTCAATCTTAGTCTCGTCTGACCATAAAACCTTTTTCCACATGGCAACAGAATCTTCCAGGTGTGTTTTTGCATAGCACAAACGAGACTGACTGTGGCACTTTTTCAGAAAAGGCTTCTTTCTTGCTACCCTGCCATACAGGCCAGCTTTGTGTGAAGCTTGTGAGATTGTTGTCACATGCACAGAAAAGACCAGTCCCAGCCATAAAGACTTGCAAGTCCTTCAAAGTTGCCTTTGGCCTCTTGGTAGCTTCTCTGATCAATGTCCTCCTGGCTCGGTCATCCAGTTTGGACGGACGGCCTGATCTCGGCAAGGTGTTGGTGGTGCCATACGCCTTCCACTTTTTAATGATGCTCTGAACGGTACTCAGAGGGATAGCTAAAGCCTTCACCTAACTTGTGCCTTCCTACAGCTTTATCCCGGAGGCCTTTTGAAAGTACTTTTCCAACCATGGTGAATTCTTTGCAAAACCATGCACTTCTAGTAGTGGAATCCTCAAGAAACAGCTGGTTTTATTCTGAAGTAATCAAAACCACTACAATTGATGTCAGGTGGGGGGCAATTAGCCTGGTGTTTGATCTGGAAGTTGATTGGTTGCACCTGAGCAAGTTTATAATGGTATACACTAAGGGGCTGATCACTTAACCAAACCAGGTATTTCACTAATTAATTTTTAATAATTGTCCAGAATTTTTAATTTTTTAATTTTCACTTTGATTAGGGTTATAATGTGTACATACAGCTCAAAAAAGTTAGATTTGATTTATTTTAATTTCCAGGGTGTAATGTGACAAAAGGTAAAGATTTCACAGGGTATGATGACTTTCTATAGGCACTGTATGTATTCTACTTAGCAACAAAATTGTATTTTTTCTGTCAAAGTATGCATTACTGTGACCCTCCGCACAGCAGCTGCGGAGCGATACATTGTAGCTTGTCTCAGCCTGAGAGTGTATCGCTCCGCAGCTGCTGTGCGGGGGGACATAGTTATGCGTACTTCGACAAAAAAAAGTTAACCACTACTACTTTCACCAGTAATGGTTTGAACGTTGATTTCACTTCAAAGTGATGGTGTTAAAAATTAGTTTTGATGGACTGCCGCCGCTTGAATGCCATATCAATGACAGCACAGACAGGTTCTAAAATAGTACCCATCGATCGCCAGCACTGCTGGTCAGTAGAATACATAGATGTGGTTCAAAAATCCCGAACCAACCCTTTAACTCCAAATCAGTATGCTTATTTTTTCACTTCAGACACATACTTTTTGGTTTCTTCATTCAAAATAAAACATCAACATGTTAAAACATGAAAATAAAAGGCCAAATTCACACTATTGCAAGAGATGAGGCTCCAGGTGATGACTGATGATAGAAGTCCTTGTGAAGAGTACATGCACCTGTCCAGTTCAGCCATGAGGGCGGGGGGGGGCTTGGGGAAGGAACAACCCCTGCCCCAGGTAAATAACACCTTAGATGAATGGACAGCCATGTGAAGGATTTGGGGACCCTTGAATAATTGTCTGTTCATGGGCCAGCCTTGAAGACACAGAGAAAAAAATAGAGAAATACAGTGTCCTGCATAAGTAATGGGACATTTAAACATGTTTTCTTCTTTTGGCTCTACACTCCAAAAGTTTGAATTTGAAATCAAACAATTACTATGAGGTTAAAGGAGAGATTGTGTAGATATTGGTTTCACCATTCAGAAATTACAACACTTTTTATGCATAGTCCCCCTAGACTAGTGACAGGTGTTTCTGGTCTTCAGGTGAGTTCAGTCACATCATTTGTGCAGTCATAAGTGAGCTCTCAATGTCTCGTATTGATTCTAGGCTTTTCGTTTGCCTTTGGAGTCTGCTATTGGTGTCTGTCAACATGAGGACCAAAGAGACGTCAATGAAAGTCAGGGGAACCATTATGAGGCTGAACTATCAGACAAAATCAATCTGAATCATAGCCAAAACCTCAAACCTACCAAAATCAACAGTTTGGAACATCATTAAAAGGAAAGAAAGCACTGGTGAGCTCAGAAATCACAAACAGACTGGTAGGCCAAGGAAGACTTCTACAGTGGATGACCGAAGAATGCTCACCATGATTAAGAAAACCCCCAAAACAACTGTCCCACAGATCAGGAACACTCTCCAGGTGGTAGGTGTGAATGTGTCAGAGACTTCCCATCCGCAGAAGACTTCACCAACTACAGAGGCTACACTGCAATGTGTAAACCACTAGTTAGCCGCAAAAACAAGGTGGCCAGGTTACAGTTTGCTAAAAAGTACATAAAAGAGCTTGCAGAGTTCTAGAAAAAGGTATTGTGGACTGATGAGACAAGGATTAACATGTACCAGAGTGATGGCAGAAGTAAAGTGTGGAGAAAAAAAGGAACTGCCCAATATCCACAGCATACCACCTCATCTGTGAAAGATGGTGGAGGGGATATGATGGTTTGGGCATGTATAGCTTCCACTGGCCAACTTCCTGAATTGATGATGTAACTGCTGACGTAAGACAATGACCCCAAACATACTGCCATAGCAACTAGGGAGTTTTTCAGGGCCAAAAAGTGGAAGGTTTTTGACTGGCCAAGTCAATCTTCAGATTTAAATCCAATTGAACAAGCATTTAATTTCCTGATAATAAGATTTTAGGCAAGAAAAGCTCAAAACAAACAACAACTGAAGATGGCTGCAGTACAGGCCTGGCAGAGTATCACTAGAGAAGATACCCAGTGTCTGGTGGGGTCAATGGGTCACAGACTTCAGGCAGTTATTGCATGCAAAGATTTGTTGAGCAAATACTAAACATGAGTGTTTAATTATATGAATCTGCCCCACTACTTTTGGCACCCTAAAATAGGGGGACTATGTATAAAAAGTGTTATTTCTAAATGGTGAAACCAATATGCACACAAATACCATAAAATAAAAGCTGAGAATCTACACTTTAACCTCATAGTAACCTCAAACTTTTGTAGTACAGAGCAAAAAGAAGAAAAAATGCTTCACTGTCCCATTATTTACGCAGGGCACTGTAAGTGAGCAAAACAACAGAACAGGCCACCACTGCCTCAAAAGAGTTTGGCTGTGTAAGCCGAGACAGAAAAACAAGTCCAGAAAGGGGAGTTGAAATGTCTTTTACAAGCATCTACACATCCTTCACAGATTTGACCAGGCAGCAGTTCAGAGTGTAGAGAGCAAGGAGTGTCCTGCTCTGTAGGCGCTCTATAACCATGTGAGGAAGCTCTCCTTGTCGATCTTGGTAGCTGCCAGCACAGACTCCATGTCGTTGAGGATGTCAGAGCTCAGGGCCTCCTGAAGGCTGGGCATCAGCTCCTCGCTCTCCACCGCCATGCTCTCACCCTCCAGAGTGCCCAGGTCCACATCGGTGCCCGGGATGGCATCCAGGTAGTCAGGGAAATGGCTGGGCTGCGTTACCATAGAGGCTGGAAGGGAGTCCCCTGATAACAAAAGAAATGTATATGTCCATGATCAAGCTTTTTCTTGAGAACGGTGTCCAATAAATGGCAGTGACAAACCACTAGCATTTTGTGAGTTAATAAGGACATGGCACTGTTCTCACTGCTCACCTGTGTCCATCTCATCCACACTGTTGAGGAAGTCATCTGGAGTGCGAGGAACACTGTAACTGCTCATGCTCAGGCCACTGTCTGTGCTCTCATCCCTGGAGTGGTATGTCCCGCTGGAGAGACAAGACAACAGGGTTCTCTCACATTTAGTTTGGGCTTTCACACACCAAGGCTTACTTCATACAGTACACTCAAAAGAAAAAAAACCCAGTAAAGACAGGCCAACATTATCCTAAACATCAGAAGGAAAGTTGTTTTACTCAAGCGAATTGGTAGATTACTTTAATCAGTCAATTTTGAAACAAAGCTACTTTAATCAAAGTAACAATACAGACTAACAGTATTACAAAGAGCTCATGGGCAAAAACAACAACTACACATGCTTGCATGATAACAATGACCTAAATTCCCATGAAGGGGATTTAGCATATACATCCAGCTTTACACCAGCCTTTAGCTACATCTTTATTCTACAGCCAGAGTGAGAACTTAGTGAGAGGTCCAAAAGCACCACTCTCTCAGAACAGAATCCCCATGCTAACTCTTTCACAGTAAGAGGTAGTCACAAGGAGAGACGGAAGGACATATTGAGAGAGCTCTGACAAGCCTATACTAATTAGCAGAGAGAAATGTGTAGGCAGAGTATGGCAATGGCAGGATGAATGAGGCCACTGTGAGACAGCAGTGGGGAGGGGAGGGGAGGGGTGGACCAAACTGGCCTGTCTACTGACTGGACCACATGTTCTCACGGGCTGCTTGCTATTCTTAACAAGACTGAGCTGCTCTTCCTCCCGGGGAAAGCCTGCCCTCTCCAAGACTTCTTCATCACAGCAGAGAACTCTACTGTGACCTCCTCCCAGACAGCCAAGAACCTTGGGGTGACAACCACTTATCCTGTGTGGCAAACATCACAGCGACAGCACGCTCCTGTAGATTCTTCCTCTTCAACATCAGAAGGATACGTCCATTCCTCACCAGAGAAGCAGCACAACTTTTGGTCCAAACACTTGTGATCTCTCGCTTTGACTACTGCAACACACTCTTGGCTGGGCTCCCCGCCTCCGCCATTAGGCCTCTGCAGCTCATCCAGAATGCTGCCGCCCGTCTGGTGTTCAATCTCCCCAAATTCTCCCATGTCACGCCCCTCCTTCGCACCCTTCACTGGCTCGGGCGGCAAAGGGAACAGCCCCTCCCTACTTGCAAGCAATGGTCATCCCACTTCTGTCATGACTGCAGAGTCACTACCGACAGTTGTGGTCAGAAGTTTACATACACTTGTAAAGAACAAGTATGTCATGGCAGTCTTGAGTTTCCAATCATTTCTACAACTCTTATATCTTCTGTGATGGATTGATTGGAGCACATACTTCTTTGTCACAAAAAACATTCATGAAGTTTGGTTCTTTTATGAATTTATTATGGGTCTTCTGAAAATGTGACAAAATCTGCTGGGTCAAAAATATACATACAGCACCTTGAATTATCAAAAAAGTTGTGTCAATCAAATTTGCTTTGTGGCATGGCCTCTTAACTTCTTATGAGTGACTACAGCTGGTGACTTATTTCAGCCCATTTAAATAGGGCTCGTTTGATACACTCATTACACTCAGCCAAAAACGCTACAATGGGAAAGTCTAAGGAGCTCAGCACGGATCTGAAAAAGCGCATCATTGACTTGAACAAGTCAGGAAAGTCACTTGGAGCCATTTCAAAGCAGCTACAGGTCCCAAGGATCAACTGTGCAAACAATTGTTTGTAAGTATAAAATGCATGGCACAGTTGTGTCACTGCCACGATCAGGAAGAAAACGCAAGCTATCACCTGCTGCTGAGAGAAAATTGGTCAGGATGGTCAAGAGTCAACCAAGAACCACCAAAAAGCAGGTCTGCCATGAATTAGAAGCTGCTGGAACACAGGTGTCAGTGTCCACAGTCAAGCGTGTTTTACATCGCCATGGGTTGAGAGGCTGCCGTGCAAGAAGGAAGCCGTTGCTCCAGAAGCGGCACCTTAAGGCTCGACTGAAGTTTGCTGCTGATCACATGGACAAAGAAAAGGCCTTCTGGAGGAAAGTTCTGTGGTCAGATGAAACACAAATTTAGCTATTTGGCCACAATGACCAGAAATATGTTTGGAGGAGAGAAGGTGAGGCCTTTCACCCCAAGAACACCATACCTACCGTCAAGCATGGTGGTGGTAGTATTATGCTCTGGGCCTGTTTTGCTGCCAGTGGAACTGGTGCTTTACAGAAAGTAAATGGAATAATGAAGAAGGAGGATTACCTCCAAATTCTTCAGAAAAACCTACAATTATCAGCCAGAAGGTTGGGTCTTGGACGTAGTTGGGTGTTCCAACAGGACAATGACCCCAAACACACATCAAACGTGGTAAAGGAATGGCTAAATCAGGCTAGAATTAAGGTCTTAGAATGGCCTTCACAAAGTCCTGACTTAAACCCCATCGAGAACATGTGGAGTGTGCTGAAGAAACAAGTCCGTGTCAGAAAGCCAACGAATTTAGTTGAACTGCACCAATTCTGTCAAGAGTGGTCAAAGATTCAACCAGAAGCTTGTGGATGGCTACCAAAAGCGTCTAATTGAGGTGAAAATGGCCAAGGGACATTTAACCAAATATTAGCATTGCTGTATGTATATTTTTGACCTAGCAGATTTTGTCACATTTTCAGAAGACCCATAATAAATTCATAAACGAACTAAACTTCATGAATGTTTTTTGTGACAAAGAAGTATGTGCTCCAATCAATCCATCACAGAAAAGTTGTAGAAATGATTGGAACTCAAGACTGCCATGACATACATGTTCTTTACAAGTGTATGTAAACTTCTGACCACAACTGTATCTTCCGCCGTAGATTCAAGACCCATCTCTTCAGGCTACATCCCTGTCCCTCCTAAGGACCTCTTCATCCCCACTACAAGTTTCTCTCCTGTAAATAAAAAAATAAATAAAAAAATGTCTTCCTTTTTCTAGCATTGTGACTGCCAATAGCCCCTGGTCCTAGCATAGATTACTTTTTTTTATGATGACTGATGGATAGATGATTCACTTACTTAGACAAATGTATTTGTTCTAAGTCGCTTTGCATAAAGGCCATAAATGTAATGTAAATATTCAGCTCAGTCCTCAGCTCATCCGCTAACTGTATGGAACAGAGGCAAGGCCAGTCATGGAATTATACCTTTGACTTCCACAGAGTGTCGTGCTTCCCGTAATACATGTGCCATTTCCCACTTTTCCATATGATCAACCTCTGCGATAAAACAATGTTTTTTGCAAGCAAATGTTTGGACACATATTCTCAGTGTATCCAGCTCTTTAAAATACAATGAAATTGTTTTAAAATGACCTGACTGTTAATAGAAGCTCATGGGACACACTTAAAGCCACTGCAATATACAAATACTCCATTACAAAGTTGGACATTAGGCCTCAATATTATATTTAATTTCTCAAAAAGCACAGAAAGTTCAGTGGGTAATGACATCAGTGTTCCATTTCCCTGGTCCTGTACAGCTCGTCCACCAGAGGTCAACATTGTGCAGCCACTTTGAACAACCTCCTGGCCTGAATGAATCATTACCATGTAAAGAGGGTTAAACCCAGAGACTGGCCTTTTGTTTACAACTTGTAACTCAGGCAGCTCACACTGGGGTTCAAACTCCCTCCACCATCAGGCACACACACTCTCTTTGACAGGACAAACAGTTAGCAAGACTAGCTAAAGAAAACCTCACAGTGTAAAGACTTATCAAGCTCTGATCTTTGCTCAGACTGACATCATTGACCTGTAGCACAACAGCCATTATTACACTTCCTTTTATTTTGCAAGAACAGTCAATGAAACATGCACATGTTCAACAGATAAAAAACTCACCTGTTGAGGAATGGGTCAGAGCTGTTGGCTGTCATGGTCCTGGCATCCTGGGCCATAGGGGAGGACACTGGGTTGGGGGTGCCCCCGTCCTGCTCCATGCTGGTGGGCAACTGGTTCCTCAGAGCCAGCTCCTGTAGACACACACAAACCCCATGTTAGATCAGAGCACTCTTCAGCCCAGCTCAGAGCTTACGACACTAATACACTCAGGCAATGTGTTGGTGAAACATGAAGTCCTTGTATGACAAATGAGCTTGATATTCAAGGTCTGATTATGTGACAGAGTTCATCTGTGTTCTATCTACCACCTTGTCATTGTATATATACAAAAGTTACATCGAGGGATTACACAGACACCATTACACTGAGTGAACCTTCTTCGCCACACAAGTTTCCAGTTACGTAAGAGGCAGACTACAGTTGGAAGGGTATCTGCTATTGATGGGGGGATGGGTTGTCGAGGCAACTTAAACTGAGCAGGATAAGTTTTATTAAAAATGTAAACATTTAGCTAGACACCCTGGTGGTTTGTAGGAGCCTTTATTGGTTGAGGTTAGGGAGAATGGACACAATGTTCCTTTCAAATTATTTTAAATTAATTATTTGCTTTCATTAGCTCTCAGAAATGAGGTCTTATAGAGGTTGTTTTTTTTGGGCTGAACTTTTATATTGTTTGTGTGAATAACCACAAATGATTGCTGTATATCAGGAAACCTTTTTTTTTTTTTCTCCAGAGATTTCCAAAAGGTGTTCCCTGTGTTGTATTGGGCAATACAACAAGACCCATCCCACACCCACAAGTAAACTATCTGGTTTGTTTTATAGCCCTTCTGCATGCATGACTGATCAGTGACAGTGCTGAGCTGTCACCAGGGAGTTGCATACATCTTTTCCGACAGCGCTGATCACACACTGTGTGTTTATTTTAGGTGAGGCAGGTATGAGCTAAGATCAAAATTGCAAATAAAGCCTAAAGCTTGCACTTTTTCAATCACTTTGTTAATAATTGTCCAAATGACACATTCTCTGACTGAGGGATATCCTTCAATAACCCATGACTGATACCATATCAATACCACCACAGATAGTCACATCACAGGATACTTGACTTGGCTTGAAGTCACCCTTTACAAACTAAACGATTACCTGAAATCTAATGACCATTTTGTCTAATCAATGCGGGAGTCATAACAGTCAATTTAACACTTTAAAATATCCATATATACTGATTCTGGACTATCTAGTTCATGTTTGGGCATACCATGTCCTAACCATGTCTATTTATTTTGTTCTCTTGCATGAGAACAAAACACACACACACACACACACACACACACAATGTATTTAGTATAATATATATACACAATCGGAAGGATGGCCCTTATCCTGGAGCAGCAGGCCCACCTACAGCAGGAGCAGCAGTCCGCGATGGGAAAGATGGCGACGGCGAGGGCTGAGGACCGTGCCCTCCTCCGGGAGCTCGTCGGGGCCATCAAAGCGGGACCGGCGCCCGGGTCGGCACAAGGTCCCCCCAAGGTCCACCTCCAGAAGATGGGGGACCTGGACGACCCGGAGGCGTCGGCGGTGGCCACGGCGGTGTTCGAGGGGACGGCGAGGATCTCGGGGTGGCCGGACGGCGAGTGGGCGTACCATCTGCTGCCCCTCCTGTCAGGCGAGGCGCAGCTCGCTGCCCACAGCCTGCCAACGGCCGCCCAGCGGGATTATCCCTCCCTAGCCTGGGCGATTCGAGACCGCCTGGGCCTCACCCCGGAGGAACACCGTCGCCGGTTCCGGGCCCTGACGATGGAGGAGGGGAGCCGGCCCTTTGCCTACGCCCAGCGGCTGCGGGACAGCGCGTGGCGGTGGCTGGACCCAAGGAACAGCTCGGCGGAGGAGGTCAGGGACCGGGTGGTGTTGGAGCAGTTCCTCGCAGGGCTCCCGGCCCAAATCGCCGCCTGGGTCCAGTACCACCGGCCCCAGGATCTCGCGGCCGCCGTTACCTTGGCGGAGGACCATCTTTCCCTCCCGCCGCGGGAGCCCGGCGACCAACCTCGAGGAGGGGCCGGGGCCCGTCCCGAGGACGAGATGGCAGGGGCAGACACGTCGAGAACCAGCCCTGGCCCCACAAAAAGCACCCCGAGCGGCAGGGGGGGTGTGTTGGCGCTGCGGGCAGCCGGGCCACGTCCAGGCGGATTGCCCAATGATGGAGGTGGGGCAGGTCGTCCGCATCGGCAACATACCGGGCCCTCCCCCCGGACCAGGAGAGGCGTATTGTGTTCCGGTAAGGATACAACACAATACGCACCAGGCGTTCTTGGATTCGGGCTGCATGCCAATGATCGGCCTATGACCAAGTGATAGCGATTGATGGTACTTTGGTACGGCCAGACACAGTGCGCGCCCACCCCTATTTTGCGATCATCAGCAACAGGTTATACAGAGTGAGTCGTGACTCGCATAGTCAGGAGGAAGTAACCCAGTTGTTGGTTCCCCATAGCCGCCGGGAAATGGTCTTCCAGGCTCCGGAAGTTTGTGCACGAGGATAGTCGGAATTGGCATAAATGGCTAGATCCCCTGCTGTTTGCGGTACGGGAAGTTCCCCAAGCTTCCACCGGGTTTTCCCCGTTTGAATTGCTCTACGGGCGTAAGCCCCGGGGTGTCCTAGACCTTCTTAAAGAAAATTGGGAGAAAGGGTCTAGCGACAGTAAAAATGAGATTCAGTACGTCCTGGACTTGCGCACAAAGCTCCACGCCCTAGGGGTTATCTCACACGAGCATTTGCAGCAAGCCCAGGAGCATCAAAAGCGCCTATACGACAGGGGAACTAACCTGCGAGAATTTTCACCGGGAGACAAGGTGCTAGTACTGTTACCCACCTCCAGCACGAAATTACTCGAAGTGGCAAGGGCCGTTTGTGGTCACACGTCGCATGGGGGACGTGGATTATGAGGTAGTACGCTCGGACCGGGGGGGATAGCTTGCAGGTGTATCACGTAAATCTCCTTAAAAAATGGAACGACGTGGTCACTGTTGCTCTGGCTACAATAATTCCAGAGAGAGATGAGTTCGGACCGGAAGTCCCAAAATCAAAAATTATTTGCAGCGTTCGGCCTGTAGAGGGAGCTACAGGACCGTGGCAAGGGTTACGGAAGTGAGGCTTCGTTGCGCACCTGTTGCGAATGAAGCCTCGTTAACGAAATGGTTTAAGATGTGTGTGCCTCTGCTTTAGAGGGAGGAGAGAGAGAGCTGGAAAGCTCTGACTGGAAAGTCGACGAGAGAGAGAGTTGGAAAGCTCCGACTGGAAAGTTGACGAGAGATTGAGCATTAATAAACGGGTTTTGCCCTTACCAGACCAACTGAGTCCGCCTCTGTGTCAAGGATCTTGTTACAGAAACGCTGTATAATTACCATATGGATAGCGGTGGTTTCGGAGGGAGTGGTGGGGGAGAGCGACAATAAAGGTACATACACATCTTGCCGACAGGAAATGCCGATTGTGAAATGTTGAATGCCGATTGATCAATAAGAAAGTCTCCCCATTGTTCTCTCTCTCTCTCTCTCTCTCATTGTCCCTCTGATTTACGCTGGGCTGCTGTTAGGCTCTTGTCTCTTGTTTGCAAGCAATAATAAATATCGGACTCAGATATTGTGGCTACTCAGGACTTTGTTTCTTGAATCTCACCTCCGAAGAGCTGAAGTACAGAGTGGTAAAACCTAGACCATCCACCACAGTACACCTGTTCAACTCCTTGTTAACGCAAATATCTAGGCAGCAACTCAATGCATTTAGGCATGTAGACATGGTCAAGACGACCTGCTGAAGTTCAAATCGAGCATCAGTATTTCAGAAACTGCTGATCTACTGGGATTTTCACGCGCAACCATCTCTAGGGTTTACAGAGAATGGTCTGAAAAAGAGAAAATATCCAGTGAGCGGCAGTTCTCTGGGCGATAATGCCTTGTTGATGCCAGAGGTCAGAGGAGAATGGCCAGACTGGTTCGAGATGACAGAAAGGCAACAGTAACTCAAATAACCACTTGTTACAACCAAGGTATGCAGAAGACCATCTCTGAACGCACAACACGTCGAACCTTGAAGCAGATGGGCTACAGCAGCAGAAGACCACACCGAGTGCCACTCCTGTCAGCTAAGAACAGGAAACTGAGGCTACAATTTGCCCGGGCTCACCAAAATTGGACAATAGAAGATTGGAAAAACGTTGCCTGGTCTGATGAGTCTCAATTTCTGCTGCGACATTCAGATGGTAGGGTCAGAATTTGGCGTAAACAACATGAAAGCATGGTCCATCCTGCCTTGTATCAACGGTTCAGGCTGGTGGTGGTGGTGTAATGGTGTGGAGGATTTTTTTTTGGCACACTTTTCTGCCCCTTTGAGCATCATTTAAACGCCACAGCCTACCTGAGTATTGTTGCTGACCATGTCCATCCCTTTATGACCACAGTGTACCCATCTTCTGATGGCTACTTCCAGCAGGATAACGCACCATGTCACAAAGCTCAAATCATCTCAAACTGGTTTCTTGAACATGACAATGAGTTCACTGTACTCCAATGGCCTCCACAGTCACCAGATCTCAATCCGACAGAGCACCTTTGGGATGTGGTGGAACGGGAGATTCGCATCATGGATGTGCAGCCGACAAATCTGCAGCAACTGCATGATGCTATCATGTCAATATGGACCAAAATCTCTGAGGAATGTTTCCAGCACCTTGTTGAATCTATGCCACAAAGAATTAAGGCAGTTCTGAAGGCAAAAGGGGGTTCAACCCGGTACTAGCAAGGTGTACCTAATAAAGTGGCCGGTGAGTGTATATCCCAGTGCTAATAACAAAATGATGATGTCATGAGGCTTTCTTGGCTGGGGGCTGGCTGCTTACCTGAGGCCTCTGGCGGAGCAGCTCCTGGTGTTTCAGTCTCAGTCTCTCCTTTTCCATCTGCAGCTGTTGCAACCTCATCTGGTTGTTGCCCCCCATTACTCCACTCTGGGGGCTGGTAGGCAGCGGACCCCCCTGCTTCACTGGGGCACTGTGGGTGATGCGCTGTGGGTTCATGGCTATGAGGAAGAGAGAGAGGGGGAGGTCATTTCTGATTAATCGATATTTTATCACACGCACACACAAAAAAATCTTCTGTTGTAAACACACAGACACCAGCCCCAATAGTACTGATGAACCATATAGTACATGCAAAACTGCCATCACAGTAATATTCCTACAACTTGTAGATTGTATGCTATTTTTCAAGCATGTGGTCATATTGCTAAACAGCAACAAGTATGACAACTTCAGCAACTTGTCTGTTAGTGTTCGTGTTAGTGTTGAGCCAGTGAAGCAGGTTGTGTCGGGTGAAAGAAGTGAGCTAATCGATGCATGAACAGAAGTCTGCCGCAACCCCTCAATCAACAATTATTCCTGTAAGACCTGATTTCTCCCCACTTCCTGACACAGCATACATACAGCATGTACATAACATGTTACAAAGATACAAATACACATAAAAGACACGTGTTAGCAATGCATTTGAGGATTAGCAACAATCGCAGCTATCAAGAACATTTTCATTGATCAATTGACTCATTTTGATTGAGTCATTCATCGATTAGCTCATTGATCACTGCGAGATCAATTTGCCTGCAAGGCCTCTAGGTCTTAGAGCCCTCTAAACACTGTGCTACTGGTTGCTGCATTCAGATCTATCTACATAAGCTCCAAAGGAACTTCACTCAACCAAGGTGATTACCTCAAGCACTCACAAGAAAACTAAATACCTCAATACCAACAAGAGTTGCCTTAGCATGCATGCGCAGCTGTGGCCCTCCATAATCCTTTTTCATTCTTGTAAAAAGCCAGCCATATATAAATGCAAAATAAGTCACATTTTATCACCATAGAGAAAAATAAAATAAACAAATGTGCTTGACAACAAGGGGTGTTACTGTAATCAAACCAATGAGGAGTCGTGTTTACTTATGCGCTCGAGGCACCAATGAAAACAAGGGCCTTGACAGAGGCGCAATTTTCATGCGGAGCCGCTTTTCTCTATGGCGTCCCACCCGCCCCAGCTCTTCTCATCACCATTCAATCAACGTCTGTTTACACTATCTCCAATGCTGAATGAGCCTTGGCTCAGGGCTCTACCTGGGAAGCTACAGAGGCCCTGACTCCTGGCTCCCCACCTCCTCCGACATTGCTACAGCCAGCTACCTCTCCCCCACCACACCAAAACCTTGGGAGAGTGTGCTTCTTCTCTCTGTTCCTTATCTCTGGCAAGTAGGAGGCCTTTGTAACTTGATCGCCCCACCATCAGGGCACCATTAGCAGTTCCCAGGGCAGAAGTGCACGTCAGTGACTGTTGATCTGCTAAGGCATGAGCTCTTCAATGCATGGTTAGGCTAGGGGTCCACTAAACATAACTAAAACATGATAAGAGAGAGTAGTAACTAGTACAAGGTTTCCTTGATGTACTTAGGTTAAGCAGGTTATAAGTCAAGGACTCATTCACAGATCATCAAACAAACAGACTAAAGTTACTGATAGAATATACTGTACACAAACAGAGAGACAGATGTATCCAGGGAAGGAACTATGTCTGTGGATCAAGCAAGAAGTGCAGGTTCATTGGAACATGTGCCTGTCAAACTGCCATGCCGCTGGCTCACAACACTATTGGAAAAGATGAGTACTTCACAAGAGTGACATCATTAAGCACCTGTCAACAAGGAGCAGAGGCGGAAAAAAGAACATTGAGGTTGGAAAGAGCTTTTCATATGGCTTTAAAAACTAAACACTTAAACACGAGGGAACAAAGCAAAAGTGTGTCTGTGGGCCCGAGTTTCTTTTGGGTGTTTTTCCTTGCTGTCCTCACAAAGGATGTGTGAAAAACAACATGAGAGCTCCAGGATACCCCCACATGCCAGCCCCCTTTTGAACTGAGCCCCATTGCACCCATGGCTTGTTCGCTGCTCACCACCTCTTTGGACTTAAAAGGGAACACATGCTTAACCCCCCTTTCACCCTGCCTCTCCACCTCCCCTCTCACACTGGAGTTCTTTGACTGAAAAGGTCTAGAATATTTAAGAGCTGGACCGCAGAATAAGAGGCCTGGAGTCTGTCTGGGGCTGCAGCAGAATTGGGCTGTGGCTGCCCTGAACTGGGCGTCACACAGGGGAAAGCCAGTCGGCAGCAGCCCTCAGTTGAAGGCACTCTGGTACTTTTCTTCTCAGAGCTCAAATTAGCTTCCATTATTAAAGAAGCTGGCTTGTGATTGGAGACATAGATAGCAGCAGTGCCGAGCTCTCAGAATCATCAGAGCCCAATCCCATAAACAAGCAGGAATTAGAAAAGAACAGGAGGAATTTAAAAACATAAAATCATGTTAGATTACCATGTTAAATGATCGCAAAACTAATTTCAAGTAACGCTGTCCTAAATGTACTTCTGAGAGGCCATACCAAATCTATCAACCAAATACATAAAATGGCTGCTAAATCAGACATTAAGAAATCCATAAGAACTATACTATTTTGTACAAGCACAAAATACAAGAGGTCAAAATGTACTGTGATATAGATACAGTCCAGGAGACTTTGAAAGGCACAAAGCCTGTTGCATGTGGCACACAATGAGTTAACGCCATTGCTCCTTCTCCCACTCCCTCTCTTTCTCCCCCTTTCATTACGTCTCTGATTCAGGGGCCCACCAGGCTTGTGCGTTCAAGACTTATACATCTTCAAAGAGCTTACCCCATCTGAGCCTCCTCCCCTTCCCAGCTGCCCCACTCCTTTTTTACCACACTATGTTTTTCATGCCCATAGTCAGAGTGGGGCCAGCATTTACTTGCACAAAACTGCTCTCCAAGGGCCCTAGTTTAGTGACAATATTGCTAAAATTAAACAAGACAACAGGCCTGTGTGCCACACGTTGCCTTTGTGAGTGGGACAAGCTTCCCTGGGGAACAGCTCTGTAATGAAGGGATGGCACCTCAAGCGTAAATGAGTCAGAGTGACACAAGCAGGAACCTTCATCTCTTTAAGCCTTCCTGGCACACAGAGGGATTAGCCAGAGAGAACTCTCACCACGTGTACCTGTGTCTGTGCCTGTCACCAGTTCTCCAGAACCAAAACAGGACTGTGAAAAACAAACTCAGCCTAAGGGATCAATGACCAACTCAGCTGTTGCTGGAACACTGAGATAAAAAAAAGCAAAAAAAAAAATAATTAAAAAAGTTGTTTTTAGTTACTGCTTTTTTTTTTCTTCCTTCCCAGACCCAGTGAAGCCATGTCTAGCTCGATGTTGAAATGTGGCTTTGGGATAAAGTAATGGTCTGACTAGTCACCTCAGTGGAGTAGTTAAGTGAGCTGTGAATCATATTGATTTCAACTGAATTGTAATCTCGATGCTGTGTCCAAAATGAATAACAGATTGGGCTAACCTCAGTATGGGTTTTATGAGTATGACCAAATGGTTTGTTTAAACCCTCCCTCTGTCATATGGCCTACATAACACTACCATGATAAATGACAGAATAGACAGGAATGACAGCTGATGTTGATTTATCAACAATGCCATTGGTGACAATTTTTTTTAATAAAAAATAATAAGCTTTGCTTCTTTATCAAATCAAATGTCAGTGCTGTTATTTCACTGATATGCCAATTGGAGGAGATGAAAAAAAAACAGCCAATTGGAGGTGTGTGAGTTAAGCTCACCATAGCGTGGGTCAAGTCGTGGGTCCAGCCAAGAGGTGGTCTTGTTCTTGTGGTTGATATAGTAAATCTCTCCCTCTGAGGTAATGGCTTGTTCCCAGCCATCGGGAAGAGGACCTGTGGGAGGACAGTGGAGGTTACACTGTGCAGTGATTTTGCTATACTAGGCCTACTACGCTACAATCACTGTACGCTGGAGGAGGGCTTGTGTGGAAATAGGGTTGCATCACAGAGTGATACAGAACAGATGAGCAACAGCTACTTACAGGAAAAACACACAAAAATATATCTGGATGGAAATGTAAACATGGTGTGTCACCACAAAAATCATCATCATCTAATCACTGCTGAAATGTTAAAAATGATGTTTGTCCTGAAAGTACTTATCATATTGACTTAATACAGAAAAGTTAGGAACAGAACTTGGTCCACAAAGAGATAGAGCAGCGGAACTTAGCTTAAGTAATAACAATGGGCCTGATAGAGTGATGGTTGCCAAGAACAACAGAGGGAACGAGAAACTAAACTGCCAATCAAGACCGTCCAAAACATGTCGGACAGGACTAGTCATGTTATACGTCATCCCAACCCCAAATTCCATGTTGGACACTAACTGAAGCAGCTCAATGAGACACACACACACACACGTTCCAATGGTCTCAGTTTGTTTTAGCCAAATGTCACTAACTTAGCAAAGTAACATAATGGTATGTGACTGAAGAAACCAGCTCACCACTGGCTGGGCTCATTATGTTCTGTTGCTGTACTGGCACTGGACTGGCAGGGGCTGCCTGGTTCATCTGGAGTAAGGCCTTGCGAGGGTCTAGCCAAGTGGTGGATTGGTCAAGATGGCTGTAAGGAGACATAAATGGAGAGGAAATAATCACTGATAGTGGTGACCAAGTTTACTTCCATGGTGAGAATTACCAAGGTATGAGGAGTGTAGGATATAAAACAGCAATAAGTTACACGAGTGCGAATGAGTCTTTACAGTTCCAACAAACCCACCACAGGTTTGGCCAGAGCATGGAAGTCTGTGTGACAGTAACTAATTTGGTAAGATTTAGGCACCCCATTTGGAGCTTACACACAACTTTCTGTGAATGATGGCTTGTACCACAGGAAATGCAATCCCATTCTGTCTGTTTGAATAGATATAGACTATCTTCCTTTAAGGAAGAAGTTCCCCAAAAATAATTATTGCCTTCCACTAGATTTGTTTTACTAGTTTTCTTATGTTATAAAAACATAGTTATAACCATAGAATTAGAATTGATATTAAACTCCCAATTACTATTACATCCCTTTCCGGTTTCTTTTGATAATCATTCAGATCACACACTCCTTCCCATATTCCGATACAATTTCTTACTCTTGAAAGTTAGGCTGTCAGAGTTATCAAAGTTATCGATCAAATGTTAGGATCATGATCACTGCACAGAGAACATACATTTTGAATACAAAAATCTAAATCCTCTGTATGCATAATGCGTTTAAGACTCAAACTCAATCTTTAAAAAAACAGTGTAAATCCAGCTGCTCCAGCAATACTCTTGGGAATCAAATAGTCTGAAATAAATGAGCAAAAATGCTTGCAACAGTTTTAACTCAAACATTCTGTAAATTGCACACTTTTTAAAAAGGGCTATGATTGGTTGCAAAATAACCATTGTGAACTCAGACAGTTGCATGGAGATCCTATTAGGGGCTGCTTTTGCCAGGGGGAATGGGTTGCCACATTGTCTTGCGTACTGTGAAGGCATTGAACATTAGTGTTTTGTTGGTACTTGAAGATGAAAAGCTAATATAGGAAACCCTTCTCTCCCGAGCAGGACCCTCTCTATTCAGGGAGGGTAACTCCCAGGGTTCAAGGCAGGGGGCCCTTTTTCCTGGAAGCTGTTCTGACACCACGGAGTGTCAGGGTCTTTAACAATCTGGCGCCACATTTACAAAGCCTTCACCTGCTTGACAAAGGCACAGACTGAGCTACAACCCAACACCCCACTATTCTCTTGTTTTTTTTTACTATCCATTTAAGAAACCACTCCTTTCATGCAAATGGCAAAAGATTAATCAATAAATGTGACTATGCAAGGCTGAAACTATAACATACATATGCATTACAACAATTTTATTCAATACACATTCAAATACACATAGGATAAAACAAACAAAAGTGGACCAAATAAGCAAAATTATCATTGCTCAGCTTACTATCTGTGCAGTTTAATTCACGTTTTTGTGAATGAAAATTGGGGTCGGGACTATGGATCTTTCTCTGTTCGTATGTCACACGCTTCTGTCCATTCGTATGTCACACTCTTTATCTCCGACACCACTGGGACAATTTTGAGAAAACTTAGGTGAATGATGAGTCTTGCCATAGAGATTGTTTTGGAGTTTCGAGGTGACGCTGATTCATTTTGCGATGGTGTGGCTAAAGTGATACGTCCGTCATAATACGGTGCAAAGAGGAGAGCACATCAGACTGCACCTTTTGGCCAATTGACTGTTTTCAAATAATACTGGGAAATCCTGGGAAATTAATCAAATAAGGACTACAAGCTCCAGTAACTACTACAAGCACTACAAGCTCTGGTAAGCCTACCTCAAATCCGTGGACTGTCTGCAAATTAATACAAAGCTGTAAAAAGCAAAACTGATAATGAATCAAATTCAAAAAAGCACTACACTTTTCAGTCATACGTTTGAATTACCAATTATTACCAATTCACACAAGGAGGGGTGCTACATCATTCGTGGGGATAAAATGTTTACTGTACACTTGTTAAACATTTTGGCGTAGGATTCCACCCCATTCCAATCCCCATCACATGAGTGTTGATTTGATCCAAAAGTTCCATGAACACAGATAGTGGAGCAGTTGGAATGAAGTGTGAGATTCATAGAGTTTCCCTAGGCCTCTGAGGTAATCCCTGCCTGCCTGTCTGCTCTCTATCCCAGGCCAGATAGGGCCTGACTCAGCACTTCTCGCCACACACAAAGCCACTAATTTTCAAGCCCCCTCTTATTTATGCTTTACTGATCAAAGGAGCTGCCAAATCACTGCCAAATCCCTGCCCCCCCCGGGATACATTGTTATTGGAGCACAGGACTGAGGTGGAAACATTGCACATTTTAATGTGGGCCGGTAGAGCACCCAGACTGACTTCACTACCCAGGAAACAGGCAGCAAACTAGACCTTTTCCTGGCAACAATTCAATGACTAAAGATTTTACCACGCAATAGGTTTTAACAGCAAGATTGTCCAGTCAGTCAGATAATACAATGACAACAACAAAAAACCTATATGGCTGCAGTATACAGTACTTCTTGTAGATAACCATTATTATATGTTATGCTAACTGTTGGGGTTGGAGGAAGCCACCAGCTGTGAGGCATTACTGAGGTATGCAGGGCCAGTCATAGCTCTGGGACCTGGGAGGACGGGTCACAAACCCCTTGGTGTAGTTCTCACAAATGTCCTTCAAATGAACAGAGGCATGGTCAGGGCAGCCTTTCTCCCCTCCCTTGGGCCCCTGGCAGTACACTGGCTACTCTGTGAACCGGTTGTGGGTCAGTTTGAGACTTAGTGGTCTCTGAAACGCTGGGCGCTCACTGTAATCCCTCCCATCATTAGCTCTATCAGCAGACCCTGCACAGTACAATGCCAGAGCACTGCTGCCAGTGAGTGAGGGCATGGCTTCCTGTGCAAACTCCAGGATACTGATCCATGACCGAGCCGGATCTGGTGCAAAGAGCCCGGGCTTGGCTTTCACATTTCCACTCCAGCTGTCATCACCGCAGCCTGAGGGTAAGGGGAGCACAGAGTGGGCTCTGGATCCACCTAAGCACTCAACATCCCCTTTGATTGATGGCCCAACTATCAGGCCAGTGTTTATTGCGCTAGTGTTATTTATAATGTCAGATGCTAGAGGTGACCAGGCTTTGGGCTCTTCACATGAGGACTAAACCTGACTACACTTAATATATTTGGCACACACTGTCTGTGGGACTGAACTCCTCACTGTTTATGTCTTTTCATTAACTAATGTACTTTTATCAAGAGTCACCTTTATACTGCATATAGAGACATACAGTAAATGGAAAAGTTACTGAGTTTATCATAACTGACAAAAGATACTGTAAGACACATTTTGTGTTGCTTACATCTGCATCATAACATCAATTATCTTTTCACTCTAATGAGGTCTTCAACTGTTACCTAAGAGAGGTTCTGAGAGCAGCTACAGTGCCCTTCATAAATATTGGAAAGAGCATTGTCTTCTTTTAGCTCTATACTCCAACAGTTTGGATTTGAAGTCAAATTACTATGAGGTTAAAGTAGATATTCTCAGATTTAATTCAATGTTTTATTTTTTAAGATTGGTTTCATCATTTAGAAATTACAAACCTTTTTATACACAGTCCCCCTATTTCAGGGAACCAGCAGTATTGGAAAATTGACAGGTGTTTCCGGTTAGTCAAGTGTGTTCCGTCACATCATTTGTTGCAGGCATAAGAGAGCTGTCAATGTCTAGTATTGATTCTAGCCTTTACGTTTTCTTTTTGTTTGTTATTGGTGTCTGTCAACTTGAAGACCAAAGAGTTGTCAGTGCAAGTCAAGGAAGCCATTATTGGGTTGAGAAATCAGAAAGAAATGATCATAAACATATACAAAACAGAATACTTCACCAGCAGAACTACAGTGTAAGGCCACTAGTTAGCAACAGAAACCAGAGGGCCAGATTACAGTTTGCTAAAAAAGCACCTAAAAGAGCATGCAGAGTGCTGGAAAAAGGTCTTGTTCCAAACTGTTGATTTTGGCAAGCCTAAGGTTTTAGCTATGTTTTGGCTAAGTTTCAGATTTTTCAGCCTAATAATGACTTCCTTGACTTTCATTGACACCTCCTTTGGTCCTCATGTTGACAGACACCAACAGCAGACTCCAAAGGCGCAAAGCCTAAAATGAATACGAGACATCGACAGCTTTCTTATGCCTGCACAAATGATGTGACAGAACACACCTGACGTACCAGAAACACCTGTCAACCCAATTTTCCAATAATACTGGTTCCCTGAAATAGTCTCCCTATGTATAAAAAGGGTTGTATTATCTAAATGGTGAAACCAATCTGATAAAAGAAAACACTGAATTAAAGCTAAGAATCTCATAGTAATTGTTTGATTTCAAATCCAAACTGTTGGAGTACAGAGCTAAAAGAAGACAAAATGCTCCCTCTTTCCAATACTTATTGAGGGGGTGTTATGGCTTGGACGTGTATGGCTGCCACTGGAATTGGCTCACTTGTCTTCATTGATGATGAAACTTCTGAAGTGTACAGAAACATCTTGTCTGCTAAAGTACGAGCAAATACTTCCAATCTCATTGGACAGCGCTTCATACAGCAAGACAATGACCTCAAACATACTGCCATAGCAACTAGGGAGTTTTTCAGGGCCAAAAAGTGGAAAGTTCTAGAGTAGCCAAGTCAATCTCCAGATTTAAATACAATTGAACATGCATTTCAGTAATGTTTTGGCATAGTAATCAGACCCAGATGCCGTGCAGATAAAGGGAGGCAGACGAGTAGGTAGCAGTACCAAACAAAAGGATCTTTTCTTAACCCATTTACTCCTAAAACGCCTGCTAAAAACGGCTATCAAAACCTATGGTATTCTAGGATTAATGTCCCTATCTCCTGAGGGTTTTCCGAAAAAATACTAAGAATTGTCAATGTCTACCAAAACCTTAATATCTAAGCCTCTGTAGCACATAGAAACATGAAATAAATTGCATTTTAAAAGGTAAGAATCACAGGTTGTATTAAAACATGCTCCCTTAGCACTAACATACCAACACATTTTTCTAAAAATCCTCAAAATCAGGGGAAGAAAAAATATATTTTATTAGATTTATTTATATAACAAATAACATTTTAAACATGCCAATACACAGACCAAGGCACCTTGGTATGAGAGAGAGGTGGGAAAGGAGTGGGGAGGGGTGGGGAAGGAGTGGGGAAAGTCCTGAGGTGGAACTGGGAACAGTCTCAGTTTCACTATATCCTGAATCGAACGACGTGGTGCATGAAGCACTCGCGGTGCAGTGGAACGTCACACTGCTTGCACCCCATCAGAGTTGACCCAGGACTCACGTTGGTGCCGTAGTGCTTCAGAGAACACTCCCTACAGGTCTTCCTCTTATTGTTAATCTGGACCAGGTCATGCTCAGCAGAAGCTCCAGCTGGGGTGGTGGGGAGCACCTGGGGAGCACTTCTTGCAGTGACGGGGACAACTAGCTCCATGGTCAGATCCTCCAGCCAGTCCTTGTAGCCGCCCCTCCTATACTTCCACTCGGCTCCTCCTGCAGACCTGGCAGCCACAAAGGCATTGTAGCACGCCACCGTAGCAAGGAAAAAGAACAGCCTCCTCCACCACTTTGTAGACCGATGTTGGATCTGGTAGTAGCCCACCATCTGGTCCAGAAGGTCTACCCCCTTCATATATTGCTGATAGTCAGCAAGGCATGCTGGCACCCGAACCTCCATCTGGCGTTGACCATTGGCCTTCCTCCTCACTGACCCATAAGCTGTCGGGTCATGGTAGTTGGAGAGGACCATCACTGCCTTGGTGTCCTGCCAGATGCAGAAGGTCAAGTCATCCCGCTGCGCCACCTTGAACTCATGCCTGTTCAAGCCAGCCTGCTTTGTGAGGTCCTTGTTCTTGGGGAGGTCCTTCCTGTTGGCACGCACCATTCCACAAGCTTGCACCCCCCTGGTCTTGAGGTCCACCATCAACTTCACACCGGTGTAAAAGTTGTCCATGTATACGGACAGGTTGGACCCGAAATAAGGTGTCGCCAGGTCTGAGACTATCCGGTGAGCCAGGTCTTTCTCCGTCTTACCCTGAATGGCCCCCGTGTACACCTGAAAATTGGTGACACAGCCTGTATTGCTCTCCGCCATGACCCACACCTTTACTCCCCACTTCACCGGCTTCATGGGGAGGTACTGCCGGAAGCCCAGGCGTCCCTTGAACTTTACCATGGACTCATCCACGGTCACGAAGCCATTGACCTCATAAAGTGCCTGGAATCTAACCAGGAGGAGGTCCATGAACCCCCGGAGCTTCCAGAGCTTGTCTGATTTGTCCACGGCAGGGTCCATGTTATCTTGGAGATGGAGATATCTGAAAATGCATATGATAAGATTAATGAGTTTAAGCCTAACATGTATTGCCATCATTGTATTTATTTATATGTATTAAGTAAGAGAACGGAACTCGGAAGAGAGCGCAAGAAAACAGAACACAAATCTTTACCTCCAGATCATGTCAAAGCGGTCCCTTGCCATGGCCTTGGGGACGTGGGTCTGGTACAACCATTTGGTCTGCCTCCAGTAATCCCTGCGTGCTGGCAGCTTCAAAATGCCGAAGGTGAAACACAGCCCGACAAATGTCTTCATCTCCGTTTTGGAGACAGGGTTCCACTTGGAGTTGGTGGGGGTCTGACCGCGCGTCGCTTCAGCGTACCGATTCGTTTCCGTCACCAACATGTCCCAAAGCTCATCGGTAAAAATTCGCGAAAAGACATCCAGGGGGCTAGCATCCACGGGGATCGGCTGCTTCACCCCCGGTTTGCGGGTGAACTGTTTCGCATTGCGCGGCTGGTAACCCTCGGTTTTCCAGTCTACCTGGAATCCGAGAAAGTCGTCGTCCTCCTCCTCTCCGTCTGTCTCGAAATCCCACTCCTGCGCTCTATCCAAAGGATCATCGGGTAGATAATCATCCTCTACCTCCTCCTCCCTCTCAAACTCCTCAATCTCTCCCAACTCTATGTCACTGCCCTCGCTGTCAAAATGTTCCTCTGCCGTAGCCATTTCGCCGCTCTCGAAATAAAATCTACAATAAACGCAAGTGTATGTCTGATTGATTGACGTGATTTTCGGCGAACCACACGACATTTGGGTGGTCAAGTATTTTTTTTAAATCAACAAGACCCACCTCATGTGTATTTGAACCAATGACAGTGCATTATATGCTGCACGCCTCATGAAAAATACGACAAATAAAAAATGCTGCGCCACGCAGCATCCGGCAGGAAAGGCTATGCTGCGCTACGCAGCAACCGGCGGGAGAGGCAATGAAGTGCAGACAAAACAGGACACAAACACAGACTTAAGCTCGAAAACAAAGGGGGAGAACACAGTCTCCAAAAACAGTACTCGTATATTCAATTAGCTTACGTTCTCAAAGTGACCAACAAACGGTGAACACACGGTGAAGACTCAGCAGGGAGTGAAGGGAAGTGAGAGCACATAAAGCATCGGTGACAATTACACACAGGTGAGGTGACAAGTCCGTGATTGAGGCGGCACAGTGGACGGCCGGAGGAAGACACCTAGGGACCGCACTGGGGAGTGCGACCCCCACCCGTAACACATTTCATTTGCTGAAGAGGGAACTTAAGGCAAACATACCTGAAAACAAACAACAACTGAAGATAGCTGCATTACAGGCCTGGCAGAGCATCACCAGAGAAAATACCCAGCGTCTGGTGGGGTCAATGGGTCGCAGACTTCAGGCAGTTATTGCATGCAAATGATTGTCTACCAAACACTAAACACAAGTGCTTTATTTAGACATTATATGATTTTTTCAAATACTTTAAATACTGAAATAGGGGGAGTATGTTTTAAAAATCTTCTAAATGGTAAACCCAATCTGAAAGAAAAAAAACATTGAATTCAAGCTGAGAATCTCTACTTTGACCCCATAGTAATTGTTTAATTTCAAATCCAAAATCTAACCCTAACCTCCAAACTGTTGGAGTATAGAGCTAAAAGAAGACAAAATGCTTCCTCTTTCCAATACTTGTCCAGTCAGTCAGATAAGGAGGGCACTGTATATCATATTTTTCTTGATCGTTTCCGATTAACAAACAAAGGTGTGACAATTTATCCAGCACGCTCTCCCCCTTCAAACTATCCGCCAAAAAGTGCTAAACAAAATAAATCCATTATTATCCAACTGAAACCCAAAACCTTACTCCTGTCTCCCATGAAAATTCGTTGCATGATTAAAGCCGAGCTTATTCATGTCAGACTGCGCTAAACATTTCCCCCGCTTCTCTGCGCATATGAACATATTTATGTCTGTGTAGCTGAAATGCGCGGAATCAACTGAGAAACATTATATCCGATGAGTTAATCAATATGCAGTTTCGCGGACACACTGCCACATACAGTATATTCCATGTCTGACATCATTTCATGAAGTGTCCATGAAGACATTAATTATTTCTAAATTAAGGTTCAACCAAAGATATCATCACCCGCCTCACAGCATTTCAGGCAGCACCCCCTCACAAAATATAATTAAGCTAAAACATTTACCCCGCTTCTCTGCACTGTGAGAGAATGCTTGATGACGTTATGAGAGTAGATAGGACTTGGTCCCATTGCTTAGTCCTCATTAAAATAACGAGATATTTACTTCCTACAGTACGTCCCTTCCCCCAAGTATTTGAGCGGCGTGGGAGTGAGTAAGTGTTAATGTTAGTGTTAAAGTGTTAAACGCTCCTTGCTTTGTGAGCGCGCTTGGGGTGGCGGAATCGGGACAAATAGCCAAAATGCGAAGTGGTGCGCGGTGACAGAGTAGGCGCCTGTACTGTAGATTGCAGTGCAGGACAAATATATGCAACGCTTATCAGAGCTGTTTACAAACTGCTCTGATAAGCTGTCTATAGCTGTGTTATTAACCTGAGATCCGATTTCATGCTTTTCACTCACACTAAACACTACGTTATTCTCCTGTCAAAAGTAACCAGATTTGCTTGTTTAACAATATTTTCCTGTCCTTGATACTGTATATTAGCTTCGTAACACGGCGTTACAGTAAAACTGCCCGTTCGGCTCTGACGCAGGTATATCTTCCATTGTGAGATCATCCTCCGTTCGCGATGTAGCGATTACAATTCACAATTTATTACATTACGTGTGAGCTCATTAGTGATCAAAATAATTAACTAAAACACTTTCCAGAAAATGAAAATAATCCGATGGTGGTTATTGTTTGTGCGCGTTGTGAAATGTGCGCTGACAAATGGAAACAAACATGGATAGTTGTAAGTGCAAGACGCATATCCCATGCTTCACAGCTCATCACCACCTTGTGGTGGCTTTCGGCAGCACTTCACACCGTGAAATTTCTGCAGCGACGGGACTTCGACGTACCCCACTGCCTGTACCAATTAAACCCCTGGTTTATAATCTCTTTCCCCTCTCTCCCCTGATGATGTCTCTCCCCCTCATCCAATCGGGCAACCACCTGCCCTCTTGAATTTAAACACCACAGCCTACCTGAGTATTGTTGCTGACCATGTCCATCCCTTTATGACCACAGTGTACCCATCTACTGATGGCTACTTCCAGCAGGATAACGCGCCACAAAGCTCACATCACAAAGCTCACATCATCTCAAACTGGCTTCTTGAACATGACAATGAGTTCACTGTACTCCAGTGGCCTCCACAGTCACCAGATCTCAATACAAAAGAGCACCTTTGGGATGTGGTGGAACGGGAGATTCGCATCATGGACTTGCAGCCGACGAATCTGCAGCAACTGCGTGATGCTATCATGTCAATATGGACCAAAATCTCTGAGGAATGTTTCCAGCACCTTGTTGAAACTATGCCACAAAGAATGAAGGCAGTTCTGAAGGCAAAAGGGGGTCCAACCCGGTACTAGCAAGATGTACCTAATAAAGTGGCCGGTGTGTATATATATTATATACAGTGGGGGAAATAATTATTTGATCCCCTGCTGATTTTGTTAGTTTGCCCGATTACAAAGAAATGAGCGGCCTATAATTTTTATGGTACTTTTATTTTAACAAATAGAGACAGAATATCAACAAAGAAGTCCAGAAAAAACACATTATATAAAGTTATAAATTAATTTGCATTTGATCGAAGGAAATAAGTATTTGATCCCCAAGCAAAACATGACTTAGTACTTGGTGGAGAAACCCTTGCTGGCAAGCACAGAAGTCAGACGTTTCTTATAGTTGGTCACCAGGTTTGCACACATCTCAGGAGGGATTTTGGTCCACTCCTCTTTACAGATCCTGATTACCCTCGTTCTGGTCAAAGGTTAGTTTGAGGTTTAATCCTCATCGTGGTCTATGAGGCTGCCAATAAGCGGTATACACTCTGGATAAAGACATCTGCTTATTTCTTGTTTTCACCCAGAATCCCCAGTGACCAGCAGGAGAGACCAGAGTCAGAGATTCCCAGTGGTCAGTTTGTCCAGAGTCAACATGAACTGGCCTCCATATTCAGGGTGAGCTAAATAGAAAGTATGACATGGAAAATGGCTAAGTAATCCCCATACAAAAGTTATTTTTTTCTTGTTTCAATTGCATGCCAAAGTCAAGTGATGTGTTTTTTTGCATTTAGTCTCTCTACTATATATATATATATATATATATATATATATATATATATATATATATATATATATATATATATATATATATATATACACACACATACAGTGTGGGAAATAATTATTTGATCCCCTGCTTATTTTGTTAGTTTGCCTGATTACAAAGAAATGAGCGGTCTATAATTTTTATGGTACTTTTATTTTAACAAATAGACACAGAATATCAACAAAAAAAGTCCAGAAAAACATATTATATAAAGTTATAAATTAATTTGCATTTGATTGAAGGAAATAAGTATTTGATCTCCAAGCAAAACATGACTTAGTACTTGGTGGAGAAACCCTTGTTGGCAAGCACAGAAGTCAGATGTTTCTTGTAGTTGGTCACCAGGTTTGCACACATCTCAGGAGGGATTTTGGTCCACTCCTCTTTACAGATCCTCTCCAAATCCTGAAGGTTTCAAGGCTTTTGCTTGGCAACTCGAAGCTTCAGCTCCCTCCACAAATTTTCTATAGGATTAAGGTCTGGAGACTAGCTAGGCCACTCCATGACCTTAGTGTGCTTATTCTTGAGCCACTCCTTTGTTGCCTTGGCGTATGTTTTGAGTCATTGTCATGCTGGAAGACCCATCCACGACCCATCCTCAGTGCTCTGGCTGAGGGAAGGAGGTTCTCGTCCAAGATCTTACGGTACATGGCCCCGTCCATTGGCCCCTCAATGCAGTGAAGTCGTCCTGTACCCTTAGCAGAGAAACAACCCCAAAGCATAATGTTTCCACCTCCGTGTTTGACGGTGGGGATGGTGTTCTTGGGATTGTAGCATTCAGCATTTCTCTCCCTCCAAACACGAAGAGTCGAATTTATGCCAAAGAGTTCAATTTTGGTCTCATCTGACCACATCACCTTCTCCCAAGCCTTCTCTGAATCATTTAAGTGTTCATTGGCAAACTTCAGATGGGCCTGTACATGTGCCTTCTTGAGCAGGGGGACCTTGCGGGCACTGCAGGATTTCAATCCGTTACGGTGTAGTGTGTTACCAATGGTTTTCTTGGTGACTGTGGTCCCAGCTGCCTTGAGATCATTACCAAGCTCCTCCCGTGTAGTTCTGGGCTGATCCCTCACCCTTCTCATGATCATCCTTACCCCACGAGGCGAGATCTTGCATGGAGCTCCAGGCCGAGGGCGATTGATGGTTATTTTGTATTTCTTCCATTTTCTAATAATTGCACCAACAGTTGTCTCCTTCTCACCAAGCTTCTTGCTGATGGTCTTGTCGCCCATTCCAGCCTTGTGCAGGTCTACAACTCTTACCCTGATGTCCTTTGAATGTTCTTTGGTCTTGCCCATGGTGGTGGAGAGGTTGGAATGGAAGAGATTGATTCTATTGACAGGTGTCTTTTATACCCATAACAAGCAGAGATTAGGAGTACTTTCTTAAAGTGACAGGAGTAATCTGTGTGCCTCATGGGCATATAACCGGTCTGTATGAGCCAGAATTCTTGCTGGTTTGTAGGGGATCAAATACTTATTTCCTTCGATCAAATGCAAATGAATTTATAACTTTATATAATGTGTTTTTTCTGGACTTCTTTGTTGATATTCTGTCTCTATTTGTTAAAATAAAAGTACTATAAAAATTATAGACCGCTCATTTCTTTGTAATCGGGCAAACTAACAAAATCAGCAGGGGATCAAATAATTATTTCCCCCACTGTATGTATATATATATATATATATATATATATATATATATATATATATATATATACACACACACACACTCACCGGCCACTTTATTAGATACACCTGTTCAACTGCTCGGTAACGCAAATATCTAATCAGTCAATCACATGGCAGCAACTCAGTGCATTTAGGCATGTAGACATCTCTTGGGTTTACAGAGAATGGTCCGAAAAAAAGAGAAAATATCCAGTGAGCGGCAGTTCTCTGGGCAAAAATGCCTTGTTGATGCCAGAGGTCAGAGGAGAATGGCCAGACTGGTTCGAGATGGTAGAAAGGTAACTCAAATAACCACTCATTACAACCAAGGTATGCAGAAGACCATCTCTGAATGAACACGTCGAACCTTGAAGCAGATGGGCTACAAAAGGGGGTCCAACCCAGTACTAGCAAGGTGTACCTAATGAAGTGGCCGGTGAGTGTATATACATGCCCTTCCAAAGCAAAAAAATAATAATTCCAGCAATAATTAAATGACTCCATTTTGATAATCCCAGACAACACAAACATATGTGCAAGACGAAGACATCCTAAACATCATGGAGGAAGTCTTTGTTTAAGAATAAACAAAAATAATAAGAAAATCACCAACCGTAGTTGACATCAACATTTAAAAACCTCATGGTGGGTTAGTGGTGCCAGTGAACTATAAAAGTTTCCCATTTAGTAAGGTTTGTAAGCACATACTGTAACAAAAATAAGGCTATGACTGTACAACTTTGCTGTATAATTTGAAAATGAACATAATGCAAAGAGCAAAGATTTTAAAACCAACAATATTAATCAGACTACTAAAAAATAAATACTAAAAATAAAAAGTACTAAAAATAACTCCCCACCAAAATGTTGCCGCTTTTAACTCACTCACTGACAGAGCTCCCGTTGTGCCTTCCTGGCCCCTAGTACAACCACTATCTACCAAGTTTACTTTGGATCATTGATGTGAAAGAGATTCACTCATCCTATTGGAAGATGTGTTTTGCAGACCTGTCTTTCCTGTGCAGTCAGGGGTAGCTATAGTGGACCATTGTGTTTCCTGAAACTTGAGCCCAAGAAACAGACGCCAAGCACACCAATCCTCTGCTTTGCAGAGAGGGTTTATAGAGCCCAAGCAGAGATCAGAGGAGATAATGGCCTGCAATTTGTGTATTGCAGTTGTTGCTATGACTTTCATACAGACCACTCTTGTATAGTCTATATTACCTCTGCAGACTATTGTCCAACTTTATTTCCTTCAGCGTGGAGATTTAAGTCGAAGCAACTGAGTAACACTTGACCTCAGACTAGATAGATTTGATTAAAGGGGCCATGTAGTAAAAAAAAATATTTTCCTGTGTTTTTATATGGTATTTGCACACTATGAGTTTGAAGTAACACTGATAAATTGTATGATATGATAAAAAAAGTATGATGACCATCTCTTGAGTATGACAGCAGTTAGAAAAGTATGCCTCACATACTTGTTTTCCTTGGGTGTGGTATTGGCTCCTCCCACTAGTCAACAGAGGATCTATTTTAATACACCAATAAAAAATAAAACAATAATATGATTTGGTTACTTTTTACATCAATCCCGAAAAAACTGGGTAACTTGCCTTAATTGATTATGTTACTGCTGACAGCAGCAGCAGAATGTATTCTGAAGTGTACAGAAACATCTTATCTGCTCGAGTACAAGCAAACGCCTCCAAATTCATTCAATTCATTCGATGGCGCTTCATCATACAGTAAGAGAATGACCCCAAACATACTGCCATAGCAACTAGGGAGTTTTTCAGGGCCAAAAAGCGGAAAGTTCTTGACTGGCTAAGTCAATGTTCAGAAGCTTGCATTTCATTTCCTGACGATTTTAGGCAAAAAGACCTCAAAACAAACAACAAAGTCAGGTACGCCACATGCTGCGTGCTCGCTCTCTTGCATTTAGATCAGGCAATGAGACGGAGTACAAAGCTGTGAAGTATGGACTGAAAAAAGCCATGACAGCGGCCAAGAGGCAGTACAGAGAGAAGCTGGACGGCTTCTACTCCACTGCTGACTCCGGGCGGATGTGGCAAGGCCTGCAGCACATCACAGACTACAGGACCACCACCAACACCATCAGCTCCACAGACAGCCTGCCGGACGACCTAAATACCTTCTACACCCGCTTTGAGACCTCCAACCACAGCACAGAGAGGAGGCACACACACACCGGGACCACCCGACCCCCCTCCCCTCCACTAACCATCTCATCAGGCCAGGTAAACAAAGCCCTGAGGAAGATCAACCCCCGCAAGGCAGCAGGACCAGACAACATCCCTGGGCGGGCTCTCAGAGCATGTGCCAACGAGCTGGCTGATGTGCTCACCTCCATCTTCAACCTTTCCCTCAGTCACAGCACTGTTCCCTCCTGCTTCAAGACCACAACCATCGTCCCCCTTCCCAAGAAGAGCCAACCTGCCTGCCTGAATGATTACAGGCCAGTAGCACTCACTCCAATCATTATGAAGTGTTTTGAGAGAGTGGTACTGGCACACATTAAGAGCAGCATGCCGGACACCCTAGACCCCCTGGAGTATGCCTACCGGCCCAACAGGTCCACCTCAGACGCTATCGCTGCTGTCCTCCACTATTCCCTCTCCCACCTGGAAAACAAAGACTCCTACATCAGGACGCTCTTTGTAGACTACAGCTCCGCTTTTAATACAGTCATCCCCCACAGACTCATCCACAAAATGTCCACACTTGGCCTGCACCCCACCCTCTGTGACTGGCTCCTAGACTTTTTGACTGGCAGGCCCCAGTCTGTCAGGATTGGTAATAGGACTTCAGCCAGCATTATTACAAATGTTGGCACTCCACAGGGATGCGTCCTCAGCCCCATCCTCTACACCCTGTTCACCCACGACTGTGTCGCCTCCCACAAGGACAACACCATCCTAAAGTTTGCAGACGACACCGCAGTGATAGGATGCATCACTGGCGGGGACAAAGCGGCTTACAGGAGGGAGGTGGCCAGTCTGGTAACATGGTGCGAGGACAACAACCTCACCCTCAATACGGACAAGACGAAGGAGATGATAG
This sequence comes from Argentina silus, assembly GCF_951799395.1. Classification (NCBI taxonomy): domain Eukaryota; kingdom Metazoa; phylum Chordata; class Actinopteri; order Argentiniformes; family Argentinidae; genus Argentina; species Argentina silus. The sequence goes on from NC_139654.1 coordinate 17,658,906, forward strand.
TGGACATGAGGAAGAAGAGGGGACCTCATCGGCCACTGTACATCCGGGAACTTGAAGTAGAGAGGGTGAGCAGTTTCAAATACCTGGGCGTCCACATCAGCGAGGACCTCATCTGGACACTTAACACCACTCAGCTGGTTAACAAGGCCCAACAGCGGCTGTACTTTCTGAGGAGGCTGAGGAAGTTTGGCATGTCGCCCAAGATCCTCAGCAACTTCTACAGCTGCATTGTTGAGAGCATCCTAACTAGCTGTATCACTGTGTGGTACGGCAGCACTACTGCTATGGACCGCAGACGCCTGCAGAGAGTGGTGAAGACTGCTGAGAAAATCACCAGGACTCCACTGCCCTCTCTGCAGAGCATCTACCACCGCAGAGTCCACAGGAGAGCCGCCTCCATCCTCAAGGACCCCACCCACCCCCAGCACGGACTGTTCACACTTCTACCCTCAGGCCGGAGGTACAGAAGTGTTAAATGCAGGACCACCAGACTGAAGAACTCCTTCTTTCCCACTGCCATCAGGCTCCTAAACAACCCATAGGAGATTAATATAACCGTACTACCTCAAATAACTGAATTTTCCAGTTTGCATAATTGCACTGCTACATTTGCACTGTTTTATTATTATTATTGCTGCTATTTTATTTTATGCCTTAAATTTTGCTGTCTTGTACATTTGTTTAATATATATTGTATATTCTTTAGTATTGTATATTTTACATTGGTTGGCATTCTGCGGACAGCAAAGCAAGAATTTCGTTGTACAGGGAAACATGTTTTCTACTGTGCATATGATAATAAACACTTTGAATCTTGAATCTTGAATCTTGAACAACTGAAGGAGTGCTACAGTACAGGCCTAGCAGAGCATCACCTGAGAATATACCCAGCGTCTGGTGGGGTCAATGGGTCGCAGACTTCAGGCAGTTATTGCATTGCATGCTATTGCATGCAAAGGATTGTCGACCAAATACTAAACATAGGGTACTTTATTTGGACATTATATGACTTTTTCCAATACTTTTGTAGCCCTGAAATAGGGGGAGTATGTTTCAAAAATGTTGTACTTTCTAAATGGTGAACCCAATCTGAAACAAAATACAACATTAAATTAAAGCTGAGAATCTCTACTTGGACCCCATAGTAATTGTTTGATTTCAAATCCAAACAGAGCTAAAAGAAGACAAAATGCTTCCTCTTTCCAATACTTATGGAGGGCTCTGTAAATGAACACTTTTCTGGAGAAAAAAAAACATGAAAAAAGTTAAACCTCAGCTGAAGGAACAAAAATGATATAACAACTAAATAGTTGTTAAGTACATAATGCCCCTCTAATGTACACATCTGTAACACAAAATACTGATAAATGTGTGTTATTATTATTTCAATCTTAGAGAAAGACTAAAAATAGTGTGTAGAAACAAACCAAAAGTAGATAAATAGGTGGCGGTGACAGCACACTTACTTGAGGAAGTATCGCTGCCCAGAGGGAGTCTTGGCCATCTCCCATCCTGGGGGAAGGGGCATATCATCAGGGATCTCAAAAGAGGACTGGCGGAGGTGCTGAGGGGGGGCCCCTGCTGGGACCATGCCAGACAGGGAGCCTGGGGACACTGCACCCAGCTGAAGGGAAGCAGGGGACGAGTGGGCACGAACATGCTGGGGGGTGAGGGCACCAGCAGTGCCTGCGTCTGTGCTGGCCTAGGTAGAGAGATAGAGCACACAGGACAGGACAGAGAGAGGAGTCAGGGAAGTGATTCATTGCATCAAGTGCATTGGTCAGACTGAACAAAATATAGTCGAAAACAAAAGTAGTAAAATGGAAAAGTGTTCAATCATGTTACTCACTTCAAGATAATTAGGTTCAAAATAAAACGTCAGTCTTATAAAAAGACATCTGTTGCTTGTAATAAGAAACGTTTAGTTAATTACCTTTATGAAACAAAATAAGATAAAAGGAAAACATCGATCAGACTATCGGGGCAGGGGAGACGTCTTTTGGGGCGGCCAAGCCTTGAGCAAAGAATCACTGAAAACAGAAACCACGGATATCTTGCCACCGTGACCGCGCATGCGCAGTGTTTCCTACACTCACGAAAGATCATAAACTAAAAGGGAAAATACGAGAGCTTCAATCATTTTTTAAACTTATTAAAATATTTCTTAAACGTATTGCTATTAAGTGACATTGTAAAACAATACTCAGCAGTATCGAGAATAGACGTTAAACTTTTAATAAGAAGCCTAGGCCCAAACAACAAATAAGAATTCCTGCTGATATAGTTAAATGAATCTTAATTAGTTATTCTGTAGGCTAGACTGCACAGAACTGTAGTATAGGCCTACAACCTTATAGCTTTAAATTATTGTTCTGAAACATTTCTCATCCTTGCATCAATAGTAGGCCAAATAAGCCGTGCACTTGGTTGAGTGGTGTGAAATTAGTCAACATAATGTTGTTGTTTTATCTAGATTTACTACTTGTTCAATCACTTCTTTCAACGATCCTAGATCATATTTATTGTTTTATTTTGTTTTATCACTTGCCCATAAGGCCTTACTGTGATATGCGCCTGATATGCGCCTTATAAACAACGACGTATAGGCCTAATCATAAAGTTGGAAAAGTCGGACATTGTTAGTGGGTTGAGTGAGGGTGGTCTTACTTGTCTGGAGTGCAACTTTGGCTCAGGCGGTTTAAAGAAGGAGTCTGGCAGCTTCCTCATCCTCATGGGTACAGAGGGGGGTAGAATAGTATTTTTCGGGTTCATAACAGCGTTAAAAAGAGCTTCCAAGTCGGTCTCGGAGTCACCCCGTACATGGACAATTTGGTGCCCAGCGGGTGGGTTATGCTGGGTCGGATCCATCATTCCAAAAATAATATTAAATAATGTGTCCGAAAATGTTGCAAAAATAACAGATCAGGAACAATCCAAAATGTAAAGGAGCAGGCCTACCAAAATAGAAATCTCGATAGCATCATCAAAAGTTAATCCAAGTCACCGCAAAAAGTAATTGGATGAAGTTTGGAGCTGTTTTCTCCAACAGTAGACTGTTAGCTATCGGAATACCCTGAAAGTGTGTTTTTTCTATTGTTTCCAAAGGACACACTGGTAAAAGTAACAACGCGCATATCTACTGAACTATAGACGTAACTTTCCAAGAGAAAACAGAGACGCAGCTGCCCCTTTCCCTGGCTAAATTTAAATAAATTGTCAAATCTATACAATAACTCTATCCAAAGAAGAGCGAGTGACGGAACGCATTGCTAATTACTGCCCTCTCACTGTTCAAAGTTCAGCTTCACTTCGTTCTCAACTTCGGGCAGGACGTCAAACTGTATGACTCATGTGATCTCTGCCTCAAAACAGGCGGGGCTTAGTGTCATTAATTGGGACAAGAAAAACCTTAAAAGCAACCACCTCTCTCTTTCTCGTATGGAGAGCAAACTTTCTCAAAAGCAAAATAACCGTGCAAGATCCTACCATGATTTAGATGGAAGGGATTTACGAAGAACATGTTTTTTATTTATGTAACAATTTAAATGAGTGATATTAAAAAAGAAGCTATAGATTAGATTAGATTAGATTAGATTAGATTCAACTTTATTGTCATTGTGCAGAGTACAAGTACAGAGACAACGAAATGCAGTTAGCGTCTAACCAGAAGTGCAAAAAAGCAGAAAAGTGCAGTGTGAACAGTATATACAGGTAGTGCAGTATAAGTATAAGTAGTGCAGTGTAAGCAGTATATGTATTAGCAGTAACATTATAAGCAGAATACATAGAATGCAGTATGAACAGTGTAAGCAGCATATGAGCTGTATAGGCAGTGCAGTATACGCAGTATATATGTATTAACAGTAACATTAGAGTAAATAAGCAGAATAAATATGGAATGCAGTATGAACAGTATAGACAGATTATGAACAGTATAGACAGATATGTACAGAAGAGCAGTAGTATAAGAGCAGTGTGTACAAGTGAGTATACAGTATGTACAGTTTATAGGAATACTGTAGGGTAAGAGTAGTACAATTGTCGGGGGGGGGGGGGGGTTGGTAGGTTGTCATGTTCAGTTAATATAATTTTTCTTTGGTTATTTGCCTCAGCAATTGGATCCAATTGGCAAAATGTAACACAACTGTTACATCTGGCACTGCTGCGTCAGTGCAATGTGTTTTACGGCAACGTGCGTTTCACGTGACCGTACCTGTTTTCTGTTAGTTGTATTTTGGTTAATAAACGGAGAGCACGCTCCTAAGTAAGCTCTGGCTTCAGTCTCCGTTATTCAAACATAACATTGGCGACGAGAGATGGCTGATTGCTCCCTACCACCACCCTCCCCCTTCCTAGCTCTACCGGGAGAACCACCGGTGCCGTGGCCTCGCTGGATTTCCTCGTTCGAAACTTATATTCTAGCTGCCGGCTTAGAAGATGTTTCGGCAGTGAGGAAACGTGCACTCTTGCTGCACTGCCTAGGAGCGGAGGGACAGCGCGTGTTTGGAACTCTCGGCAATGCAACAACTTACACAAATGCCGTGGAGCTACTAAAAGCACATTTCGCAGCTCCACAAAGTGCTCTGCTCCGTCGCGTCATATTCCGACGGAGGCACCAACGGTCGGGTGAGTCAGTGACGCAGTTCGTGGCTGATTTACGAGGTTTAGCTAGCTCGTGCAAGTTCGGGGCCTTACAGGACGAAATGATAAGGGACCACCTGATACTGCACACGAACTGTGACAAAATAAGGGAAAGACTCCTACTGGAAAATGATGATTTAACATTAGCAGCAGCTCTACACCTTGCAGTTCAGGTTGAATCTGCTCTGGAATGTGCAGCTAGTTTATCTACCGCTTCCAACTCTCTAGCACTGGCCAAGGCAGCGGGCCCACTTGAGTCACGGGTGCCCCTCCTCCACGTGAGTGCAGACAGCAGCGAGAACATATTACTAGCCTCTCAGTCACGTGACCGCCCACACCAGCCATGTGGTAATTGTGGCTCTTCTGCGCACAATTCAAGAGCTCAGATCTGTCCTGCCCGTGGTAAAACCTGCTCCAACTGCGGGAAACTCAACCACTTTCACAAAGTCTGTAGGTCTGCCCCAGCTAGAGCCTCCCAGCCACCTACCACAATCATCCACAATGTTAGCTCAGGACGAGCGCCATTTAAAACATGCTCGTTGATGGTTGGTGATGTTACTCTACCGCTCCTCCTAGACACTGGAGCCACGGTGTCCCTCCTGAACTTGGCGACTTACACACAGTTTTTCTCCCACGAGCCACTGGGGCAGCCCACCACCACCCTGCGTGGCTATGCCAACTCGAAGATTGACATCGTGGGCTCCCTTCAGCTGCCTGTGAAATACGGAGAGAAGACACTGCCACTCTTCAGGTTCAATATCGCACGCCACGGGACCAACCTCCTAGGCCTCGACCTTTTCAACAGCCTCGGTTTCACTCTGCTAGACACCGCTGGCTCAGAGATTCACACTGTTGCCATCCCCTGGCAGCAACAGTGGCCCATGCTGTTCAGCGGTGTGGGCTGCCTCGATGTTTTCGCCCACCAGCCCTTGTTAGACCCGCAGGTGACGCCTGTCATCCAGCCCCTCCGCGATGACATCTCCTCTGAGCTACAGAGCATGCTCGATGGCGACATCATCGAGCAGGTGAATGCATCGCCCTGGATCTCCAACATTGTGGTGGCAAAGAAGAAGTCTGGGGGGCTGCGACTCTGCGTGGATCTAAGAGCGGTAAACAAGGCCATCATCCCAGACAAATACCCTTTGCCAACGACAGAGGAGCTCACCGCCCAGTTCCACGGGTCCACCACTTTCTCCAAACTAGACCTCCGCCAGGGTTACCTCCAGGTGCCACTACACCCTGAGAGCCGCAACCTCACCGCATTTATCACCCACAAAGGGGTCTTCCGTTACAAACGCATGGCTTTTGGTCTAAGCTCTGCCCCCAGCTGCTTCCAAAAGATAATGGCCTCCATCTTCGCTGGGATCCCGGGTGTGGCCATCTACCTGGACGATATCGTGGTTCACGGGGCCACTGTCGAGAGCCACGACGAGCGCCTCCACAGCGTGTTCAGTGCACTGGCCAAGCACCACCTCACACTCAACGGCGAGAAGTGTGTCTTCGCTGCCCCGGCCATTGAGTTTGTGGGGTTCCGTCTCTCGGCTGATGGCATATACCCACTCCACTCGAACACAGACGCCATCCACCGTGTCCCGGAGCCCACCTCAGCCACTCAGTTGGCCTCCTTCCTGGGCATGACAGCGTTCTACCTACGTTTCCTGCCACAGTACTCGGCCACGACTGCGCCACTGCGACAGCTGCTGAAACATGGTGAGCCCTGGCTCTGGACGTCTGCCTGCTCGGACGCTGTGCGCCTCCTGAAGTCCCAGCTCACCACACCACCGGTCCTGGCGCACTTCGACCCAGCCAGCCCCACCCTCGTCACATGTGACGCCTCCGCCATGGCCATCGGTGCTGTGATGTCCCAGCTGCAAGGGGGTGTGGAGAGGCCGATCGCCTTCGCCTCACGGGCTCTCAGCCCCACGGAACAGAGGTACTCGGTGGGGGAGCGGGGAGCCCTAGCGTGCCTCTGGGCATGTGAGCGCTGGCACATGTACCTCTACGGACGCGCATTCACACTGAGGACGGACCATCAGGCCCTCACCACCCTCCTAGCCACGTCTGGCACCGGCCACAAACCACTCCGTCTCCATCGTTGGGCCGACCGCCTGCAGCAGTACAACTTCCGCCTGCATTTCACGCCGGGTCGGGACAACGTGGTGGCTGACCTGCTGTGACGTGCAATCCCCAACCCACCCCCAGATCCATCTTTGGCCCCCGGTCAGGACCAGGCCGAGCACGACCTCGTCCAGCTCCTCCACACACCCCTCCAGGAGACAGTGTCACTGAGGGAGATCCAGGACGCCTCAGCTGACGACCCCACCCTCTCTACACTCTCGACCTACATCAGACAGGGCTGGCCAGCGAGGGTACCAGATGAGATGCTCCCCTACTCCAGGGTCAGGGATGAACTGTCATGTTGGAACGACACCTGCATCGCTCGCGGGCTCTGCACTGTGGTCCCGAGTGCCCTTCGGGCGCGTGTCCTTGCTATGGCGCACGAGGGCCACTTGGGCATAGTCAAGCTCAAACAGCGGTGTCGCGACGCGGTGTGGTGGCCAGGCATCGATAGGGAAATCGAGACCCTGGTCAAGGACTGCACTGCTTGCCTTCTTAGTGGTAAGACCAGGGCCCCAGCCCCACCCCCGCCCATGCAACCGCTGGACTGGCCGTCCCAACCCTGGGAGCACCTACAACTTGACATCTGCGGCGAGCTGCATGGAGTACCGCATCACCAGAGGTTCCTCGTCGTTGTCTACGACCTCCACTCTAAGTGGCCAGAGGTAGCGCCTGTGGGCTCGGTCACAGCCAAGGTGTTGGTTGACATACTCTCTGTTCGCGCGTTGGGGCCTGCCCAAGAGGATCACGACCGACAATGGTCCCCAGATGGTCTCCCACGAACTGTCCTCTTATCTGGAGGGGAAAGGAATACGCCACATTCACACAGCATTCTACAACCCGGCTGCGAATGGGGGGGTGGAACGGCTGAACCAGTCATTGAAAAATGGCATCAGGGCCCATCTGGCACAAGGGTGCACACTCACCACCAGCCTCCTCCAAACGCTGCTGCATTACCGGGCCACCCGATGCTGGGGCGGGAGCTTCAGCTGCCTCTGGATAGGCTCCGCCCTACAGCAGCTTGGGCCCCAGCCCACCCGGTTCGAGCCGCCGTCGACACACGCCAGCGTCGGATGAAGGACCGTTTCGACAGGGCCCGACGTGCTAAGCCACCTGCCATCGCTGTCTTGGACTGGGTCAGGATTCGTCGACCTCATCGGGACAACAAGCTCCAGTCGTTTTGGTCAGACCCGGTCCAGGTCAGCCAACAGCTTGGCCCGGCTACATTCAGGCTCGCCGACGGCACACGCTGGCATGCTAACCGCCTGGGCAAGGTACACGCCCCCCCGAGCCCAGACCTGGTGGTGCCCGCTGCTAGAGTTCTGCCGGCTGCATGGTTAGAGGCTGCACCAATCCCAGCTCCTCCGGCCCAGCCCGACGGGCCAGTGGTTGTTGCTGCACCTGAACCCCGCCCAGCTCGGGCACGCGGCAGGCCCGAGCACCTGCGTGACTTTGTGACTGAGTATCACTCCTAGTTCTGTGAGGGGGGGGGAATTGTTACATCTGGCACTGCTGCGTCAGTGCAATGTGTTTTACGGCAACGTGCGTTTCACGTGACCGTACCTGTTTTCTGTTAGTTGTATTTTGGTTAATAAACGGAGAGCACGCTCCTAAGTAAGCTCTGGCTTCAGTCTCCGTTATTCAAACATAACAACAACATCACTGGAACACAAAATTGCCCTGCTGTAGATCTATGTTTTATCAAGTTAATATTGTTGGTAATGTAACCCTTATGGAAAACAAGCTGATGTCCAACCATTAGGCCCTATGGATGATAGTTTTAGTTTTCTTTCTCTACCCCAGAAAACATTTGACGGACCGTGAACGTCGAAATATCGTCCGATATGCGTCCGGGCTCCTTTTTGGCCGAAATGCCAACATTCAGAATGCGTCTGCGAATAGACCCGAAAGGGGTCTACGTAGAAACATTTTAACAATCTGGACAATATGATGGCATATATCGATGTATTTAGACATGCTGTAATTAGATACATACATATACCACCAAAACGGTTTAAACGTATTGAATGGACATGTCTAGTGGAACTATATCAACATGATCGGCGCATTATAACCTCTTATATTCTACTGTAGGAGTAACATCACCTTGCCTTCTGAGAAAATGAATACAAGAAAAGTGTGCTTTTCTCAAGAAAGATTGTATTGATTCTTAAGGCAACCCAATGTTTGAACAAAATACAGACACAATCCTTTAAATAACTTCTCAGGTACATGATCAGTTGGTAGGTATGACAATCGTTTTACAATCATACAAGTCAGCCAGTCAATCAATCGAGAGACCATTCCGTTTTGTTTTACAGCATACATTCTTCACATTCAGTCAAATAACAAACAACAAAAAGCAACTATGACACATTGTCATTAAGTGTCAGTGACCCAGGAAACATGATGTTTCACTTTTCTAAAACATTGCTTATGATTATAAATATTTTTTTAAGTGCCATAATTTATTAGCAACATTAAAATATGAAAGTTAAGGCGGGCATTTTAAGGAAAGTTGCAGCTGGACGTCAGTTGACGGACAGCTGTTCTCACGTTATGCAAAACATATCACATGTTCTTGGGACTAGGCTTTAAAAGTAGCAGCACTCTTCTATGGCTAAGCAGTGTCTCGCCACTGGCTATGAGAGGTAAATTCGTTGGTCACCCCAGCATCCACCTGCCTTTTCGCTCTGTGTTTACCTACCTAAGGGGGGTTTGAAAAAGTGTATGGGCTCCCCGCCTTGTCATATTGTTTTAATGTTGGATAACTTCAACCGGGGAGCAATATAAGAGCGGAGCCATCCGATTACGCCAAACCTATTTGTACTACCATATTCATTCAACTTATTAAAACGACGTGAAGTGTCCTGACTGAACTGGTTTTGAAGAGCAAACATGTTTGAGACATCCTATTGTATATTTGAATGAGAATACAAAAAGGGAAACATAGAATCCTAACCATCTACAATAGTGACACAAAAGTTTAAAACTCCACACAGCCTGTTTCTTCATGGTGAGGGCTTCCAGCAAGCATTGCATTCATTGAAAACCCATTAAAGGATCAACAAGCAGCCAACCATTTCTTAAGCTAATTAGTGAGCGACCCCATATATCTCTCTACTTTGTAGGTAGTGGCGTGGTCACAGCTTTGTGTGGAAGTGAAAGCAGTCTGAGACCCTCTGAGAACATATCACTTAGTGAAATGGGTTTTAAAGGTGAATATGTAGCTTTTTCTCCTTTAAAATGACCATGCTGAATCATTGCTTATGATGCATTGGCAGTCTTTTCCCTTCTGCCTGAATTTGTAAATAATAAATTCATGTAAATAATAATAATAAAAAAAAGTTATCCTTCCTTCTTCTAGCATTGTGACGGCCCCTGGTCCTAGCATAGATTAGTTTTTTCTTATGATGACTGATGTATAGATGATTCACTTACTTTAGACAAATGTCAAAATGTAATGTAATTTCCTTTTCCAAAATATTTGGAATGTTTCTGAGCGTCTACCACTTGCTGTGGGTGCATAACCTGCGACTTGCATGTGTGTGTCTACATGCCTACTGCCTGGGAGCCGCAAGCATTTCTCAGTGCTGGAAGCCGACCTAAGCAATACAAGCGTTTGTGTGCAAATAAGTTTGTAACATGTATTCTGATGATTTTTCATAGTATACGTCCTGTTTGACATTACAGCCTTGTCTGAGTTTTGATTGGGGAATGAGGGGATTTGTTTGAAACTTAATAATGGTTGCACTTTCAATCACTTTCACTCCTTTGCTAGTTTCAAGGTTATGTAACGAAGACATTTGCTGAATAAAAATGTGAAAATGACTGATGGATTAATTGTTTCAGATAAAAGTAGTTTGCATTGACAAAGGGGAGGGAGAGAGGGGGAGACTATTCTGAATTGTCATTGCAATTCCCATTGCAGTCAAAAGAGGGCACAATCCTGCATAGGGTGCCTTTAAGACCTTTACAGAGGCGAAGAGCATTGGTGAATGTAAGAGCAACGGCAGAGGGAAGAGGAGGACGAGTTCCCCTCAGCCTCACTCTTCACTCAGGTGACACACAAAGAGAGAACATAATATAGGTAGGCAGTGTTTGGGGCTCCTCACAATTTAGCTTTTGTTGTGGGGCTTGGCTCTTATGAAGTGCAGATTTTTAGTGTATTTTTATACAATTTTCTTTTATATACAAAATCACCATAATGTGTCCACCATTGCCCTCAGACAATAAATTATCTTCTCAACATTCTGTATAGTCCAGTCCACCAGAAACTGAGAAGATCAGCACTTCTTCTTTTGACCATTGACAATGATTTCCAGGACATTGGTAAGATCCATCATCTTGGTGAGCATCTCCATGATATCAGGATGGTCCTTTGCTCCACTGATGAACTCCTCCAATGTAAGCTCACCTGGAAGTAGTGATGCAAAGAGAGGGGTGAGATAAGCAGATCCATATACAACTATGAATACTGTACATGAAATTACTATCATAATTAGTATTGCATATAACCATAATTCATCAGTGCCTATGCACATAAGAGTTGTATATCTTATATAATTTGGACATTGTCACAGTCGATTGGGGTAAATTCTGTTTCAATTTCATTGATTAAGGTGAAGGGAATTAAAATTAAAATGTAAGAATTTAAATTAAATTAAAAAAATTAAAAAGACGATTTTTACTCCCTGGTCGGGCATTTGATTTACTTCAAAAAGTACTGAACATAGTTGCAATTACTTTCAGTGGATGAATTGCAATTTGAAATCACTTGAAATCATTTGAAATCACTGAACTGATGGAATTGAAACCACATTCAACCCAACCCTGATCAGAAGAAACTCAATCAAGTTCATCCTGTATAGTAGGCCCTATATCCTCTCATGTTGATCATGTTCTTACCTTCTCCATTCACATCAATCTTCTCATATATTGCACTATACTCCCCTCTATACTCCCCTCCCCTGCTCTTACTCAATACCACTGCTCTTCTGTACATACCTGTTCATACTGTTCATACTGTTCATAATGCACATAATGCACATATCCTATATTTTCTTTAATACTACTGCACATACTGTACATACTTGTTATACTGTTTATACGGCATTCCATATTTATATTTATCCTGCATCTACCTCATGTTACTGTTAATACATATATACTGCTAGACTGCATTACCCATACAGCTCATATGCTGCTACACTGCTCATACTGTAACTATTTATTCTGCTATAATGCTACTGCTACTCACATACTGCTATACTGCACTGCTATATTATACTGCTTATATTATACTATATCATACTGCACTACTACTGATCATATATTGCACTACCTGTAAATACTGTTCATTGCACTTTCTGCTATTTTGCACTTCTGGTTAGACGCTAACTGCATTTCGTTGTCTCTGTACTTGTACTCTGCACAATGACAATAAAGTTGAATCTAATCTAATCTAATCTAATCTAATATTAGGATCACAATCTCCTCTGGAGGAATCTCATAACTTCTGGTGATGTCCTGTATAGCCTGAATGAAATACAATTACAGTATGCTGAGTTTTAATCTACTCTATCTGAGGTATACAGCATCCATATCAGCAACATACTGTACTGTAGGTCACAACAATGACACCACTGCAACTAAATGATGAATAAAAGAGAGAATGGTTCATTTGTTGAATAACCATTAAATCCAGCAAAAAGGGATAATGCAATTAATTATATATTTGTGCTGTATGTGTCTTTGGAGTAGGAGAAAATTATTTCCCTCTACCATGTAAATCATGATTCATGATTCATGATCAAAGTAGCAGAATGTAAGGGATAGTAAGGGATAGATTTAGGTTAGGATTAGATCAGAATCAGAACTCTTTTATTTGGCCAAGTATATTTGCACATACAGGAAATTGACTTGTTGAGGTTGGTGCATGGGACATAAAAAACAATATATAAGCAAAAATATGAAGAAAAAAATTACAAAACAGCAAAATATTAACAAATAGCAATAACAAATGTACAAAATAGAACAATAAAACAATATATTTTGTAGGGTGTGCGAGGCTAAGTGGCAATGAGGCTAGAGGCTGTGAAATGGATATGGGTGAGCATGAGGCGCTCAAAGGTCAGTAGTCATTAAGGTCTGTAGTCATTAAGGCCTGTGATCCTTGACTTTTTGGGAACAGGGATGATGTTGTATGTTTTGAAGCAGGCAGGTACCATGCATTCAACCAGTGAGGTGTTAAAGATGTCCGTAAACACTGGAGACAGCTGGTCTGCAGTGCTTCAGTGTGGAGGGGGAGACAGCGTCTGGTCCAGCTGCCTTGCGGGGGTTCTGACTCTTTAACAGTTTGTTGATGTCTCTCTCCTGGATGGAGAGAGGTGTGATGGGGTGGAGGGGGCTGTCTGGGTCCATTGTGTAGGGGGGGTAGTGTCTCTGTCCAGGCTGGGAAGAAGAGGTGTGATAGCTGTGGAGGGGGGTTGGTTGTGTGGGTCAGAGTTAGGACTGGTCCATTGTCTGTCGAATCTACAGTAGAAGTTATTCAGGTCGTTTGCAAGTCTGAGGTCATCCATAGAGTGGGGGGATTTGGTTTTGCAGTCTGTGATCACTGGAAGCAGTTTTAAAAATGTGCCAGTCTGTGTTATCTAGGCAGCCACGCAGCTCCTCCACTGCTTCTCTGCTGCTCCAATTCTTGGATCTCCGCACAGCAGGTTTAGAAAGTTTCAGTTTCTGCCTGTATGCCGGGATCAGATGAATAAGAGCGTGGTCAGATAGTCCCAGAGCCGCGCGGGGAACTGCGTGATAAGCTCTGCTGATGGTGCTGTAAGATCCAAAATCTTCTCCTCCCTGGTCGGGCATTTGATTAACTGTTTATATTTAGCTAGTTCGTGAGTTAAATTGCCCGTGTTAAAGTCCCCAAGGACAATATGTGTATGTGGAGTATGTGTTCTCTCTCCTTCTCTCCACTCCTGATATTTGGTCGGCGAGATGACGTTGAGCCTCTTTCACATCAGCTTGCGGAGGGATGTAAACGCTAGCCAATATAAAATAAGTGAATTCACGTGGAGAGTAAAACGAGGTCAGGTCAGGTCAGGAGAACAAGTTTGCAAAATCACTTTCACGTCGTTGCACCAGCGGTGACTTATATAGAAACAGATCCCTCCACCTTTCGTTTTGCGTGAAAGTATGGAGTCGCGATCCGCACGTAACAGCTGGATGCCGGGCAGCTGTACAGCGGAGTCCGGTGTAGATTCAATCAGCCACGATTCAGTGAAACACAAAACAGAAGAGAGAGAAAAGTCTCTATTTGTCCTGATAAGAAGACGCAATTCGTCCATTTTGTTGCACAGTGAGCGGACATTTGAGAGGAGTATTCCCGGTAGAGGCGAGCGTAATCCTCTCTCCCTGAAGCGCACCAGAGCCCCGGCGCGCTTACCTCTCCGTCTCCGCCTCACTGCTTGGCCAAGGGCCAAAGCACCTTTGACCAGAATGTCCAGTAAATCCACAGATGACGCGAGAAAGTTGGTACATAAATCAGATGGTGTTGAGTCCCTGATGATAAGTATCTCGTCCCTCGTGAAAATAATCCGAGTGGAATCACAATTAACGGAATTAAAGACTAAAAACAAACAAAGAAGTCCGCACCAACACACCGTGGCAGCCGTAGGAGGCGCCATCTAATTGATGTCTGTTTATGTTGAGAAACAGATCCTTACCTGTACTTTATGCTGCCTGTCTAGTTCTTGGCTATTTCAATCTTTTCAACCCGTTCAGCGTTAAGCTCTCCTACTGAAGGCTATTTTGAGAGGAGATGGGGGGAGTTTGCCATACCACTGAGGCCTAAAGACTGCAACGAAATCTCACAGCAACGTAATGAGATGAGGATAGAAAATATAGCTTACCTTGAATATTGTCTCCAATTCATCTTTGTCAATTTTTCCAATTCCATTCTTATCAAAGAGCTTGAAATACCACTTCAGTTTCTGGTTGATTTCTCCTTTAAGTAATAAACTTACTGCTGCTATGTATTCTACAAAGTCTATATAGCCACCCTGGAAGAGAGAGAGAGAGAGAGATTGTTAGACAAAAACACAAGGAATAATGGCTTAAACAAAGAGAGCCAGATATAGGCCTACTGCTCTACCCTTTCATTTTGCTTCTCTCAAGGTCAAACATCATCAGATTTCACAAAAAGTGGGATTAATGCTTCAGAACACTTTGCTCTTTAGTATACTGTACACTAGGGAAATACATTTCTCAGCAACAATTATTTTTTCTGCTTCTGAGGCAAGACCAATGTCATAAGTTTAAGCCATATACAGACACAGTGCTTTCTTTAGCACACAGCAATATGAAATCCATGAACGGGTTTACAATCTATTAGGAGATTATAACAAAATTGCTTTGAGGTAAATCCTAAACATAATATATCGCACAACATACCGAATTTATAGGCCTAAATCATAGGTTCAGGTGCACAGCAAGCATACATCAATTGTCTGGCTCATCAGTTATCTTACCCCGTCCATGTCAAAGGTGAAGAAGACCTGGTCCACATAGCTACTAGCCTCCTCTGTCATGCCCTGTAGTTCCAGCATAGTCTTGAGTTCGAACAGGGTTATCAACCCTGATGGAGACTCCTTCATGAACTTGTTGTACCAGTGGTGCATGTCCTCTGCCAGGATATCGTCCATGTTCGAGCCGTGGGCTCCCATAATTCCTATTACGATGTGCTGCTCCTGCTGAGGGAAATTTGTCCGTCGGCCGGCAAAGAGCTGGCAGCGATGCAGAGGTTGGTGGAGGTGATGGGATTGGAGTGCTGGCAACACTGGACTGGCTGAGACATGATGCATTAACTTAATCTCATAAAGTCTTTGGCAACTAAAAAGAGAGATAACCCTTTAATGGGATAACAGTTGAGCTCTTCCAAGAATGAGGGGACATCTTTGGCACAAATAATGTGGTGGGGACGCCACATGGGGATTGGATGCTTGCGCAACACATCCCACCCAGTGAACAGGCAGAATATGGCATGCATGACATCTCTTGCAGGCTGAACTCCTTGCCACTCTATGGGTTACCTTGTTCAATAGAATCTCGGAGCCCTGAAGGTCAAATTCAGTCATTGAGCCATGTAATAAAGCTGCCCACACCACACACACTCCACCACCACAGTTATACATTCCTATTCAGTATGACAGGGTGGTGATGTAGTTTTCTTTATGTACAGTAATATCAGTTATAAGAACAGTACTTCAAATTAATATTTTCATATCAGTATATTGGATCTGCAAGTCAAACACAGTTGACTTCTTTTCATTCTCTTTTGTACTCTAGGGGACACAAATGCTACAATACTCAGGTCAGGTCACTAAGGCCACACAGTAACAAGTGGCATAGGCTTCATGTTGAATCATCCTTTTTTAGAGGTTATTTTAGTCAATTTAAGACCAGTTCAGAAAATGTTTTTAATGTGCACAATTATAAATTAAGTAAAACGTCAAAAGTGTTTCCATTATTGAATTTCAAATTCAAATTACTTCCTGAATTGACTGAATCGAAATTGAATTGACCCCAACCGTGGGTTCTGTGTCTTGTATGATAAGTATTTGTGTTCTTATGTCATAAATCTCTTAAATGACTCAAGTCAAATGCATTTTAAAAGGAAGTGGAACTACATTTTTAAATTTAGTTTAGTTTTATTTATTTGACCAAAAAAGACAGGTGAAAGACAGGTTAGAATGAAAGACAAGGTTTAGACAATGTGCAGATGAAAAAGATGGCGGCGCGTGCACACGCAGCGACCACTCGCGCTCCAGAGAATGCGGTGTTTTGTTTGTTTAATAAGTGTTTGCCCGAAAGTTTGTCGTGTTCGTCTCGTCTGTCTGCGTCGAAATACAAGTACAGTCGACAGGCTCTGCTAGACATCTGCGAGAGCAAGATTTACAACGTTTTGGACACCACAACAGAGACACTCAAAGAGCTCGGATTACTTCGCCGGCCCGCGACTACTCGACCCGACCCGACTCGACTCGACTGCCACCACTCCCCCGGAAAGGAGAGGTCGGAAGCGGTGTGCGAGGAAGCAGAAGAGGGGCAAGCGCGGAGGTATCCGGGCTAGGCTAGCGGCTAGTCCAACTCGCCCAGCCATACCATCCATCATCCTGGCCAACGTACGATCCTTGGACAACAAAATGGATCATATACGACTGCTGAGGTCAGCGAATCGGACAGTGAGTAACTGCTGTGTACTTGTTTTCACTGAAACATGGCTGAACGACAACATCCCCGACTCCGCTGTACAACTTGAGCAGCTGACATGCTATCGAGCGGACAGAGCCCTCGTCAACGGAGGTAAACAGCGTGGCGGCGGAGTTTGTGTTTACATTTGTGATGCGTGGTGCCGGGACGCTGTGGTAGTATGCAGACACTGTTCACCACTGGCGGAGTTTATGATCATAAAGTGCCGTCCTTTCTATCTGCCGAGGGAGTTTACTGCGGTCTTGCTAGCCGCAGTATACATCCCTCCAACCTCCAGCAACAGTGACAGGAATGCGGCACTTTGTGAACTGTACCAGGCCATCAGTGAACAACAGACAGCACACCCAGACGGATTTACCATCCTCGCTGGAGATTTTAATCATGCTGACCTTAAGACTGTCTTACCAAAACTCCATCAGCATGTCAATTTCCCAACAAGAGGGGAAAACACCTTGGACTTGGTCTACACTTCTCACAAAGGAGCATACAAGGCCTCCCCCCTCCCCCACATCGGACTCTCTGATCACATCACTGTCATGCTAATGCCAGCATATAGGCCCAGAGTGAAAGTCGGAAAACCGGTCCGGAAAGAGATAACTGTGTGGCCGGAGGGGTCCAGGTCTGCTCTCAAGGACTGTCTTGCAACAACAGACTGGGACATGTTCAAGCAAGCAGCCACACAGAACAACCATACGGACAATGAGGAGCTTACAGACACTGTCCTCTCCTACATCCGTAAGTGCTCTGATGATGTGACCCACAAAAAGACCATCATCACTCGGGCTAACCAGAAGCCATGGCTGACAGGGGCAGTCCATCGGCTGCTGAGGGCCAGAGACAAAGCCTTCAGAGCCGGGGATGAAAATGGCCTAAGAACAGCGAGAGCCAGCCTGTCCCGTGGCATCAAGAAAGCAAAACTGGACTACACAAATAAGATTACCTGCCACTTCAAGGACAGCAGAGACACGCGGAGCCTGTGGCAGGGCATTCAGACCATAACGGACTACAAGCCCGCGCCACAGACCTGCGACAACAACATCTCTCTGCTCAACAACCTCAACAGCTTCTTTGCACGGTTTGAAGCAACAAACACTACAAGCCCACAGAAAACTCCACCCCCCCCCCACGATCAGGTCCTGTGCCTGTCTGCTGCCAGTGTGAAGAGGACACTCTCTACCATCAACCCCCGCAAAGCAACAGGCCCAGACAACATCCCAGGCCGTGTGCTGAGGGACTGCGCAGAGGAGCTTAAGGATGTCTTCACGGACATCTTTAACACTTCTTTGCGTCAAGCTGCTGTCCCATCACATTTCAAGACCTCCATCATCATACCTGTGCCAAAGAAATCCGCTCCATCCTGCTTCAATGACTATCGCCCTGTAGCACTGACCCCCATCATCATGAAGTGCTTTGAACGGCTAGTCATGTCTCACATTAAGTCCATCCTCCCCCCCACCCTGGACCCCTTTCAGTTTGCATACCGAGCAAAACGTTCCACAGAGGACGCAATCTGCTCTGCTCTCCACCCAGCCCTCACCCACCTGGAAAAAGCAGACTCATATGTGAGAATGCTTTTCATAGACTTTAGCTCAGCACTTAACACCATAATCCCGCAACAACTGATCTGTAAACTGGACCAGCTGGGGCTCAACACCTCCCTCTGCAACTGGCTGCTGGACTTCCTCAGCGAGAGACCACAAGCAGTACGAGTCGGCAACAACACCTCGAGCAGCATCACACTCAGCACAGGGGCCCCCCAAGGCTGTGTGCTCAGTCCCCTGCTCTTCACCCTGCTGACTCACGACTGCACACCAACCTACAGCACCAATCACATGGTGAAGTTTGCGGACGACACAACTCTGGTGGGTCTCATCTCCAAGAACGACGAGACCCACTATAGAAAGGAGGTCAACCTTCTGACCACGTGGTGCAGAGACAACAACCTCCTTCTGAATGTCAGCAAAACGAAGGAGATTGTGGTCGACTTCCGGAGAGGGCACACCGAACACCCACCACTGACCATCGATGGTGCTGCTGTGGAGAGAGTGAGCAGCACCAAATTCCTGGGGGTGCACATCAGTGAGGACCTCTCCTGGACCACCAACACCGCATCACTGGCGAAGACAGCCCAGCGGCGCCTCTACTTCCTCCGCAAGCTGAAGCGAGCGAAAGCTCCCACACCGATCCTGACAACATTCTACCGAGGCACCATTGAAAGCATCCTGTCCAGCTGCATCACTGTGTGGGGCGGTAGCTGCACCGAACACAGTAGGAAAGCACTGCAACGCATTGTGAACACAGCTGCTAAGATCATTGGTGCCCCACTCCCATCCCTGCAAGAGACTTACTCCACCCGCCTCACCTGCAAAGCTACCTCGATTGTGAGCGACGCAAGCCACCCCGCACACAGTCTGTTCAGCCTCCTGCCTTCTGGAAGAAGGTATAGGAGCCTCCGTGCCCACACCACCAGACTCACGAAAAGCTTCATACCCCAAGCTGTCAGGAAGCTAAATTCTCTCCCCTCACTTCCCCCAGCCACATCCTCCAAGCTGTCAGGAAGCTGAAGCCCCCCCCCAAAACACTACGGACTCTGGACAATCCACTATTCTATTGCTACAATGCACTATTGCACTATTATTTTTTTATACAGAATACACAGTATTTGGCTGCTATTTACTGTCTTTACTGACTGCTCTTTTTGCACTGTTTAAATTATTTTTATTGAATGTTTTACTTTTAGTATGTGTTATCTGTTGTGCCTGGGCACTTTATCTGTCTCACCGTGGGAGAGTGAGAAACGTCCTCTCGATTCCTTTGTATGTCTTGACATGTGAAGAATTGACAATAAAGCCACTTTGACTTTGACTTTGACTTGACAGATGACGTAAAAAAAACAAGAAAAAAACATAGGGGCTTATAAGAGAACCTCACCACAGGAACACAAATTAGATCAAAAGATTGATACTATGAAGTAGTCTTGACCAATGAAATATACAGTATGTCACTTGTGATTAACTGTCTAAAATGTCACTTGTAAGTAAATGTCTAAGTTCAGTTGAAATGGTCGTAGTAGTAGTTTGTCACGCCTGAGGTTGCTGTCTGGTAACTCTGGCGCCCTCCTCTGGCGGTACGGGGCCAGTGGCCTCCCAATCTACCCAGATTCGTTTCACCTGTGTGTTCTGTCCCCTGTTTCTTGCCTGTGTGTTCCCCATGTCCTTGTCAGAGATTCTCCCCGTCTGTTCGTGTTTACCCTGTCTGCCAGTGAGTACCTGTGTTATTGGAGCTTGGTTTTCTCCACTTTTATTTTACCCTTTTCTCCCAGTGTTTGTTTGTGCATCCTGCCCCGACCATTCTTAATTAAAGAGATAAGTTCTTGTATTTACGTCGTTCGTCTGAGTATTTCTTCGCACTTGGGTCCACCGCATCCGCATTGCTAACAGAATCTCTGACCAATATGGACCCAGTGGAGATACTCAGGCTGCAGGAGGAATCCACAGCCCAGCACAAAGTGTTAACCCAGCACGAGCAGGGTATGCAGCAGGTGGCCGAGAGCCTCCATCAACTCACCATCATGGTCCGTTCCATGTCGGAGGCTCAGGAGGCCGCCGCGGTACCTGCACCGACACCACCTGCTCCAGCTCCCCAGACCCCGGCATGGGAGCCGCTGCACTGCCTGCCCGGAGAAATCGGGAAACGGAGGGTCCCGCTAGTATCTGGGGGGGTGCTGGCGGGACGGGATCCACCCTCCATTCCTGGAGATTCCCGGACCTTTCTCCGGGTCGCAGTGCAGTGGGGCTCCGACTCACACAGGGTCCTCGCCCTGGTCGACTCTGGAGCAGCGGGGAACCTGATGGACACAAGCCTGGCGGCTGGATGGGGAGTCCCGCTCATCCAGCTAGCGGAGCCCATTCCGGTCTGGGCTCTGGACGGTCGGCCCCTGGGAGCTGGCCTGATTACACAGCGCACTATCCCCGTGCGCCTCCAGGTCGAGGGGGCTCCTTGGGAGGAGGCTCATTTTTTCATCATTGAGGCTCCTGACTGCCCCCTCGTCCTGGGTCACCCCTGGCTGGCTTCCAGCAACCCCCGGATTAACTGGGCCACCGGGCAGGTTGTTCTGGGGGTAAGTTCGACCGCCCACACATGTCCATCCAGTCCCCTTACTCCCATTCCCCGCCCACTGCCACCTACCTCCCCTGTGCCCGACCTGACCGGTGTTCCCCCGGAGTATTGGAACCTGGCAGAGGTCTTTAGTATGTCACGGGCCAAGAGCCTGCCGCCCCACAGGTCCTACGACTGCGCTATCGACCTTCTGCCAGGTTCCATGCCTCCTAGGGGTCGCTTGCTCTCCCTGTCCCGACCAGAGACATTGGCCATGAAGGAGTACATCGAGGAGGCGCTCGCCGCGGGACATATCCGACCTTCCAAGTCCCCGGCGGTTGCAGGGTTCTTCTTTGTGCCCAAGAAGGACGGGGGACAGCCTTCGAATCCCTGCAGCAGGCCTGGGTCTTCACCAAGCTGGACCTACGTAACGCCTACAACCTGGTGAGGATCCGGGAGGGGGATGAGTGGAAGACGGCATTCAACACACCGAGAGGCCACTACGAGTATCGGGTCATGCCCTTCGTATTGGCCAACGCCCCGGCGGTCTTCCAGGCGTTGGTCAACGACGTCCTTCGGGACCTCCTGGATTTGTCCATGTTCGTCGACCTGGACGACATCCTTATTTTTTCTAAGGACCTGGCCCAACATAGGCTGCACGTTCGCCAGGTTCTACAACGCCTTCTCCGCCACCAGCTTTATGTGAAGGCGGAGAAGTGCGTTTTTCACCAGGAGACCGTCTCCTTCCTGGGATTTATCGTTTCCAGGGGGGAGTTGCGTATGGACCCTGCCAAGGTCAAGGCAGTGTTGGACTGGCCCCAGCCCTCCTCCCTGAAACAGCTGCAACGTTTCCTGTGTTTCGCCAATTTTTATAGGCGGTTCATCCGGGGGTTTAGTGCCCTGGCCGCTTCCTTGACCGTCCTCACCCAGTCCAGCCGCCCTCAATTCGCTTGTTCCCCCGAGGCGGAGAACGCCTTTGCCACACTCAAGCGGAGTTTCACCTCCGCCCCGGTCCTTGGGCATCCTGATCCTGCCCGGCCCTTTGTGGTGGAGGTGGATGCCTCCGACATTGCAGTGGGGGCGGTGCTCTCCCAGCGGTGCCTTAAGGACGGGAAGGTCCACCCCTGTGCCTTCTTCTCCCGTCGGCTCTCCCCAGCAGAGCGGAACTACGACGTGGGCAACCGTGAGCTGCTGGCGGTTAAGTTGGCGTTGGAGGAGTGGAGGCACTGGCTGGAGGGCACCGTCCAGCCATTTGAAGTGTGGACGGACCATAAGAATCTGGAGTACATCCGGGGGGCCAAGCGTTTGAACTCCCGTCAGGCGAGGTGGGCGCTGTTCTTCACCAGGTTCACCTTCACCATCTCCTATCGTCCAGGGGCTACGAACATCAAACCTGACGCCCTCTCCCGTCAGTTCGACCCGGTGGACCTGGTGGAGACCCCCGACCCCATCATTCCGGAGGCTCTCATCCTCGCCCCTGTGTCCTGGGACATAGAGCGGGTGGTCAGGACGGCCCTGGGGCGGGAGCCCGGCCCCGGGGGGGGTCCGCCGGAGAGACTCTACGTCCCCAAGGCTGCGCGCGCACGGCTGCTCCTCTGGGCGCACCCATCCTCCCTCACGGGTCACCCAGGGGCCGCCAGGACCTTGGAATTCATCCGGAGGAGGTTCTGGTGGCCCACGGCAGAGGGTGATACGCGCGCCTTCGTGGCAGCGTGTGCGGTGTGCGCGCGCAGGAAGAGCCCCCGTCTGGCCCCGGCGGGTCTCCTCCGGCCCCTTCCCATTCCCAAGCGCCCCTGGTCCCACATTTCTTTGGATTTTATATCGGGCCTTCCCCTCTCTGACGGGTTCACCACTATCCTGGTGGTGGTGGACCGGTTTTCGAAGGCGGCCCACTTCATCCCCCTTCCCAAGCTGCCCTCGGCCCAGGAGACCGCGGACCTGATGGTGCAGCACGTCTTCAGAATCCACGGTCTCCCCCAGGATGTGGTGTCGGATCGGGGTCCCCAGTTTGCCTCCAGGTTCTGGAAGGCGTTCGCCACCAGCCTCGGCGCCTCCGTCAGCCTCTCGTCCAGATTCCATCCTCAGTCCAACGGGCAGACGGAGCGCGTCAACCAGGACCTGGAGGGCGTGCTGAGGTGCTACGTCTCCAGGAACCCTGCGACCTGGAGCCGGCGACTGGCCTGGGCCGAGTACGCCCACAACACCCTCCTCTGCTCCTCCACTGGTCTGTCCCCCTTCCAGTGCCAGTATGGCTACCAACCCCCCCTGTTCCCTGAGCAAGAGGAGGAAGCAGAGGTGCCTTTGGTCCAGGCCCAAGTCAGTCGGTGTCGCAGGACCTGGAGACGGGTGCGGGAGGCGCTCAAGAGGGCTTCGGCCAAGTCCCAGCTCCAGGCCAACCGCAAGCGTCGCCCGGCCCCGGTCTTCCGCCCGGGCCAGAAGGTGTGGCTCTCGACCCGGGACCTTCCCCTCCGGGTCGAGTCCCGGAAGCTGTCCCCCCGCTTTGTGGGTCCTTTTCAGGTCATTAGGCGGGTGAACCCGGTCTCCTACAAGCTGCGACTCCCCCCCCTCCACGCGGGTTCACCCGACCTTTCATGTCTCCCTCCTCAAGCCTGTCATCTCCTGCCCCCTGGCCCACCCTCCCCGCCCTGCTCCCCCATCTCGTCTCGTCGGAGGACAGCCGGCGTACACAGTAGACCGGATTTTGGGGTGTAGAAGGGTGGGGAGGGGTCTGCAGTACCTGGTAGATTGGGAGGGGTATGGTCCGGAAGAACGGACTTGGGTGCCCCGGCGGAGTATACTGGACCCCACCTTGATTGCTGACTTCCGCCGCCTGCATCCTGGGGCACCCAAGTTACGGCTGGTGCCGTTCGTCGGGGGGGGGGTACTGTCATGCCTGAGGTTGCTGTCTGGTGGCCTCCCAATCTACCCAGATTCGTTTCACCTGTGTGTTCTGTCCCCTGTTTGCTATATCTAGCCTGTGTGTTCCCCATGTCCTTGTCAGAGATTCTCCCCTTCTGTTCGTGTTTACCCTGTCTGCCAGTGAGTACCTGTGTTATTGGAGCTTGGTTTTCTCCACTTTTATTTTACCTTTTTCTCCCAGTGTTTGTTTGTACATCCTGCCCCGACCATTCTTAATTAAAGAGATAAGTTCTTGTATTTACATCGTTCGTCTGAGTATTTCTCTGCACTTGGGTCCACCGCATCCGCATTGCTAACAGTAGTTCAATAGAAATGTTTAAGCAGGAGAGGAGTCACGTGACCGGCTGGACAGCTTAGGTTTCTTCCCCAGCCCCCGTTTATTTTTCAAATAACTATTGTTAGTTCAGCCCCTTTTTGACATTTACTCTTTCTACGAATGACTAAACACTCCTGCATCTGATACTCTTGACCGCGAAAAATGTCTATCACCAGGAAGACGGAAAAGGGAGAAACAGGAAAAGGGCTTGTGGTGGAAGTCTAGGATTTACCACTCTGTACTTTAGCTCTTCGGAGGTAAGAATCAAGAAACAAGTCCTGAGTAGCCACAATATCTGAGTCCGGTATTTATTGCTTGCAAACAAGAGACAGGAGCGTAACAGCAGCCCAGCGTAGAACCGGGGGTCCGTTCAGCACAAGTCTAAAGAGACAATGATCAGGTTCGTCTTTTATACAGTTTAAACATAATACAGGCGCCGCCAAGGCTATCGGCTGATGGGCCTGTGCTTACGTGAGAAAGGGCGGGAGAGAATGAACAATGGGGAGACTTTCTTATTGATTAATCGCCGTTCAACATTTCACACCTATCGACAGGATGCGCCTATCCCCCCACTATTGCTCTCTCCTACCACTCCCTCAGAGATCACCGCTGTTCATATGGTAAATCATACAGTGCTTCTCAGAACAATGGCTATAGAACTTTAGAGGAGTGGCAAGAGAAAATGTCATCACAGTAGCTACACAAGTTGTATCAGTCATATGAAAGTGTATAACCTGAAAATAGTTCTATGAATGTATTTTCCATAACAATCCCTCCTTTTAACATTTAATTCCTTGAATGTTAACAACACTTCAGCCTAAATATCATATTTCACTGGACGGAGGTTCTCATATCCTCCTCATCAAATAAGTTAAACCCGGGAAAGGGATCCAGGTTAGAAAGGTCCCTGTCTCCATTCGTTCGAGTACCATGTTAGTTGTCATTATATGGGTGGCCGCCCTCCTTATACATGCCTTGCCAACCACCGACATCACTATATAACTATTTTTCATCAAGAAAGCGATAAGTGCACACCTGATTAAGGGCGCCAAATAGCAAGTTCCACCTGCATTTTTAGGTACACAACTGTAAGCTTTTGGACCGCAGACTAAGTACACTTGCTCTGGCAGTGGTTTAGCTACGGTGAGGTCGAATTGGGTTTGGTTTCCTGCGTTATCATGAACAATCACTCTTTCCCAGATAAAATTTGCCTCTTGTCTTATTAGAGAACAGTATGTCACATTATGTAGCTCATATACAGCCACTCCGTAGGCCGCAATCGTCTCGGCGGCTTCATGGTGTTTCAATTATGTTGGAATCAGAGGTTACTAGCACGTGATTCTTGTTGGAGCCCTGCGGTGGCTCAGTGTTGTCCTTCTCTTGGGCCTTGCTACTTCTCTCCTCCTGGCTGGTCATGCCTGGTCCTGGCCGCTGATGTCTAGTCTCGCTGGGTCGCTCCTGGTCTGCCCGCTGATGTCTAGTCTCGCTGGGTCGCTCCTGGTCTGCCCGCTGACGTCCCCACTGGTCTCTCCAGTGGTGGTGCCTTCTTGCCGTGTGTGGCATGTACCCACGTGCCTCTCTCTGCAGACTGCGTGACGAGATGTACCTGGAAAGGACCCAACCACCATGGACTGCTCCAGTGTTTTCTCCTGCAGTTCTCGATCAGCACCCACTCCCCTTGCTGGATGTCGTGGAGAGGTCCCCCTAGTGGTGTGAGGAGTGCCTCCTTCATGGTTCTGTGGATGCCTCTTAAAACTCTGGTCAAGTTAGCACAGCATGTTAGCATAGAGTAATTCACGTAGCATTGGTCTACCAGTCAGGATCCCATGAGGAGACAGGCCGTTCTTTGCCCTAGGCCTCCCTCGCCTAGCTGTGAGAATCAATGGAAAAGCTTTAGCCCAGTTCAGTCCAACTTCTTCACAGAAAACATGCCCACAAAAACTAAACAATATTTCTTTCCCTCGCAGGGGTTTTACTCAACAAAACAACAAAGTTCATCATAACATGATCAAATGGGCCATCAGGGGGAGAATGGCTTGATTGGGGAACTGTGATGGAGATCAGTCCATCACGGGTTGGGAGTGTATGGGTGTGTTTGTGTGCAGGGGTATATGTGGTGTTTAGGTGCTTGTGCAACGCAGGGGAGGACTCATGGGTTTGCGGTTGTTGGGCAGTCATGAGGTGCGGTTCTGCAAAGAATAAAAGGTATTAGTACGCTACTAACACATTGGTATTGATAGCTGTAAATAACATTAACTATAAATGACATTTGAGTTATTGTGAAACATTGGTATTCTATATTTTACATTGTATATGGGAGATGAATGAAAGGTAGAATTTGTGTATATACTCACCTGGTTGTGATTGCAGTTCCTGGTTCACCGGCAAAAGGAGTCCTCAAGCCACAGGGACAGCCTATATAGTTCTGGAAGCTCCCATTGTTAATTGAAGGGGGGGAATGGTATTGGTGGCTGGAGAATATTCTGTGTCCTTTGCATTTACTATAGCCTAATAGTGATTGTTTGTTTTTATGTGCCTGTGATACTTGGATGTGTGTGAATGTTATAAAAATAGATGTTAGATTATGTAATTTGGTTTGTGTACATTGTGAAGCTCCCCTCTTACTTAGTTTGTCCTGTGTTAATCATGTCACCTGGGAGGGTATTTAAGTGTGGCCATTGGAAGTTTGTTGAGTTTTTGGTACCAATAAAATGCCCCACAAAGGGTTTTTGCAACACGTCTGCCTCCTCACTGAATCTCCATCTGTGCTAAAGTTTACAGGAACCATTTGCCCTCTTTCTACACTATGCCAAATTCTGTGAATAATGCTTATTTGCAATATCCGTCATCCCCCCTTTTGACACATGATCTTCTCCATGTGACAACACTTCATAAAAATAAAATAACATTTGGTAAACATGGGTTATCATTTTAGGCCAATCCAAAACAAAAACAAAAAAATATATAACAGGTGTTTCTGAGTAATTATCTTAGGTATTTCAGTAAATGTGTCAATTCTGTTTGTACTCCCTGGTGAGCTTATGGCCCAAAAACAAATAACAACAACAACCTTTACAAATAGTATTCTCTGCAAGCTTGCCTTGTGGCCCTGTTCTGCCAAATATGTTAAGGGTGCCTACCCCCTTTCAACACCAAATTCTTACTGAATAGATACTAAAGTTATCTCTTATAGCTGCCCAAATACTGCTGGGTTTTCAACGTAGCCCCTAGGGGCTCGAGACCATGTATCTATCTATAAAGCAATCAATCAATCAATCAACCTACTTATCTATCTATCTATCCCTACCTATCTATATATATATCATATCATATCACTTATCCTTAAAGCGAAATGCGAACCAGAACTGGGAATCCTTATGTACAGGAATACTAAAGAACGCATTAGCTAGGTCGACCACTGAGAAATATATAGCAATACTTCGTATATGTGTAATTAGTATATGGATCCGTAACAATAGGGGCGCGCGCTTGGACTGCTTCATTAACCTTTTTAAGATCCCGAACAAAGCGCCAGGTTTGTGGTTGGCCTTCCTGTTTGGCCTCTTTTACGGGGAACATGAGAGTACGACAAACGGCTGTCAGGACATGGAACAATAATGCCTCTTTCCAATAATGCCTAAAAAACTAGTGTAAATATCTATGGATTCTCACTGAACCAAACGTTTCCAACACTCATCCTGAATTTCCGAGACCTTAGCTATACAATGAAAATTATCTTTATCCGTGAACATACTTAAAAATTCTAATTCTTAGCTCGGCTTCCGCCAACAATTTCTGTGCAATTGATCTCAGCCGAGAGACGGGCAAGTTCTATCCGTAAAAATAATTTAGTGGTGCATTACCCAACGATATATTTTGATTGGTTTTATCTCACCGGGTACCGCCGTTGATGGGACCTCTCCCGCCTCCTCTGACCGTCAATATCCTTCCCGCTCCGTTCCTGTTCGTTTCCCGCTCGCTCGGGACAGTTTCTCACCCAGTGGTCTCCCGCTAGGCAGCGGAAACACCCCATCTGTCTCGGGTGCCTATGATGATCGTTCCCGTGGTGCTGTCAGGGGTCTGTAGGGTGGAGGACGGACAGAGGAGCAGTCGAGATCCACATCAACCTGTTTGGACAAGAATACTATAGGACACTGGTTAGAAAGCCCTGGCCTATCTGACTCAACTTGTGGTTCCTTTCCTGATTCAACTGGCTTTACCTTCTCGAATTCAACTTGCTTTACCTTACCAGCAGCATGATTTCCAAGCCTATCTCCCAGTATGCTAATCTGTCTCTGGCTAAAACTCCCGTTCAATGGAAAACCGAAAATCTCCCACAGAGGCAATTGTTCACATGTCCATCGACCATATTTTTCAATCATTATCTTAGCGCATCCCTCCGTGCTCGAAGGCAGCGGGTTTGCTTTACTGGCCGCTTCCCCCATTATCAATTAGTGTAGCAACTTTTTCAGGTATTTCAAAAAGGTTAAGTGTCGTCAACGACAATAGGTGAGTTCCTTACCTTTTATTCACGTGTCTCCACACCGGTCTTTACGCGTTTCATACAAATTCTAACTATTAGGTATACCAAAAAATTATAATAGAAAATATATATATATTCATATATGTGTGCCTTCCACACGTTGAGTGTCCCCGACACCTCTTCTCGAAGTGTCAATCAGCCCGTCGGCTCTTAGCAACAAGTTTATCTAGATTAAAAACAAAAACAGAAACACACACAAACAACAAACTGCAGACCTAACCAGAATTTACACGGACTTTTAACCGCGTGGGCATCCAACCCGATAGAATTTGCAACGGAATCTAACCGCATCCAACCTAATAGAATTTACAACGGAATCTAACCCAACCCGATAGAATTTGCAACGGAATCTAACCCAACCCGATAGAATTTACAACGGAATCTAACCGTGTGGGCATCCAACCCGATAGAATTTGCAACGGAATCTAACCGCATCCAACCTAATAGAATTTACACGGACCTTTAACCGTGTGGGCATCCAACCCAATAGCTAGCACCTCTTTCCCCCTTTTTTTTTTTTTTTACAAATATTGTGGTCTTACCTCTTCCGAGTTCAATGTCTTTACGGACTCGCCGTGCCTGAAAACCCCATCTCTCTCCTTTCAGGCGCCTTTTCTCTCAACCTTTGCGTTCTGAACTTTCAAAGGGAGGATTTCGGCTCCAGGAATATATCCTGACCGTATACGAGTTGACCTTCTTGGCAGAGAGACGACGAAATCAGGGCAGGCGATCCCGGATCGAGCCCCCAAATTGTGGTGGAAGTCTAGGATTTACCACTCTGTACTTTAGCTCTTCGGAGGTAAGAATCAAGAAACAAGTCCTGAGTAGCCACAATATCTGAGTCCGGTATTTATTGCTTGCAAACAAGAGACAGGAGCGTAACAGCAGCCCAGCGTAGAACCGGGGGTCCGTTCAGCACAAGTCTAAAGAGACAATGATCAGGTTCGTCTTTTATACAGTTTAAACATAATACAGGCGCCGCCAAGGCTATCGGCTGATGGGCCTGTGCTTACGTGAGAAAGGGCGGGAGAGAATGAACAATGGGGAGACTTTCTTATTGATTAATCGCCGTTCAACATTTCACACCTATCGACAGGATGCGCCTGTCCCCCCACTATTGCTCTCTCCTACCACTCCCTCAGAGATCACCGCTGTTCATATGGTAAATCATACAGTGCTTCTCAGAACAATGGCTATAGAACTTTAGAGGAGTGGCAAGAGAAAATGTCATCACAGTAGCTACACAAGTTGTATCAGTCATATGAAAGTGTATAACCTGAAAATAGTTCTATGAATGTATTTTCCATAACAGGCTACTCTCGAGATGATCTGCAAGCAATGGCTGACGCGTGCATGGAAAAGTAACAGAAATACTTTGGGCCTCAGCTAAAACGTTGTGAAGAAATCGGACGAAGCACCGACGACAAACTCACTGCCATAAAAACTGAACTGTCAACTTTTACAACTCTTACAACTGGTATTCAGTCTATACGGAAAGAAGTTAAAACCAACACCACCACAGTAGCTAGCCACGATGACAAGCTGCAGGCGTTAGATGCTAAGCTAGCTGACATGGAGGACAGGGGGAGGCGATGTAATATTCGTGTTGTTAACCTGGAAGAATAACTGGAAGACTCTAACGCCATTCAGTTCCTTGCGAAGTCAATACAGCATGGTTCCCCTCACTGACAGATAAACTGTCATTTTTTCAAATTTGACATTATGACGGCTCACAGAATCTAAAATGGTAACGCTAACAAGGATAGAGACTCGCCCGCACTGATTTTCAATCTACTGCGATACACAGACAGACAGGCGACTCTCCACGCAGCAAGGAAAGAGCTGCTCACCTTGAATGGCAGAAGAGTAATGTTTTACGCGGACTTCAGCAACTACACAGTCAGACGTCGCAAGCGCTTCTCAGCAGCCCTGAGCTCCGCATGCCAAAATAGAGTACAAGCTTTCCTCCTGTACCCGGCCACACTTCAAGTCATCCATGGGTCCTCCACACGCAAGTTCTCCTCACCGGAGGATGCTGTTGACTTTCTCTACTATGTGGACAAAACCATCAAACCATGTTTTATTTGCCAATCAATCAATCACTGGAATGTGGTATTTCTGCACACACAGCGGAGCATCTTCTGACCGCCGATTCCAACCAGACCCACGGGCCAACAACAGCACAGTTTCAGACCAAGAAGGAGACGCGCAAATGGAGCAGGAATTGCCTGAACTAGAACACTGATTACACTCGAGGAATTCGAGTTTCCTGGAACTTGTGTGCTTTTTATTTCCTACTAGGGATTGACACCCAAGGGAAACAAAGTAATTGGAAACGATAAGCCATGCTTGTCAACCCGGGGCATCGGGTAGGCATCGAATTTGGAGACCGCATTAACCCTTCTATAATCCACACAGAACCATATAGACCCATCCAGCTTGTTGACAAGCACGATGGGGCTACACCAGTCACTGCGGGACTCCTCGACCACACCCAGCTCCAGCATGGCTTCCAATTCCTTGCACACAATGTCTCGTTTGTGTACCGGCAACCTATAGGGACGCGTGCGCACCGTTAAACCCGGCTGCGTTTCTATATGGTGGTCGAGAAGCGTAATCCGACCGGGCAGGGGAGAGAACACGTCAGCGAACCTAGCTTGCAAATCTGCAACGTCCGTGGCCTGGCTAGCAGAGAGATGGTTATCAATACCGACCGGAGTGCTAACTTTTGATTTTGGGACTTCCGGTCCGAACTCATCTCTCTCTGGAATTATTGTAGCCAGAGCAACAGTGACCACGTCGTTCCATTTTTTAAGGAGATTTACGTGATACACCTGCAAGCTATCCCCCCGGTCCGAGCGTACTACCTCATAATCCATGTCCCCCATGCGACGTGTGACCACAAACGGCCCTTGCCGCTTCGCGAGTAATTTCGTGCTGGAGGTGGGTAACAGTACGAGCACCTTGTCTCCCGGTGTAAATTCTCGCAGGTTAGTTCCCCTGTCGTATGGGCGCTTTTGACGCTCCTGGGCTTGCAGCAAATGCTCGCGTGAGATAACCCCTAGGGCGTGGAGCTTTGTGCGCAAGTCCAGGACGTACCCTTCCTCCCAATTTTCTTTAAGAAGGTCTAGGACACCCCGGGGCTTACGCCCGTAGAGTAATTCAAACGGGGAAAACCCGGTGGAAGCTTGGGGAACTTCCCGTACCGCAAACAGCAGAGGATCTAGCCATTTATGCCAATTCCGACTATCCTCGTGCACAAACTTCCGGATCATTGATTTCAAGGTCCGATTGAACCGCTCACAAAGGCCATCCGTGGCCGGGTGGTACTGTCTCCCGGGAATTTAGGCTCTGTACAGAACCCCCGACCAACCCTCAGATAACAGGTTATGGAGCCTGAGGGGTCTTACCCTGTCAGATGCTGACTGGTCCTATGTAGGTTGGTGTCGATTAGATTCACTCCGCTGTTAACGGTCTACATCCCATAGTTCCTCCCATATCTTCCTCTACCCACCTCAGCTGCACTGAAAAATCACCCCAAATAAAAACTGTACACAGAAGTGGGTAGTCTCTATGGTTAACGACCGCTCTAATCTGATATGAGTGCCAGTTGGTGTGGTTGCGGATAAAGGGTTTATCGGTAAGGATAATTTACCCAAAGGAGGTAATAAGGGGCCAGATATAACCCTTCAGATCCTAAGATGTATTATGCACAGTAGTCTATAATATTTTATGTTACCAGGAGGACGTAAAAAAGCTTATGAGGGATGGAATGACTAAAAATATAAAAATAAATAAATTAAAATTAAGAATTAAAATTGAGAAAACTGTTCCTTTAAATGCAGGTTAAATTCTTTAATGATGGCTTAAAACATTACAGCATTACAGGCAGAGTGATTAAATGGTAAAATGCTAGTATTCAAAAATGATAAAAATTAGAAAATAATAAAACCTATCAGTCTGTCCCTACTCTGCCTGTGAAATTTAGAGAAGTCCCAGTTTCACTTGTACAGGGCGAAGCCGGTTCCTCTATCCGCCAGAGCTGTTGTTATACAAACAAAGGCCCGCCAAGGTCCTCCGTTGTGCTAGTGTGGCGAGGCCGACAGTCAGAATTCAATCAGAGTGTGAGCTCCGGACAAGGAGAATCTGCTAGAGTATGAAGGCTCCAGTTTCCACTTCGGGGTGGTTTTCAACACACTCAGTCCTGCTTCGGTCCTTCAGGTGTTACACTCTGCAGCGGGGAATGACCGTTGTACTGCTCCAGGGAGCTCTTTTTATAATTTGCAATGGGGCTTTCCTTTACCCCCACTCTTTCTTTTCTAGTTCATTTCGTCAGGCATAGAATTCGATCTAGTTCTCAGTCAAGCATAGAATTCGATCTAATTCATTACATCACCCTGAGTTCGCACCCATGCTTAGTCATGGGCATAAGGGCACCTGTTGTTATGTCTACTAGACATACTTATCACTCTCCTGCTCGAACATGTACTCAAGGACACTTTTTATTGTGGACTTCTGCAACCTACTCTATTAATCCTTTTTGTGCCATACTAATCAAGGGATTTCTCAAAGTTAACATTTAGTACATATGGTATACAATCAACATTAGCACACATGATTAGCCTACTTCAGTAATCATCCCTGAGTAAGAATTATACAGTCAAACATTAGTATGGTGGCCTACTTCAGTAATCATTTCTGAGTAGGAATTATACAGTCAAACATTAATGCATTTGGTTGCCTACTTCAGTATCAGTTTAACCATTATCACTACGAGGTCCAACCAGATATGTTGACCCGGAGTCATACACTACCCTTATAATTTCTCTTATTCAGTTTTGCCTTTTGCACATATTTGAACTCATTTATCATTAACCAATTATATATATTTGACTCAACTTATCATTAATCAGTTACACTCCTTTGAATCAACTTATCATTAATCAGTTACACACATTTGAATCAACTTATCATTTATAAGCAGTAATGCAATCCGCCTGAACATGGCCTGGCTGTCCGCATTGCCAACACACCCCCCCTGCCGTTCGGGGTGCTTCCTGTGGGGCCAGGGCTGGTTCTCGACATGCCTGCCCCTGCCATCTCGTCCTCGGGGCGGGCGCCGGCCTCTCCTCCTCCGGCACCACGGCTCCTTCCGGGGGCCGGGGTTGGTCGCCGGGGCTCCTGCGGCGGGAGGGAGAGATCGTCCTCCGCCAAGGTAATGGCGGCCGCGAGATCCTGGGGCCGGTGGTACTGGACCGGGAGCCTCGTGAGGAATTGCTCCAACACCACCTGGTCCCCGACCTCCTCCGCTGAGCTGTTCCCTGGGTCCAGCCACCGCCACGCGCTGTCCCGCAGCTGCCGGGCGTAGGCAAAGGGCCGGCTCCCCTCCTCCATCGTCAGGGCCCGGAACAGGCGACAGTGTTCCTCCAGGGTGAGGCCCAGGCGGTCTCGAATCGCCCGGGCTAGGGAGAGATAATCCTGCTGGGCGGCCGTTGGCAGGCTGTGGGCAGCAAGCTGCGCCTCGCCTGACAGGAGGGGCAGCAGATGGTACGCCCACTCGCCGTCCGGCCACCCCGAGATCCTCGCCGTCCCCTCGAACACTGCCAGGAACGCCTCCGGGTTGTCCAGGTCCCCCATCTTCTGGAGGTGTACCTTGAGGGGACCTTGTGCCGACCCGGGCGCTGGTCCCGCTTTGATGGCCCCGACGAGCTCCCGGAGGAGGGCACGGTCCTCAGCCCTCGCCGTCACCATCTCTCCCATCGCGGACTGCTGCTCCTGCTGGAGGTGGGCCTGCTTCTCCAGTATGAGGGCCATCCCTCCGATGGCCGCGCTTAACGCCTCCATTTTCCCACCGTCTCTCTGTGTCCCTCGTTGGGCGCCACTGTAACGAGATCCTTTGTAAACAGAGGCGGACGCAGTGTTGTGATGAGGGAATGGTCCCGTTTATTCAGATTTTTAATTCTTATACTGAGTCTCAAAAACCCTCGTCGACTTTTCAGTCGCCGTTCTCCAGTTCTCTCGTTCTCCCTGAAAGCAGAGGCACACACATCTTAAACCCATCGTTAACGAGGCTTCATTCGCGACAAAGCCTCGCTCCCGCACCCTGGCCACGGTCCTGTAGCACCCTCTACAGGCCGAACGCTGCATGTCCCCCCGCACTCTCTCTATCCATCATTGGCCATTGAAGGTAGAATGTAACATTTTCCTATAAAGTATATGCCTTGTAATAATTGTATAAGTATACAGTATTATTAAAGCCTCATTTGATTAATTCTATTTGCCAATTCATGCTCTAAATCAGCACAAACTCAACAATTCTTTTCACATAGTGATAATTACATTACTTGGTGTCAGATTATTAATATTAAGATATGCTTTGCTATTAACACACTATAGCCAAATTTCCTCGCCAAACCTTCACATTGGAACTTAATAAGGCCTACATGGTCACTGAACCGTTATATCAGAGGGTGGGAGCGGACCTATGTTGTCTGCTTACTGGGGTGGGATGGAGGGGTGGTGTTGGGGTTTACCGCTGTTCTGGGGATAGGTTTGGGGCGGGTGGGGAGGACATCTGGGAACACATTCTGGTGGCCATTTCAAGCAGTTGTTTCATTTTACTGTGTAAATATGGACCTATTTTTTCATGTGGGTGGCTTCAATGGTATTGCGTTTTTGACACATGACTGAGTTGAATATCTTAATACGCCACACAAGCGAGCTAGTACATTCACATTTTTTCGGAGAAAGAGAGTTGACCTATTAACTATTGACTCACCTATTAAGGAGTGATGCAGCTAGGTTGGCTAAGAAACTGTACCATGTGATAGCTTTTTCCTCATCAAGCACTGAAACAAAAGGGGTATCTATTGTGGTGCAACGCAACCTCAGCATAACAGTTATAGACCAAGTGAAAGACACACAAGGTAGGCTAAAATACAGATATCAAACACAAAAATCACTGTTGTACCGGCATATGCACCGACCTGCTACGAGAAAGAATTCTATGATCTATTATTCTGTTATTCAAAAACACTTAGATTTAACAGACTACTGCTTTATAATAGGAGGGGATTTTAACGCATTATGGCATCACAATGTGGACAGGACTGATGTAACTGAATCCAGAGACCAGAGACTGGCATCCTCTGCGCTACGTCAGTGGGCCAATGATAACGGTGTAATAGATGTCTGGCGTACCATAAACCCAACTGGTAGAGATTATCCTTGCCTTTCTGCAAGGCATATATCCTTCTCAAGGATTGATTTAATATTTGCAACCAGGAATGGCTCTCTCTGACCACAAAGCTGTCCTCTGTTCTGCATCCCTTAAGGAATGAGACATTCAGGCTACAATTTGAAGAAACATTCACAGAATTATTACAATTTTAAAAAATTCAGTGGATGGTCATCTGGATGGATGGGATTCTTTTCTTCAATAATCCTCTGAGTCACTATCAAATGATTTGTTTGGAGCAATGCTACTTTATTTTCCTCCGGTCTTAAAAAGGCATGTTCATCCCAACTGCAGCAGTTAGAAACTACTTTTCATCTCTAGACCAGGCATTGCAAGTTAGCAGTGGTTAAAAATAAATAAATTAAAAATAAATTCCCTACTAAAATTACAGTCAGAATTCCAAATACATATAACTAGACAAAGATGCTATTTTCATGGATCTAGGCCTACACTGCAAAAACAGATTTTTAAGAAAGAAAAAAAAGCCCTTTTTCAAGACAATTAGTCCTATTTTTAGTCTAATAAGAAGAAGAATCTTGCCAAGCATTTTTCACATAAGAAAAATAGTCTTATTTTGAGAAAATATATCTAACTTTTTCTTAATAAGATTTACGAGCTAATATCAAGCTCAATTTAACTAGTAACAAGGTATGGACATATTTTGCAAATTATCCCAGCAAAGGAACAAGATTATGTTCCTTATTTTAAGATTGAGACCACTTGTACAACTTCTCAATTTAAGAATCTTAAGAAATGACAGCAATTTATTATTTTATTTTTCATTTATTGTCATTATTAACAAGACAAACATGACAATACAGTTTGACTGATTTGGAAAAAGGTATTAAACAGTTCTGTGTTGCCCACTATCTTTTTACCAAATTAATTTCATAACATTTCAATAACGTTTTGCAGAATTTCCATGACTGTATATGAGCCACAGCTGTTTTAATAACAGAATAACAGTGTGCCTTTTACAATACATCAGATGAGGCTTTGTGTAGCCCAATCACATCCCCGAGGTAATATTTCATTGGGACATAGACCATATCCTTGTGAGTAAAGCTGTAATACGGAGTGAAATCTACAAGGTTATCGACCGATATCAGTTCAGTTGCTTGTGTCAAGTTTGGGATCTCTATTTGATATGCCATTGTAACAATGTCCGATGATACACAGAGGCAGACGCAGTGTAGGGATCATAAAGTCTTTAGTGAACCTCTTAAGGGCTTTCCAGCCTCGTCCCAAGGTTTGTAGGTCGGTAGGTTCGTTCGTGTTCGTGTTCGTGTTCGTGTTCTTTCTCTCTCTCTCTCTCTCTCGCCGTTCCCAGCTCACCTCTCCTACTGAAATGGCAGAAGCACACACATCTTAAACATTCGCCGGCGAGACTTAATTCGCAGCAGGTGTGCAACAAAAGTCTCGCCGACACAACCCCGGCCACGGTCCTGTAGCTCCCTCTACAGGCCGAACGCTGCATGTCCCCCCACAGCCATATAATCTCTATTATAACAAATGGTGTTGTACTGTATGAACTCAAAACAAAACAATGATGAATTAATCACATAGATATTTTTTAAAAGTCCAAATTCTGGCAGATCAGAATTAACATTATTCGCAAATAATGACTTTTCCCGTATGTATTTGTTGCCATTTAGATTAATCCATTTTACAGACACTGCATGGTTTACCTCATCATTTCCAAGGAAGGCTCTCGTTTTTTCTTTTAAGTATGACATGTTGCTTATTTCTGATATCGGTCCCAATGTACAATCATTTGAAAAAATGGGGTGTTCAGAACTACTTACATTCTGACAACATTCATACATTTGATTATGCCTTATTAAGGACTTGCAGACATTTTTAAAGTTTAGTTTTGAAGCCCACTGTTTAAAAAAGCAATGCTTTGATTCAAATCTCATGCACATATGACGAACCATTGGTCCCAGTAGCTTAATCTGAGATGGAACATGAATCAAATAATGTTGCTTTGGAGTGATGTTGTTATCTGGGAAAAGGTTCTTCATATGTTTTAGGTGCTGTTCAATGAGTGTTTTCAATTTGTTGATAGTCTGTAGACCAATAACATGAGCAAACAAAATTTGAACTATTTCTATCAGCTCAAGAATGACTGTGTGGTACTCATTACCTTTAACTGTATCAATCAGAAATGGAAGAATTTTAAGTAGAACAATCATTTGGCCTGAGGACTGCTTTAATTTATTGTCACTGGATGCTAATGTGCTGTAGCTTATAGGGCTTGGTTTATCTCTGACATCAAGTGGAGAGTAGGGAAATGCAAGTAACGCACTATTGAGAACATCCAAGTCAAGTTGTCCTAAAAGTACTAAGTGTGTCATCACACACTTTATTAATGGGAACAAAAGTTTTAATATCTTTATCCCCTTGGGGCGACACATTAGGTCATCAAGGGGAAGTGACTCTGGGTCTCATAAGAGCAGCAACCAGTCATTAATTAATTATCCCATACACGGGCTTAATATGTATTATATGTTAGTGAAATTATCTAAAGGAATTTCAATTTAATAAAAAAAAAAAACCTAAGCTATTTCAGCCGGCCGGCCGCACCCGAAAAGGTATATTCCAACATGCGGTTTTCTGTAGAGAAGAGAGGCCGTTAACCGTTGGATTTCAAATGCAGGTACATATTTTTGCAGCCAGAGAGTTTTTGGAATCGCGGTAATGGATCAACTGGACGAAGTTGCAATTGCTACACTAAGAGGTACGTTATATTGTTAAGTTATCTGTTTTATTAACATTAACTTTTTTCATTTTATGTGTCTAACCTGCCTTGCTAGGTTGGGTTGTGTGCTAAAACCCATTAAGTTAACTAGCATGGTAAAGCTCAAAATATCCTTATGTATGTATCTACAGTTAATATCGTGCATTTTATTATCAAACATTAAGTATTTTGATGCTATTTTTGCAAAAGTGCATGAAGTTTAACTAAGGAAATTATACAACTGTTAGCTAACTCTGGAACTTTAGTGCTATGTTTTCAGGACAGTTAGACCTTAGAACTAGCAGGCTAGTACAACATGGTAGATGTTTTGTGTCTTTGCCAAAACGTTATTTAGCAGTAACTCTGTTATAGTGCAGCAGATAACTGAAACAATCTTTCAAATAGTGATACAAGCACTAAACTTGGTACAAATACTCCTTAGACATTATTCTTTTGAAAAAGCACGCGGGCCACCCATTTTCCAAGATGGCCGCCATGCAGACTTGTAAATGGGGACATTTGACACATAATCTCACCACTTTGATCAATTTGGATGATCTTGGTGTCTAAAAGTAGGTTTTTGAATATGGGAAAGCTGAAAATTCAATTCTGAACACTCTAATGAGCTTCTTTCTACCATTTCTAGCAAAAGATGATAAAAAATATAGATAGACCAGGACATATGCAACAAAATATTATATATGATCCTTATTTGAATGTACAATTGGAATGTTCAAAAGCGATGAAACCCCCTAAAACGTTGGATGGAGGTGAGGTCACTGTATACCTTGATTTGGCCAAGTTTATATTTTGAGATCTCATGATGAGTGGTTACTCATACTGCCTTGTGTTGTGCTTTCTTTCAAAATAGTGGATGCCACTGCTGTGTTCAGAGCCCTGCCACTGCTCTTCCCATCCAGCACTATGCCACCTAAGAAGCTGGGCGCAAGCTGTCCTCAATCTTTGTTAGGGCAAAAGTGTCACAAAGCACATCACTGTCCGGTGAGTCGCAAATATTTCCAAGGGGGACATAGTCATCATATGGCCAGCCGGCAATGTTCATTCCAGGGGGTTTCTTTCTTGACAAATGGAGCAGTGGTACTCGAGTAGGTGTAGGTCACTGGGTCAAACAAATCTTTGGTTCGTCTTTCATGGTCCAAGTACTGTCGAAGCTCGAGAGTCATTGCTGAGAATCTAGACGATCCTGTCGTCGTCTGAGGGGGCAGAAGACTCACTGCCTTCCTCCTCCCAGTTAGGGACAGGGTATAGGTCTGGTTGTTCTCCAACTCTATTGACTGCTATCAGCTCTGTCTCTGCTGTCACACTAATTTGCTTAACTGTACTCTGTATAAAAAAAGATCTCAAGAGTGGCATGATACAACAAAACATTAGTCCCAGCACTACAATCACTATCGCAATCATTACTCCCATTTTTGCCCACATTGCTCCCCACTTTCCGAGGCTGTTTTCCAATCAATCTAATTTCCCAAAGTCTGTGTCTGTGCCATTTTCTTTCACTTCCTGTCTCAAGTTTTTTAGTTTAGTCATTGCTCTGGTAAAACCTCCTGCAGGATCGGTATTATTAGGAATGAATGTACAGCACTGGTCCCCAAACATTTTGCACACCCCACCTTGAGCGGCCATCATAAAATTGAGCGCCTGTCTGTTCTGCCATGTCGTTCTACTTGTCTCTCGGACCTGCTCTCCTAGGGCTGATAAGGCATCATCTGTGTAATTGATGAACCTCTGTTGATTGTAATAGATGGCGTTTATGCAATCCACATTTTTATTTATCGTGGGCCAGAGGAAAATGTATTCAAATCCTGCCAGTACCTGGTCTCTTGCCTTGTACTCGTCGGGTACCCCTCTAGGTACGCCTATGGCATCTACAGTCATGAGAAAAAGTTAGGACACCCCCCAAAATATTAAGTTATTCTCTTAAAAATATGGACATATCAATATGTTATCTTCTTTCTAACAATGTCTATAGATAAAGGGGATGTAATTGAACAAAAAACTATGAAAATGTAACTTTGTAATCATTTATTTAACGAAAGATTAACAATAATGCCAATTCCTACTGAGGAAAAAGTTAGGACACCCTATGCCCTAATAGCTAGTATTGCCCCCCTTGGCTGAAATAACCTCAATTAGACGTTTCTTATAACTGTCTACAGGTCTCTGACATCAATTGGGAGAAAGTTTTTCCCACTCCTCCTTGCAGAATTCTTTCAGCTGTGTGATGTTCGAGGGGTGTCTTGCATGCACAGCCAGTTTCAAATCAATCCACAGCATCTCAATTGGATTAAGATCCGGGCTTTGACTTGACCATTCCAGAACTCTCAATTTATTTTTCTTGAGCCATTCCTTGGTAGATTTACTGGAATGTTTTGGGTCATTGTCATGTTGCATGGTCCACATCTGCTTCAGCTTCAACTTTCGAACAGATGGTCTCACATTTTCCTCAAGCACCCTCTGATACAATACAAAATTCATAGTGGATTCTATGATGGTGAGCTGACCAGGCCCTGCTGCAGAAAAGCAGCCCCAAACCATGACATTTCCACCCCCATGCTTCACAGTTGGTATGAGGTTCTTGTTCTCAAATGCTGTCTTGGTTTTGCGCCAAACATGTCTACTCTTACTGTGCCCAAATAGTTCAACTTTGGATTCATCTGTCCAAAGCACATTGTTCCAGAAGTTCTGGTCTTTCTCTAGGTGTTCTCTGGCAAACTTTAGTCTTGCCCTGATGTTTTTTTTTGACAGCAGGGGTTTCCTCCTTGCACACCTCCCATGTAATGCAAACTTGTTCAGTCTCTTTCTTATGGTGGATGCATGTACTTTGACATCAATTGTGGCAAGAGATACCTGTAGGTCTCGTGATGACATTCTGGGATTGTTGGAGACTTCTTTAAGCATCTTTCGGTCAGCTCTTATGCTGAACTTGCTTGGGCGGCCTGACCTGGCCATGTTGGTGGTGGTTTTAAATGTTCTCCACTTGTAAATTATTTTCCGGACAGTGGAATGGCCAATTTCGAATAGTTTGGAGATCTTTTTATATCCCTTCCCAGACTCATATGCATCTACAATTTTTCTTCTGAAGGCCTCAGAGAGCTCTTTTGATCTCGCCATGGTGATGCAACTCACTTCAACAATCAAGAGCAAACCAAACTAAATATCTGAGGCTTAAATAGGACAGGCTCCTCCAAAATCCTCTGTAACGATGTTCTAATCATTTGCACCTGATGTGGTGCTCTTTATTATAATTTTAGGCATTTTAAGTGGAACTAAATGTGGGGGTGTCCTAACTTTTTCCTCACAAGAAGATTGCATTTCTATTAATTACATTTTACCAATCATTTTTTAAATAATTAGTTTCAGTTGTATTTGTTTAGTTATATTACCTCAATTTTTCAATATTGTTCAAATGAATATCAAATGTCCATATGTTTGAATATGTTGAAGAAGACAAAGGTTTTCATAGGGTGTCCTAATTTTTTCTCATGACTGTATATAGACTGTGGGATCTGGCTGACACACCCTTTTTCTTCTGCTTCTTTGTTTAGCCTCATTCTGATCTGGCCTGATTTCTTGCTGATCTGCCCATAGACTGGTGTCGTTCCTTATCAAAATAGTTACCAACTGGACTAATTTAACCCATATCCCTGACCAGTCAGCACATATCCCTGACCAGTCAGCTGGTAATGTTGCCCTTAGCTTTCCTCCACCACACATCCAATCCAAAGTAATCTGCCACTGCCTCATTCTGTCTGAGATATAGACCGATTAATGGTATACCCCCAGAGCCCCAAATGCTGTCACCAGTGGTCCAGAGCAGGTTCTCTGCCTATCTTGCTCCAGCCTGCGCTCCCTGTTAGGGACCTTTTCCTCTATTTTGAAGATTTCAAGGGCCTGCAATACCTTGCTGGCAGTATTTTTGGCAATCCCGTAGGGGCTATTATCATTTTTGTATGTCCCTTTTGCCTGGTTATATGGTGCTTCTGGCAGGGGTTGCTCCATATTCCATGGTACAATACGCCACGTGACGTGACAGTTTCCTTTAAATTTCCCCA
Organism: Argentina silus; assembly: GCF_951799395.1. Lineage (NCBI taxonomy): Eukaryota > Metazoa > Chordata > Actinopteri > Argentiniformes > Argentinidae > Argentina > Argentina silus. The sequence goes on from NC_139654.1 coordinate 17,701,860, forward strand.
GGTTTTTGGTGCCATTTGTTGTGTTGAGTAGTTTGTTGAAGCATTCATTTACATTTATGGCATTTAGCAGACGCCTTTATCCAAAGCGACAATACATTTATTCAAATAAGTGAATCATCTATCCAACAGTCATCATAAGACAAAGTAATCAATGCTCACACCAGGGGCAGTCGTAATGCCAGTTGGCAAATTTCCTTTTTTTTTTTTTTTTTTTTTTTTTAATATATTTTATTAGCAGGAGAGAACTTGTACAGGGGGGTAGCAGGGGAGAGGAGATCTCGGGGTTAGGGTTAGTATAGGAGGGACTGTTAAGATGTAGCTTGAAGAGATGGGTTTTCAATCTACGGCGGAAGATTGGAAGTGACTCTGCAGTCCTAAACGTTGTGGGAAGCTCATTCCACAAGCGGGGCGCCAGGACAGTGAAAAGCCGTGACAGTGAAAAGCCGTGACCGAGTAGCACGGCCACTGCATCCACATAGAGGCGGCGGTGCCAGGCGGGCAGCCGAGGTGGAGGAGCGTAGTGATCTTGCAGGGGTTTGGGGGCTAACCATTGCTTGCAAGTAGGGATAGGCTGTTCCCTTTGCCGCCCGGTAGGCAAGCACCAGGCTCTTGAATTTGATGCGAGCTGCTACTGGGAGCCAGTGGAGGGTGCGGAGGAGGGGCGTGACATGGGAGAATGTGGAGAGATTGAACACCAGACGAGCGGCAGCGTTCTGGATGAGCTGCAGAGGCCTGATAGAGGAGGCGGGGAGTCCAACCAAGAGTGCATTGCAGGAGTCAAGGCGAGAGTGTTTGGACCAAAAGTTGTGCTGCTTCTCTGGTGAGGAATAGACGTATCCTTCTGATGTTGTAGAAAGAGAATATACAGGAGCGTGTTGTAGCTGTGATGTTCGCCACATAGGATAAGCGGTTGTCAAGGATCACCCCAAGGTTCTTGGCTGTCTGGGAGGAGGCCACAGTAGAGTTTTCTATGGAGAAGTCTTGGAGAGGGCAGGCTTTCCTTGGGAGGAAGAGCAGCTCAATCTTGTCAGGGTTGAGCTTTAGGTGGTGGGCTGACATCCAAGCAGAAATGTCTGCAGGACATGCCGAGACATGTGTTGCCACCTGTGAGTCAGAAGGGGGGAAGGAGAGAAAAGGCTGAGTGTCATCTGCGTAGGTGTGGTAGGAGAAACCATGTGAAGAAATTACAGAGCCGAGAGATTTGGTATAGAGAGAGAACAGTGAAGGCCCAAGGACAGAGCCCTAGGGGACACCAGTGGTGAGGGGTCGTGGAGAGGACAGCGATCCGCCAGGTAGGATGCAAACCAGGAGAGTGCAGAGCCAGAGATGCCCAATTCTGAGAGGGTGGATGTAACGGGATCCGTTGTACACAGAGGCAGACGCAGTGTTATGATAAGGGAATGGTCCCGTTTATTTTGATTATTAATTGTTATTCTTAAGTCTCTCTGGCTTTCCAGCCCTCCAAACCCCTCGACGACTTTTCAGTCGACCTTCTCTCCCCTCTCCTGAAAGCAGAGGCACACACATCTTAAACCATTCGTTAACGAGGCTTCATTCGCAACAGGTGTGCGACAAGCCTCGCTCCCGCACCCTGGCCACGGTCCTGTAGCACCCTCTACAGGCCGAACGCTGCATGTCCCCCCACATACCCCAACCGCCCGACACAGGCAGAGGATACGACGGCCGACAGCCTACTCCTCCCCCCCTGCACGGGAGAGGAAGTCTGCCACGACCATCTGCACCCCCAGTCTGTGCACGACCGAAAAGTTGAAGGGCTGCAACACGAGATACCACCGGGTGATACTCGCGTTCACATCCTTCATGCGGTGGAGCCACTGGAGGGGAGCATGGTCGGAATAGAGGGTGAAAGCGCGACCCAGCAGGTAGTAGCGGAGGGCGCCGACCGCCCACTTGATGGCCAGGCACTCCTTCTCCACCGTGCTGTACCGGCCCCCCCTCTCCGACAATTTGCGGCTCAGGTACAGCACCGAATGGTCAGCCCCCTCCACCTGCTGGGTCAGCACTGCTCCCAGGCCTCTATCCGACGCGTCCGTCTGTAGGGAGAAAGGGAGGTTAAAATCAGACGCATACAGGACCGTTTCTCCACAAAGAGCGCCCTTAAGGGCCTCGAACGACCCCTGGCACTGGCCCGACCATTGGACCGGATCCGGGGCACCCTTCCGGGTGAGGTCCGTCAAGGGACTGGCCAGCTCTGAAAACCCCGGCACAAACTGCCGGTAATAGCCAGCCAGCCCCAGGAAGGCCCTCACCTCCTTCTTAGTCTTGGGCCGCGGAGAGGCGGCGATGGCCGCAGTCTTTTCAACCTGCGGCCGCACCTCCCCTCGACCCAAGTGGTACCCCAGATACCGGATCTCCCTCCGCCCGATCACACACTTTTTCGGGTTGGCCGTCAGCCCCGCCTGCCTCAGGGACCGCAGAACAGCAGCCACACGCTGCACATGCTGCGCCCAGGTGTCACTGTAAATGACAATGTCATCCAGGTAGGCAGCAGCATAGGCAGAGTGCGGCCGCAGAATGCGGTCCATGAGGCGCTGGAAAGTGGCTGGGGCTCCGAACAACCCGAAAGGGAGCACCGTGAACTGATATAACCTGAGCGGAGTGGAGAATGCAGTCTTCTCCCGGGATACCGGTGAGAGGGGAATCTGGCAGTATCCCTTCGTGCAATCCAATGTCGTAAAAAATGTGGCCGTGCCAAGCCGGTCCAAGAGCTCGTCAACCCGGGGCATCGGGTAGGCATCGAATTTGGAGACCGCATTAACCCTTCTATAATCCACACAGAACCATATAGACCCATCCGGCTTGTTGACAAGCACGATGGGGCTACACCAGTCACTGCGGGACTCCTCGACCACACCCAGCTCCAGCATGGCTTCCAATTCCTTGCACACAATGTCTCGTTTGTGTACCGGCAACCTATAGGGACGCGTGCGCACCGTTAAACCCGGCTGCGTTTCTATATGGTGGTCGAGAAGCGTAATCCGACCGGGCAGGGGAGAAAACACGTCAGCGAACCTAGCTTGCAAATCTGCAACGTCCGTGGCCTGGCTAGCAGAGAGATGGTTATCAATACCGACCGGAGTGCTAACTTTTGATTTTGGGACTTCCGGTCCGAACTCATCTCTCTCTGGAATTATTGTAGCCAGAGCAACAGTAACCACGTCGTTCCATTTTTTAAGGAGATTTACGTGATACACCTACAAGCTATCCCCCCGGTCCGAGCGTACTACCTCATAATCCACGTCCCCCATGCGACGTGTGACCACAAACGGCCCTTGCCACTTCGCGAGTAATTTCGTGCTGGAGGTGGGTAACAGTACGAGCACCTTGTCTCCCAGTGTAAATTCTCGCAGGTTAGTTCCCCTGTCGTATAGGCGCTTTTGACGCTCCTGGGCTTGCTGCAAATGCTCGCGTGAGATAACCCCTAGGGCGTGGAGCTTTGTGCGCAAGTCCAGGACGTATTGAATCTCATTTTTACTGTCGCTAGACCCTTCCTCCCAATTTTCTTTAAGAAGGTCTAGGACACCCCGGGGCTTACGCCCGTAGAGTAATTCAAACGGGGAAAACCCGGTGGAAGTTTGGGGAACTTCCCGTACCTCAAACAGCAGGGGATCTAGCCATTTATGCCAATTCCGACTATCCTCGTGCACAAACTTCCAGATCATTGATTTCAAGGTCCGATTGAACCGCTCACAAAGGCCATCGGTGGCCTGGTGATAAACACTGGTTCAAATCGCCTTGATGTTCAACAACCCGTATAGTTCCCTGAGAGTGCGTGACATAAAATTGGTGCCCTGGTCGGTGAGAATCTCTTTCGGGATTCCCACCCGGGAGATCACTTGAAACAATGCCTGCGCTACACTCCTGGCAGAAATATTGCGCAGCGGTATTGCCTCGGGGTATAGGGTTGCGTAATCTATCAAGACCAACACAAATCGATATCCCTGTGTACACCGATCAAATGGCCCGATAATATCCATGGCAATGCGGTCGAATGGGTTCTCGACCAATGGTAAGGGCCGCAACGGGGCCCTGGGAATGGCTGGGGGATTTACCAATTGACATTCGCGACAGGAAGCGCACCACCTACGCACCTCTGCCCGAATTCCCGGCCAATAAAATCGAGCCATTATACGGTTTAGTGTCTTATCATAACCGAAATGGCCCGCCATGGGGTTGAAATGAGCCGCCTGGAAGACCATTTCCCGGCGGCTACGGGGAACCAACAACTGGGTTACTTCCTCCTGGCTATGTGAGTCACGACTTACTCGGTACAACCTGTCGCTGATAATCGCGAAATAGGGGTGGGCGCGTACTGTGTCCGGCCGTACCAAAGTACCATCAATCGCTATCACTTGGTCATAGGCCGATCGTAGGGTCTCGTCACGAGACTGCTCGAGGGGGAAGTCACCTAGCAGCAGATAGTTCGGCGGGGAAATCTCGGGTTGAGACCCCCCCGCCGGCTCCGGCTCCTCGGCAGTGTCGCGAGGCACCGCCTCAGCACAGAGCACATTACACGCCTCACGCACAGGGTGCGTGCACATCGTGCACGCACCCTGGTAGCCCGCTTTACCGCTTGAGGAAACCCTGTATCCTTACCGGAACACAATCCGCCTCCCCTGGTCCGGGGGGAGGGCCCGGTATGTTGCCGATGCGGACGACCTGCCCCACCTCCATCACTGGGCAATTCGCCTGAACATGGCCCGGCCGTCCGCATTGCCAACACACCCCCCCTGCCGCTCGGGTTGCCCTGTGGGGCCAGGGCTGGTTCTCGACATGCCTGCCCCTGCCATCTCGTCCTTGGGGCTGGCGCCGACCTCTCCTCCTCCGGCACCACGGCTCCTTCCGGGGGCCGGGGTTGGTCGCCGGGGCTCCTGCGGCAGGAGGGAGAGATGGTCCTCCGCCAAGGTAACGGCGGCCACGAGATCCTGGGGCCGGTGGTACTGGACCCAGGCGGCGGTCCGGGCCGGGAGCCCCGTGAGGAACTGCTCCAACACCACCCGGTCCCCGACTTCCTCCACCGAGCTGTTCCCTGGGTCCAGCCACCACCACGCGCTGTCCCGCAGCCGCTGGGCGTAGGCCCCTCCTCCTTCGTCAGGGCCCGGAACCGGCGATGGTGTTCCTCCAGGTTGAGGCCCAGGCGGTCTCGAATCGCCCGGGCTCGGGAAGGATAATCCCGCTGGGCGGCCGTTGGCAGGCTGTGGGCAGCGAGCTGCGCCTCGCCTGACAGGAGGGGCAGCAGATGGTACGCCCACTCGCCGTCCGGCCACCCCGAGATCCTCGCTGTCCCCTCGAACACCGCCAGGAATGCCTCCGGGTCGTCCAGGTCCCCCATCTTCTGGAGGTGTACCTTGGGGGGACCTTGTCCCAACCCGGGCGCCGGTCCCACTTTGATGGCCCCGACGAGCTCCCGGTCCTCAGCCCTCGCCATCTCTCCCATCGCGGACTGCTGCTCCTGCTGGAGGTGGGCCTGCTCTTCCAGTATGATGGCCATCCCTCCGATGGCCGCGCTTAACGCCTCCATTTCCCACCGTCTCTCTGTGCCCCACGTTGGGCACCACTGTAACGGGATCCGTTGTACACAGAGGCAGAAGCAGTGTTATGATAAGGGAATGGTCCCGTTTATTTTGATTATTAATTGTTATTCTTAAGTCTCTCTGGCTTTCCAGTCCTCCAAACCCCTCGTTGACTTTTCAGTCGACCTTCTGTCCCCTCTCCTGAAAGCAGAGGCACACATCTTAAACCATTCGTTAACGAGGCTTCATTCGCAACAGGTGTGCGACAAGCCTTGCTCCCGCGCCACGGTCCTGTAGCACCCTCTACAGGCCGAACGCTGCATGTCCCCCCACAGTGGAGAGAAGGATTGGGTGGTTTACTGTGTCAAATGCAGCAGACAGGTCCAGAAGAATGAGAACAGAGGAGAGGGAGGAAGCTTGAGCGGACTGGAGAGCCTCCGTGACAGCGAGGATAGCAGTTTCAGTAGAGTGCCCAGATTTAAAGCCGGATTGGTGAGGGTCAAGGAAGTTGTTTTGAAGGAGGTAGTTAGACAGTTGGTTAGAGACAGCACGTTCACAGGTTTTAGATAAGAAGGAGAGAAGGGATACCGGTCTGTAGTTATGGACAGCAGAAGGGTCAAGAGTTGGTTTCTTGAGAAGAGGCATAACTCTGGCTGTCTTGAAGGCAGCTGGGACAGATCCTGTGGATAGAGAGGAATTGATTAAGGTGGTAAGGAACGGAAGGTCTTTGGAGATGGATTGGAGAAAGGGGGAGGGGATAGGATCGAGGGGGCAGGTGGTTGCCCGCTTGGATGTGACCAGCTTTAGAACATCCTCAGGGGAGAGGGGGGAGAAATCTGGTCAACCACAGACTGGGTGTTGCACAGTGGGTTTGGGAGGAAAGGTAGCATTGTTGGTGAGAGGTAGAGGGAAGGAGCTGCTAATGTCATCAACCTTCTTTTCAAAGTCGGTGACAAAGTCATCGGCAGACAGAGAGGAGGGAGGAGGGTTGAGGAGTGAGGAAAATGTGGAAAAAATTTCCTTGGGTCAGAGACAGAGGATTGAATTTTGGAATGGTAGTACAAGGCTTTAGTAGCTGATGCAGATGAGGTGTAGATGAGGAGGAGAGAGAGATAAGGGTCTAGATCATCAGGAAGGCCAGATTTTCTCCATTTCCTCTTAGCTGCCCGGAGCCCTGTTCTACAAGCTCGCAGGGTTTCAGACAGCCAGGGAGCGCGTGGAGTGGATGGTGCCGGCCTTGAGATCTGTGGACAGAGAGAGTCGAGGATGAGGAAAGAGAAGACAGGAGGGTGGAGGAAGCTGCGTCAGTGGATAGAAGAGAGAAGGATTCAACAGAGGGTAGGGCAGATAAGACAGAGGAAGAAAGGGTGGTGAGTGAGAGGGTGCGCAGGCCGCGACGAGAGGACATAGTGTGGGTAGAGACTGGTTGGGAGGGTGAGCATTTGAGATGGAGGGAGAAGGATACGAAATGATGGTCAGAAACCGGAAGAGGGGTAACAGTGAGGTTTGAGGTATGGGAGGATCTTGTGAAGACAAGGTCAAGCTGATTGCCCGCCTTATGAGTGGGAGGAGAGTGGGACAGGGTCAGGCCGAAGGTGGATAGAAGTTCAAGCGTTCCAGACGAGTGAAGCTTCTCCGACTGGATGTTGAAGTCTCCCAGTAGTGTGAGCAGTGTGCCGTCCTTAGGGAAGGAGCTGAGAAGGACATCCGTCTCATCTAAGAAGTGTCCAAGCTGACCTGGAGGACGATAGATAACAGGGAGGTGATAGAAACAGCATGGAATTCAAAGGAGGATATGGACAGGTGTGACAGGGGAAGGACATTATGTGATCACTTAGGCGAGATGAGGAGTCATGTTCCTCCTCCTCGACCAGAGAGTCAAGGGGAATGAGAAAAGGAGTAGGCATCAGAGAGGGCTGCCGGGGTAGCTGTGTTATCCGGTGTAATCCATGTCTCTGTGAGAGCAAGGAAGTGGAGAGACATGAAGCAGGCTGAGATAGCCTCTGCTTTCCGGACCGCCGATTGGCAGTTCCAAAGTCCTGCCGTGACAGTGAGGTCATGGTCAGTTGAGCATGGTGGGTAGATTAGATTGGAAGGGTTGCGAGTGGAGGTGTAGCGTCGATGTGTCCTCCTAATGGAGGAAATAACAGGAATGGGGAGAAAGCACATTGTGATTTTTTGCCGGTGTAGAGGGAGAGGGTTAGTGGGAAAAGTATACACAATACACTCGGGGTAATAAAGAAATTATCAAGATAGAATAAAAATACTTAGTAGTATGGCCTTCCTCTCAGGCCTTCCTCGATGAACTCCACAGATAGACTCCTATGTCTTTGTGTCTTGAGTCTTCGTGGCAGGAGGCTGTCGCTCTCCGCTCGTTACAAAGTAAATGCAGATTCTGTGATTGCTGATGACTAGCAGGGTGGCATCCCCTCCCACCTGACGATCAGTTAACGACCAGACAGGTTTCACCACTCACTCAATCCCAAATGTATTAGTCGTGGTCCAGGGTGAGCAGGAGTTAAATAGTGTTTAGGCCCTCCCACTGGAGATTGACAGCACTTCACAGCTAATTGACTTCAAACTGATGGCCTCCAACAGAAACTACTTAATCAGAATCAGAATCAGAATGCTTTTATTTGGCCAAGTATATTTGCACATACAGGAAATTGACTTGGTGAGGTTGGTGCGTGGACATAAAAAACTAATTGCAAATATTGACAAGGAATTTACAAAATAGCTTAGTATTAAGAAAAATAACAAATTTACAAATGTACAAAAACGAGGCACAAGAGGCTGTGAAATGGTTGTGGGGCATGTACACTATAAATTTGAATAATTTTAAATAATTATAAATTACACTGTCAGTGCGTTGTTTGTGTGACAAGGTGGGGGGGGGGGGGTCAGAGAGAGGCAGGGGGCTTGGTTGTGAGCCCCACTGCTATGGGGAAGAAACTGTTCAGGTGGCGCAATGTTTTAGTCTTGATTGACCGGAACCTTTTCCGGATGGAAGTCTCTGGAAGAGGTGATGACCAGGATGGGAAAGATCAGCGATGATCTTTCCTGCTCTCTTACTGGTCCTGGAGTGGAACAGGTCCAGGAGAGATGGCAGGTTGCAGCCGATGACCTTCTCGGCTGACCGAATGATCCGCTGCAATCTGCCTTTGTCCTTGGCAGTGGAGGCAGCGAACCAGACAGTGATTGATGAGCTGAGGATGGACTCAATGATGGCCGTGTAGAACTCAACCATCACTTTCTGCGGCATGTTGAATTTCTTCAGCTGCCGTAGGAAGAACATCCTCTGCTGGGCCTTCTTGATGGTGGAGGTGATGTTCTCCGCCCACCTGAGGTCCTTTGAAATTATTGTCCCCAGAAATCTGAATGACTCCACAATGTTAACCCATTTGTGCCGAATGCCGCGCGATGCCTACCGCCGGTTGCTGCATTGCGCAACTTTGAATTTACCGCCGGTTGCTGCGTGGCGCAGCATTTTTGATTTGTCGTAATTTTCATGAGTGCAGCATATAATGCACTGTCATTGGTTCAAATACACATGAGGTGGGTCTTGTTGATTTTTTAAAACCACGTGAGCACCCAAATGTCGTGTGGTTCGCCGAAAATCACGTAAATCAATCAGACATACACGTGCGTTTATTGTAGATTTTTTAAACACACGTGTATGTCTGATTGATTTTCAGCGAACCACACGACATTTGGGTGCACATGGCGGTAGATTCAAAGTTGTGCAACGCAGCAACTGGCGGTAGATGCAATGTTGCGTCGCGCAGCATCCGGCACAAATGGGTTAACTGGGGAGTCACACATGATGAGGGGGGGCGGTTGGGGCTGGGCTTCTCCTGAAGTCCACTACCATCTCTACAGTTTTTAGGGCGTTCAGCTCCAAGTAGTTCTGGCTGCACCAGGAAGCCAGGCTGTCAACTTCCTCTCTGTAGGCGGCCTCATCACCGTTGGAGATTAATCCAATGAGGGTTGTGTCATCCGCGAACTTCAGAAGTTTGACAGAAGGGTGGCTAGAGGTGCCACTGTTGGTGTAGAGGGAGAAGAGCAGAGGAGAGAGCACACAGCCTTGTGGGGCTCCGGTGCTGATGGTCCGGGGCTCCGAGACAAGCTTGCCCAGCCGTACCTGCTGCTTCCTGTCTGTCAGAAAGTCAGTGATCGACCTGCAGGTGGGCTCAGGCACGCTCAGCTGGGATAGCTTATCCTGGAGGAGAGTATGGTAAATGTAAAGACAATATAAGGGTTTGTAATCCCACACCTAGGGAAAAGGTCACAGGAAAACAGATGGTCCTAGAACATTTGGAGAAGGCAGTAAAGAGGGGTAAGGTCAGATTGAGGGGTTTGCTATAGGTGAAGAAAACAAAGGATCAAAGCGGGAGGAAACAGGATAGAATAATCAAAGAAAGGGTAATTAAGTAATAAACAAAGTTGAAAACTGCCAAAACAAAACACTTTTGTCAGAAAGGCCTGATCAGACAAACGGGCGCCAGCCAGGTGGGCGGCGCAAACCTTGATGACGAAATGTAGTTCTTGAATGTTATTGGTGTATGTAGACAGGAATCAGAAATACGTTGAATAGAAGGCGTTAACCTGTGTGAAATCTATAAAGACAGGTGACTGAGGAGATAACGGGGTCAGCTTTGCAAACCTGAACGGCTACATATTCTGCGGGAATAAAGTCTTTGAATGAATCAACAGCTCTGGTTAGCAGTATTTTATTTCAAAGTATTCTAACTTAAATTCTACGACAAGAGCTGGGGCGACAGTGTTAAATGCAGAGCTGAAGGATAGTGGCGTAGGTGCCGGGGGGAGTCTAGGTGCTGTAGGATGAAGTGAAGTCCCATGTTGACTGCGTCATCTACAGACCTGTTGGCTCTATAGGCAAACTGCAGTGGGTCAAGGAGGGGATTGGTGATGGCCTTGAGGTTGGTGAGCACGAGGCGCTCAAAGGTCTTCATTACCACAGAGGTCAGGGCGACTGGTCTGTAGTCATTAAGGCCTGTGATCCTCTGCTTTTTGGGAACTGGGATGATGGTGGATGTTTTGAAGCAGGCAGGTACCATGCATTCAGCCAGTGAGGTGTTAAAGATGTCCATAAACACTGGAGACAGCTGGTCTGCACAGTGCTTCAGTGTGGAGGGGGAGACAGCATCTGGTCCAGCTGTCTTGCGGGGGTTCTGTTTCTTTAACAGTTTGTTAACGTCTCTCTCCTGGATGGAGAGAGGTGCGACGGGGCGGGAGGGGGCTGTAGAGGTCAGTGTCTCTGTCCAGGCTGGGAAGGAGAGGTGTGATAGCTGTGGGGGGGGGGGGGGGTTTGTGGGTCAGAGTCAGGGCTGCTCCATTGTCTGTCGAATCTACAGTAGAAGTCGTTCAGGTCATTTGCAAGTCTGAGGTCTTCCATAGAGTGGGGGGGATTTGGTTTTGCAGTCTGTGATCACTCGAAGGCCTTTCCAGACTGACGAGGTGTCGTTGGCTGCAAACTGTTGTTCTAGTTTATTTGAGTACTGTCCTCTGGCCTCCTTAATCTCCTTGCGAAATGTGTACTTAGCTAGTCTGAACCTTTCCTTGTCTCCACTCCTGAAAGCCCTCTCCTTCTCCAAACGAAGGCAGGATAGCCAAACAAACAACTCTTAATAGCACTCTGATTAGAGACAGATTAAACTGACTAACTCAGGCTGGAGAACAGGCTTCAGGCAGAATAGCCACTGAAAAAACAAACAACTCCTAATAGCACTGACTAGAAACAAGATTAAACTGACTTGCTCAGGCTGGAGAACAGGCTTCACCACTCACTCAATCCCAAATGTATTAATGTTTCTTGTTTCCAGTTTATTGAATAGTGTCCCGGAATCTCCCTCTTTTTCCCATCTATCCTCACATATATTTTCCTGCATTGTTCTCTAAAAGTCTGACTGTATTGATGATACAGTTGATGATCTGGCGTTGCTTAAGATACCAAACATTCGGCTGGGCAATAGGGTCGCTCTGATTCAGGCCTGATATGTGTGTGGGTTAGTTACAACTCATAGCTTTTTGAGTGGTGATGCAGTACACGAGGCAATCCCCTTCTACCACCGACTGGGCTGTATACTCTACCCATTTGTACCATTCATTTTGCCTAGCCTGCTCCCATAATGGATTTTTCCCTTTGTACCCATCATTTTGCCAAGCCTTTTCCCATAATGGATTCTCCTTGCATTTACATTACATTTACATTTATGGCATTTAGCAGACACCTTTATCCAAAGCGACATACAACAAATACATTTGTTTAAGTAAGTGAATCATCTATCCAACAGTCATCATGAGACAAAATAATCAGTGCTCACACCAGGGGCCATTGGCAGTCGTAATGCCAGTAGGCTAGTTTTTTTGTTTTTTTTAATATATATATATTTTATTAGCAGGAGAGAACTTGTACAGGGAGGTAACAGGGGAGAAGAGGTCTCAGGGTTAGGGTTAGTATAGGGGGGGTAGTGAGGGTGAAGCGGTCTTTAGGAGGGACTGTTAAGATGTAGCTTGAAGAGATGGGTTTTCAATCTACGGCGGAAGATCGGAAGTGACTCTGCAGTCCTGACTGTTGTGGGAAGCTCATTCCACCAGCAGGGCGCCAGGACAGTGAAAAGCCGTGACCGAGTAGCACGGCCACTGCATCCACGTAGAGGCGGCGGTGTCAGGCGGGCAGCCGAGGTGGAGGAGCGGAGTGACCTTGCAGGGGTTTGGGTGCTCACCATTGCTTGCAAGTAGGGAGGGGCTGTTCCTTTTGCCGCCCAGTAGGCAAGCACCAGGGTCTTGAATTTGATTTGATCCAGTGGAGGGTGCGGAGGAGGGGCGTGAATTTGGGGAGATTGAACACCAGACGAGCGGCAGCATTCTGGATGAGCTGCAGAGGCCTGATGGAGGAGGCGGGGAGTCCGGCCAAGAGTGCATTGCAGTAGTCAAGGCGAGAGATTACAAGTGCTTGGACCAAAAGTCCTTGCCTTCTCTGTCGTCATCTATTTCTGTGTGTTGGCAGTTGTTCTGATTTTTTTGTCTGGTTCAGTACTTCCACCCTTTCTGATGTTTTTCTCTTTTCTAGCTAAGGCACTTTCCCGGGGTATAAACCCATCCATCTCGGGTGGGGAACATGCTCCTGGACCCATAACTAGTCCTCATCTGCCCATCCCCATATACGTCTATGAGCCTTTGAGTTTGGATCGTTGCAATGGGCTTTCTTTCCCTAAACCATTCTCCTACTTCTGCTCTGCCAACTGCCTTGTTGATACGGTCTTCCTGGTCCCAACACACAGTTAAGCCTTGTGCTGGCACATATCTTGTTCAGTTTTGTTTTGAGGGTTCCATTTATTCTTTCTACCATCCCTTGTGATTGCGGATGGTAGACACAGCCCAGTCTTTGTTTTATTCTTAACTGTTGTATGACTTGTTTCACAGTTTTCTGAATAAATGCTGCACCGTTATCTGAGCTAATCTCATTAGGTATTCCAAATCTGGGTATGACTTCTCTTGTTAGGAATTTGACCACTGTTCCTGCCCCTAAGTCTGCTGATGGCGTTGCTTCTACCCATCTGGTGAATCTATCTTTGACAACAAGCATGTATCTTTTCCCATTTACCTTTTTCATCATGTCTACATAGTCCATTACTAAATGTTTGAATGGCCCATCTGGAACTGGTATGTGCCCTAAGGGTGTTGTGATTCCCTTTCTTACATTGTTTTGCATGCATAACACCATTTCATCACACCAACATTAATTCTTTGATTTGTTCAAAATGTTGTATGGGTGATCCATCACTTTTCAAAAACCCTCTCTGTTTCCATACTGGTCCAAACAGATGACAGACTCCATGCGCATACACTGAGTCAGCAAAAATATTCACTGATTTGCCTTTTCCCAATTTGCAGGCTTCCGTCAGTGCTTTTAGTTCTGCCAATTGGGCAGAACATGTTGTTGACAACTGTCAACTGTCATCTTTTCTTCTTGGAATGACTGTCCTATTTGTCTAACTATGCCATACCCTGCATGATTCCCTAGGTCAGTGGTTCCCAAACTTTTAACAGTCATGTACCCCCTGTCGGTTATTTTGTAGCCTAATTGATATTCTATGAACATCCCCCTTACATATCCCTTACATATTAGACATTGTGATAATATTATTCTGTTGGATAGGTTTATTTGTGGTACTGAGACTGCAGTTGGCTATTCAACAGGACTGTTGTGGGAAGGTAAATCACAGATTTATTTCGCGTATCCCCTAGATCGATCCACGTACCCCCGGGGGTACGTGTACCCCACTTTGACAATAGTGGCCCTAGATGATCTTTATAGCATGAACCATCTACAAAATATGTCTCTTCTGCGTCCAGTAATGGTGTAGATTCTAAGTCTGGTCTTAACCTGGTCAATGTTAGCGAGTGTGCTATACAATCATGTTCTTGCCCTTCGTCTGCCAATGGTATTCGTTCAGCCGGATTAACTGTGCTACATCTTTTGATTGTGATGTCCGGGTATATTAACAACAATGAACAATATATATATATATGAACAAACCTTCCCTGCTCTAACAGTTCCACTGTTTTGTGATGTGTGTATATTGTCATTGGGTAGCCCATTATGACTGACGAGGCCTTCTCATAGGCATAGTGCATGGCCGCCACTCCCTGAAAGCATGGCAGGTACCCTTGAGCCACACTGTCTAATTTGGTGCTATAGTAGGCTAAGGCTTGTTTTTTCCTCCCACTGCATGTGTCCTGTGCTAGCACTGCTGAGGCATACCCATTTCTCCTATTTGCCACATAACAGGAATGGTTTGTCATAGTCAGGCACAGCCAGTGCTGGCACCCGTTGCATTTCCTTTTTCAACGTCTCGAATGCTATTGTTGCATCTTTTATCCACTTCAAAGGGGCTCTTAAATTCTGCTGACCAGCTGTTTTCATCAGCTCCCTCCAAGAAACGTTACTGGTTTTGATGCTTTGCTTATTCCCTCTAATTGTCCTGGTGATATTGCCTTTGACCCATGTGCTATTGTTCTTCCCAGATATTCGAGCTGGGGTAAGCAATACTGCAGTTTTGTTTTTGACACCTTGTGTCCCCCTACTGCCAATTTTTTGAGAACTTTTATGGAGTCCTCATGACACTGTTCCAACGTGGGTGAACAGATTAGAAAATCATCCACATATTGGATTACAGTGCTGTTCAGCGCCAGGTCTTCTAGATCAGCTTTTAACACCTGGTTGAATACATGAGGTGAATGTTTGAATCCTTGAGGCATTCTAGTATAAGTGTATTGTTTTCCTCTGTAGGTAAATGCAAACAGGTACCTACTTTCTTCTGCCAATGGTACACTGAAAAAGGCTGAGCATAAATCTATCACCGTATAGTATTTGGCCGTTGGAGGGACATTTGTCAACAGTGTGTGAGGATTTGGTACTTCCGCTGGCCAATCCTGTACCACATAATTTACTGCTCTTAGGTCATGTACCAATCTCCAAGAAGGGGGGTATTGCACGGGCTGTTTGTTCTTTCCAAGACTCCCTAGCAATCCCTTTATTGTTTTGTTTATTCCTTCCTCAGCTTCCGGTTTCATAGGGGACTGGGCTTTTCTGGGTAGTACACTGCCCTGTTTAGTGGTTATTTTTATAGGGCTTGCTGATTTTACTCAGCCCACATCTGTGTCATGTTTTGACCAGAGGCCTTCTGGAATCTGTTTTTCCATGTCATCTCACAGCTGATTGTTTGACTGGGATAGCTACCTCCTTTTATGAATTCTTTATCTGCAGAATGTTTTATCAGGGGGGTAATTGGAAAGAAACAATCACTTTTTGATGCCGTTTTCATCATTGGTCCCAAGTCTCTTGCCCTATACCCTTTGTTTACCATTAATGACACATGAGGAGCGGCGTCAGGTACATTATACCACTTCTGAATGAACCCTGATTCATCCACTTGCATAGCTGCTCCCTGTTTTCCCACTATGATGTGTTGTGACATTATTGGGACATCCAGATTTTTAGTTTGCTCTTGCCAAATTTGTTCCCGGTGGGGGTCACAATTTGGATCAAACTGCATGGTGCAGTGACAGTCAAATCATGGTTTTCGTGCATCAGGCAATTGGGCTTCGATAAACTTTCCCCATTTTAACCAAGTTCCCTCTACCCTACTGTTTATTTTCCCCAACCAATAGACGTTTGCGCTCCCATTCATCAGTGACATTTGTGTCCTGATTGCTGTGTTTTCTACATATACACCTTATGGGGAGCACCATATTTTTATCCCCAGTGTGCATAATGCATCCCTCCCCAGGAGATTCACCGGTGTTTGGTTAGAGATCAGTAAGGGCAGGGTTGGGTCTCCTATTTTTAGACATACTGGAGTTGTCATTGGAATTAGCTGCACTTGTCTCGAGAATCCTACTGTTTTACCAAATTTCCCTGACAGGGAGGTGAGAGGCATGTTTTGGACCTACACAAGTGTAGGTAGCTCCAGTGTCTATCATCATGGGTATGTCTCTATTATCAATATGAACCTGTAGCATTGGTTCTTGATCAGCTTCTGTGGTTAACACTGGAAACTGACCCTCCCCTTTAAGATTCTCTGGGCACCCCGAGTAACCGTAATTTGGTCCCCTATAAGGATTGGCTGGTCCTTGCGGAGGCTGCTGCTGGTGCTGGCTATAGCCATGTTGTCTATTCTCCCTTGACTGCTATGGATTAGTTGTAAACTACCTTCAGGTGTGTCCTGGTTGTTGACATCCCCAGCACACGCCCGGTGGGCCTTGTGGGCCTCTCTTTTGGAACCCTCCTTTGGGTTTTTGTTTGCTTGATTGATTACTGGTACGGAGGATTGCTCTTGTCCCTGAGGCCTCGGCACTGGAGGTGGTTCTGGCATGGCCATGTGTGGAACTGGTTTCTCGGTTTCGGAGGACATCACCCCTTGTGTCTTCTTTTTGTTTCTTTCTGTAAGTTCCCCCAGCTGGAGCTGTGTTAGCTTTCTCTAGATCTCCTTTTCCTGTTCTTTTTGTTTCAGTTCATCCTTTCTGTATTTTTCCACCGCATGGTCTGCTTCAGTTTCTTATTTCCACCTCTTCAGTTGATTGTGCAGGTACACGACAGGGTTCTCAGTTTCTCCCAGTGGGTCTCCCTTCAGGGTCTTGGGGATATTCTCCTCTCGGAGTTGCCCACACAGGGTCGGTGTTGATCAAATCCCACCCCATCTTGTGTGGCATTGTCCTTTGCCGGTCCCAGTCCACAGGCCTGGAGGATGTACTCCATCTTTGTCACTCCCAGTACCTTAGCCAGCAGGGCCTTGAGGTCTCCTACCGCCAGCAGCTTCCCCATTGTCTCTTCCTCAAAGATTCTCTCAACACTTGTGTCGTTTTGTCTTTCTCCTTCCTCATATCCATTTACATTACATTTATGGCATTTAGCAGATGCCTTTATCCAAAGCGACTTACAACAAATACATTTGTTTAAGCAAGTGAATCATCCATCAGTCATCATAAGATAAAGTAATCAATGCTCAGATCAGGGGCCATAGGCAGTTTTTTTTTTTTTCTCCAACAGGCGAGATACTTACAGGGGGGTAGTGAGGGTGAAGAGGTCTTTAGGAGGGACCCTTAAGATGAGATGTCCTGTCTCTCCACTACCCTGGCCACTTTGGTTATTACCTTGTTCGTTTCTGGTTCGGTTTATCTCCTGCATAGTGGTAATTCCTGTTTGTAACCTTATTTATTCTGCCTCTTTCTCCGCCCACACCTCCTGCCCACTCCGTTCCTCTTCACCAAACTCCGAGTCATCAACCTTGTTTGTTGACCAGACGATCTCTTCCTCATATCTGGGTGTGCTGTGTGGCCGCCCTCCCTTCTCTACGTTCTCTTTGTTTTTTCATTTGTCTCTCGCTTCCTGCAACAGTCTGTTGTCCTTTCTTCGTTCTGACTCTGATTCCCACCCACCCTTTCTCTACCTGTTTTAGGGCTTCTTTAATCCCTGCATCGCAGTCAAGTTCTATGGGTTTCTCTCCTTCAGTATTTATCTTACGTTTCTTCTCTTCCTCCTTTTTCTCTGGTCCAACCTCCACCTCTCCATCCAGGTGGATTGTTCCTGTTATTACAGGAATTTCCCTGTGACTGTAGGGTGGAGGCATTGACTTTTCCTCCTTTTTACTTCCTTCTGTGTCCTTCTTCAAACTTCTTCTTATTTCCTTAGCATCTTTTAACATTGCTTCTCCTTCTGTTTTGAACAATTTCAATATGTCTGTTTCTCTCTTCCTTTTCTCTTGTCTCTTTTTTTAATTGTTTCAGGGTTTATGGTTTTTTATCAGCGTCCCCATTTCCTTACACAGTGCAATGTCAAACGTCCCCTCCTTGGGCCACTTTGTGGGAAGGTTGTTACCCGTGAACGTCTGAAGAACCAGATTGACGGCACACAGAGAGGGTAGGTTTAAGCCCGAAAGCGTATTTAATAGAAAGTAATGGGGAGAGGGGTAGGGGAGAGAGATAATCCTAGGGAGAGTAGTTGAGGGTCGGTCCAGGGTTAGGCAGGCAGGCGGGTAGTCAGACAGGCAGGGGTCGAGCAGGCAGACGGGTAATCAAACAGGAATGGGCTAGGTCCGTGGAAGGTAGACGAGGGGAATCCGAGGAAGACGAGGGTTCTAGGGGATCACAGGAGAACGCGGTGAAAACAAACACGAGAAACACAGGAGGATATGAAAAGGCTGGAAGCGTAAAACGGGTTACTGGTTACCATATACACAGTACGTTCTGGTGCCGGAGTGAAGGCTGGGCAGGATTCTTATAGGCGGGTGATTGGGAATGGGTCGCAGGTGTGCTGAGTGGAGACAGGGAACAGCTGTCGACTGGGAGGTTGACACTCCAGCAATGATCGTCGGGGCCTCAAGGTGGTGCCAGAGTGCAGGTCAGGGAGAGGGACCGTAACAAAGGTTCCGAGTTAGTTTTTCCCATTTTTCGGACATCTCTTTTGTGTCTTTATTCAAAAGGGGGTTCTTGCTCGCCAGTAAGCCCACTGGAGTTGTCATGGTGGTCCCTTTCTCCATTTTCTCCTTTGTTTGTGTCTTTTCCCTTTTCTCTCCATCTAAAACTGCTCCTGCTATGGCGGTTTGTGTGGATTATGACACTTATTTTTCCCACTGTGGTCACTGCTATGTATTTTCTTCCTCCCTAATCAATCTCTAATCTTTCTACCTCTGTATTACCCTCCTTAGTCTTTATTATATCCTGCCACTTTCCTGTTTCCCACCTTACTCGCTTGGCGTTACCCAGATGGTCAATTTAGGGTCTTCAATCTGACCCCCTGGGGCTATGGCCACAAGCCCTCCTCTATCCCAAGCAATTGGTGTATAGGGAAGCTTGCGGCTGCTCCGCGCCAATCACAGAGTTTATATAGTGTTTCTATATCATCTATTTACCTAACCCACCTTCGAGTGTTTGTGGTTACCACTATGATAGGGCAAGGTGTTGTAGGTGTTCTCCTTCTTTCTATCCCTTTGCTTGTGACAACTTTGTTAATTTGGGCCGTGGTTTTATATTGAAGTGAGGGACATACACATATGGGGAAGATGGCTGAAGATATCCCTTCGCTATCGCCAATTCACTCTTAATTTCCTTTGTCTTTACTTCAATTAATATTTCCCACAGTAAAATTTGGCACTCTGTTTCTATATTTATTGAACAGGACAACAACCTCATTTGCTGTTCTCTTCTGTATATCAAATGGTCTATTACACACAGTTTTATTTCCTCTGTTTGTTCTCTTTTTTCCTTAAAATCTATTTCCCATGTACTCTCTAGTAACCAGTTTATTATTTGATCTAAAAATTGTAAGGAGTGTAGATTAGATTAGATTAGATTCAACTTTATTGTCATTGTGTAGAGTACAAGTACAGAGACAACGTGTACAACAGAGTGTACTTCTCCTAGCTGTGTTTCTTTGCGTACCTTTTTAAAATATTCTGCGGGGCGCAGTAATACTACTTGCTGTCTTATCCCCTTCTCATATTTTTAAAATATCCTCCCCTTTATTTAGCTTTCTTGCCAAATTAACTCGTCCCAACCTTATCTCTACTCAGTGAGTGAATCTCACTCCGTCTATTAGGCAGGTATTTCTGGAGCCCTTATTTACCGGTATTATACACTGTCCTCTTGCAGCAATTGTTTTTAGGGTGATGGTAAAATGTCCTATTTTCCACTCTTTTCTGCGTTTTGCTTCTATCAGATTAGCTAAATACAACATAAGCTTTCCTTTTTTTTAAAGCTTTGCTTAGTTACCTATCCCCCTTTGTGGTTGAGTCTGACCGCTTCCTCTTCCACCAGGTCACACTTAAGTGACGGTCCAGGACGGTGCGCGGCCCTTCTCTCTCTTCCAGGTGGACTACACTACCTTATTTATCTATTTTACCTTTGTCTTCTAAATTTCCACTGTGTCTCTTGCAGCTTTTATCCCAATTACCCAACGGTTGTCTCTTCTATCTGGTGCTCTTATTTCCATTAATGTCTTAATACATGTATCAAATGCTTCCTCTAAGATACAACGATGGCTTCCTACCAATATCTTATGCACCTGAATCTGTATTCTTGTTATTTTGTACTCTGGGAGACGCGTGTCATAAATTGTGCACTTTGCCACTCCATCAAAAAATCGGTTTATAATGCCTGCAGTCTTTCTGTTAAATTAGACATTTGTCCACATTACTTTTCCTTGGTTCTGATTATCTTCCTTACCAGAGCGGAACTGGCCGTGTCCTCCCTGCCAGGGACAGAAGCCCTACTCTACACTCCTCTTGAGTGAACAGTAAATTCCTCTCTGCCAGCTAACACTTAAGTGACGGTCCAGGAGAGGTATGCAACCCTTACCCCCCAGATACGGCAACCCTAACCTACACTCCTCTTGAGTGACCCGTAAATTCAGCCCTTCTCCAGATACACTTCCTCAACACTAGACAAGCGGTATTATACAGGATTTCTGTCTACCTATTCAGCCCTCTGTTGATACACTTCCTCAACACAACACAGCGGTATTATACACTTCCACAACACAACACAGCGGTACCCCCAAGACTTATTTACAGTTAGTGCATGCACATTTTCTGAAATCCCCAACATTTGAACTCTTGTTCAAATCCTAAATTTGGTTCCTTAATTGGTAGGGCCTGTGCTCGTGTCCTAGCGTCGAGTCCGGAGACGCAGAGCGAACTACACACATTTTCTAAAATAAAGCAGGAATACTGCTTACCTTATTTTGTGGCCATTATTCACAGTTCGTCCAGTCCGTCCTCGACAACCGTCCACTGTGGCCTCTTTCCAATCCTGTTTGTGACGCCAAGAATATGTTGTGAAATTCTAAGTTAAAATGCCAAAGACTTGAACTGATGGTTTCTTCAGAGACTTTTATTACAAGTAACAAAGCCGAGGTGGTTCGCGAAACATCCTCCTTTTTGTCCCTCAGCACACCATATTTATACAGTTTCCAATCTTTATGAAATTTAGGTTCCATCCCTCATATGTAAATCATTCACACTTTCTGTTCGCCACCAATATCATTCACCCGGTTCCTATACCTCATCACAGTTTGGTTTTCCCTCCCATTTCTAAAGACAGTTATCGGGTTGTAACAATATTGGTGGCGAGCCTATCGTGATTATCAAAAAAATATTACACCCCCCGGTACTTCTTGGTACTATTCCTGCCCTTATCCTCTGGGTACCTGGTACCTCTTGGTTCTGCTTCTTTCATGCACCAACCTCTGGGTACCTCTTGGTACCACTCCCTCCATAAATCAACATCTGGGTACCTCTTGATATGACTTCATACATCAACTTGTTTCTTATGGAATGTTTATAATTGGTTTTCTCAATTTCCCATAACTCACTCTTGGCCTCTTCGTCCTGTCTTACTTGTTATATTCTCTCTTTATTTGCTATGGAAATTTACCATAAGTTGAAATGGATATCAACGCCTCAAGCTGCGTTTGTGTGTCGCTCTCATGTTAGAAAGTGTATCACTACATTATCAGGCAAACAAAATGTAAATTGGCGACGACGGTATTGTTTATAAAATTCGACTCAAACTGAGTGGAGAAAGTCGCGCTGGGAGTGAATTTTAGACAACAAAAACATCCATGCCAAACGTGCAAAAGGGCGCATGGCTAGCACTAGCTCATCAAGTGCAACTTCAGAGTTGGAGCTAGGAGAGTTAGCAGAAAAGCCAGCACGGCAAGCACAGCCAGAAAGAGAACAAAGTAAAATGACGGCTACCACTGGACATATTGATGCCTTCAATGAGACCGTGGAGCAATGGGCAATGTACTATATTGAAAGATTTGAACACTTTGTAAATGCAAATGACAGATGAGAAACGAGCTATGGGCACGAGAACGTATGGACTGCTGCGTAGTTTAATTGCACCAGCACGACCCGGAGACATGACCTTTCAACGCATTGTGGCTGAACTACGAGCACATTTCTCTCCGAAACCGCTCATTATAGCGGAGAGATTTCACTTTCATAAACGGAACCAGGAAGAAGGGGAGACTGTTGCACAGTATCTAGCAGTTTTGAAGAGACTCTCTGGAAGATGCACTTCGGGACAGATTTGTTTGTGGATTAAAGAGTGAAACTACCCAGAAACGGCTATTGACGGAGGCGGCTCTCACCTTTCACAAAGCAATGGAAATCACCAGCGGAGACAGTCGCAAGAGAAGCGCAACAGCTGAGCGGCTCCATCAAGGTAAACAAAGTGACTCTGTCCTCTCCCAAAACGAGACATAAATGTGGGAAAGGAAATCATACAGATGATGACTGCTGGTACAAAGACCAAGATTGCCATAACTGTGGGAAGAAAGGCCACATAGGGCGAATGTGTAAAAGTAAAAAGAACTGTGAAAGAGAGGGAACATTCAAAAAAGAGGAGTGCATCGCTTGGAGGCACATGATGAAACAGACAAGGATACAGATAATGAACTGTCATTGCATATGATCGCTCAAAGAGAGGAATTAACACACATCTGTGTTACACCAGAGATTGAAGGTAAAAAGATGGAAATGGAACAAGACACTGGGGCTGCTGTGTCTTTGATTTCAATGGAAAAATATGAAGATACTTTGAGACACATTCCATTACAGCCTACAGACATTATACTGAAAACATACACTGGAGAGGCAGTTTCTCCAGAACGAGTAATTAATGTGAAAGTAAAACTGTCAGCTGTAAATCAGTCAGCTGAATTACCAGGCAGGAAATAATGTCTACTGTCTTAACAACGGGACTGAAAAAGACACCAGAAGTGAGCTATCATCGTTCCTCGCCCGACACAACGAGCTCACGGTCCAGTAAGGATGTCTGATGTGGGGCATTCGGGTGATTGTTCCTCCGAAGCTCCGCCCCCGTGTGTTGGCAGAGCTACACGTCGCACATCCAGGTGTGGTAAGAATGAAGAGCTTAGCTCGCAGTTATGTATAGTGGCCCGGCATTGACGCCCAGATTGAGCTTCAGTCACAGTCCTGCCACTCCTGCCAGCGAGTACAGAAAGCTCCATGTCTCGCGCCTCTCCGCCCCTGGATATGGCCCGCCAATCCATGGGAAAGGATTCACATTGACTTTGCTGGCCCGTTTGAAGATCACATGTTCATGGTGACTGTAGATGCTCATTCTAAGTGGCCAGAGGTTCACATCATGGACAGTACAACCTCTAGGCAAGGCAAGGCAAGGCAAGACAACTTTATTTATATAGCACATTTCATACACGAGGCAGACTCAAAGTGATTCACATAAAAACATGTCATACAATAAAATGAAATAATAAAAGAGTAAAGATATAAAAGTGCAAAAGTAAAACATATAAAAAATAAATTAAAAAAAAGCATTATAGTAAAAAGTGCAAAAGTTAAAAGTGCAATGTAGTTAAGATTTAGCAGAAAGCTAAAGTGAACATGAACGTTTTTAGCCTTCATTTAAAAGTAGTCAGAGTTGGGGCAAGTCTTAAGTCTTCAGGAGGTTTATTCCAGCTATTTGTTGCATAGTAACTAAATCCTGCTTTCCCATGTTTTGTATTTACTCTGAGAACCATTAACAGATTGGTCTCAGATGATCTTAGTGGTCTAGAAGGCTTGTGTAGCGTAAGCATTTCAGTGATATACTTTGGCCCTAAGCCATGCAGTGATTTATACACTTACCGGCCACTTTATTAGGTACACCTTGCTAGTACCGGGTTGGACCCCCTTTTGCCTTCAGAACTGCCTTAATTCTTTGTGGCATAGATTCAACAAGGTGCTGGAAACATTCCTCAGAGATTTTGGTCCATATTGATGTAGCGCCCCTTTGCTGTTCTGGGCAATTAATAGGGGTGGCTAACCTGAATTCTTTAAACAAAATGTTATCTCTAACTATTATTGTATGCTTACTTTGTCTGTTCACTACAGGTATCAGTAATAACTATGTTGCAATACGTTTATAACTTACAGTCCATAAGTCATCTAACCATTCACATTAACACAGTCCCACCAATTCCATGTCTTTTGTTATTTTATTCAAATCAGTCTTCTTTCCCTGATATTCAATCCCCAAAATAGATTACATGAAATGAAAATACAATACCACTTAACGTGCACATTCAAATATCCAAATTTAATTGGTAAACACTGTAAACCTCAATGAAATGAAATAAAACCTATTCTAAAGCCGGCAATGAGAACTATGATAACTATACCAAAGTCCAGTGCGTTGCAGGCCTGGCGCGTGTAGCTTGCGTGCGTTGTAGCTCACCTAAAATGGCGGCTCCTTCACTCTCACGAGCTAGAAGACAAAAACGAAACTCCCAGTTCCTTGAGCAGGCAGCCGCGCAAAGCTCCTCTCTCAGCAACCGGTGCAGTTTTCTCGAACGGCAGGAATCTTGTGTGCTACTGTCTCTCCAGGTTGCTATAGACGTCTTGAGCTCCCGTGTTGGTCGATCACAGTCCATAAGCACTCAGAGGAAAGCTAGCTATCTCACTGTTGAGCTAGGCTAGGCTAAGCAAGGTGGCTGACCGTCTGAACGGTTACTCCTCTGCAGAGAAATTGTTCCAAAACAGGTTGTAACAATGTCCGTTTATACACAGAGGCAGACGCAGCGTTACGGTAAGGGAATCTCTCCCGTTTATTCATATAGTTCATGAAATGTCCTTTTGGCTTTCCAGCCTCCTTAATTGTCACTCGGCGACTTTGCAGTCGTCTCTTTCTCTCTCTCTCGTTCCGCCGTTCCCAGCTCACCTCGCCTCCCGAAATGGCAGAAGCACACACATCTTAAACATTCGCCGACGAGACTTAATTCGCAGCAGGTGTGCAACAAAAGTCTCGCCGACACAACCCCGGCCACGGTCCTGTAGCTCCCTCTACAGGCCGAACGCTGCATGTCCCCCCACATACCCCCACCGCCCGACACAGGCCGGGGACCCGACGGCCGACGACCTACTCCCCCCCCCCTGCACGGGAGAGGAAGTCTGCCACGACCATCTGTGCCCCCGGTCTGTGCACGACGGAAAAGTTGAAGGGCTGCAACGCGAGGTACCACCGGGTGATCCTCGCGTTTACATCCTTCATGCGGTGGAGCCACTGGAGGGGGGCATGGTCGGAATAGAGGGTGAAGGCGCGACCCAGCAGGTAGTAGCGGAGGGTGCCGACCGCCCACTTGATGGCCAGGCACTCCTTCTCCACGGTGCTGTACCGGCCCTCCCTCTCCGACAGCTTGCGGCTCAGGTACAGCACCGGTCGGTCGGCCCCCTCCACGCGCTGGGTCAGTACTGCTCCCAGCCCTCTATCCGACGCGTCCGTCTGTAGGGAGAAAGGGAGGTTAAAATCAGGCGCATACAGGACCGTTTCTCCACAAAGAGCCCCCTTAAGGGCCTCGAACGACCCCTGGCACTGGCCCGACCATTGGACCGGATCCGGGGCACCCTTCCGGGTGAGGTCCGTCAAGGGACTGGCCAGCTCGGAAAACCCTGGGACGAACTGTCGGTAATATCCCGCCAGCCCCAGGAAGGCCCTCACCTCCTTCTTTGTCTTGGGCCGGGGAGAGGCGGCGATGGCCGCAGTCTTTTCAATCTGCGGTCGCACCTCCCCCCGTCCCAAGTGGTACCCCAGACACCGTTTCTATATGGTGGTCGATGAGCGTAGTCCGACCGGGCAGGGGAGAGAACACGTCGGCGAACTTAAGCTGCAAATCTGCAACATCCGCGGCCTGGCTAGCAGAGAGATGGTTATCAATATCGACCGGAGTGCTACCTTTCGATTTTGGGACTTCCGGACCGAACTCCTCTCTCTCTGGAACTATCGTAGCCAGAGCAACAGTGACCACGTCGTTCCATTTTTTTAGGAGATTGACGTGATACACCTGCAAGCTATCCCCCCGGTCCGAGCGTATAACCTCATAATCCACGTCCCCCATGCGACGTGTGACCACAAACGGCCCTTGCCACTTCGCGAGTAATTTCGTGCTGGAGGTGGGTAACAGTACGAGCACCTTGTCTCCCGGTGTAAACTCTCGTAGGGTAGTCCCCCTGTCATACAGGCGTTTCTGACGCTCCTGGGCTTGCAGCAAATGCTCACGTGAGATAGCCCCTAGGGCGTGGAGCTTTGTGCGCAAGTCGAGGACGTACTGGATCTCACTCTTACTGTCGCTAGACCCTTCCTCCCAATTTTCTTTAAGCAGGTCTAGGACACCCCGGGGCTTACGCCCGTAGAGTAATTCAAACGGGGAAAACCCGGTGGAAGCTTGGGGAACTTCCCGCACCGCAAACAACAGGGGATCTAGCCATTTATGCCAATTCCGACTATCCTCGTGGACAAACTTCCGGATCATTGACTTCAAGGTCCGATTGAACCGCTCACAAAGGCCGTCAGTGGCCGGGTGGTAAACACTGGTTCGAATCGCCTTGATGTTCAACAAGCCATACAGTTCCTTGAGGGTGCGTGACATAAAATTAGTGCCCTGATCGGTGAGAATCTCTTTCGGGATTCCCACGCGGGAGATGACTTGAAACAATGCTTGCGCTACACTCCTGGCAGAGATATTGCGCAGAGGTATTGCCTCGGGGTATCGGGTGGCGTAATCTATCAAGACCAACACAAATCGATAACCCTGTGTGCTCCGCTCAAATGGCCCGATAATATCCATCGCAATGCGGTCGAACGGGTTCTCGACCAATGGTAAGGGCTGCAAGGGGGCCCGTGGAATGGCCGGGGGATTTACTAACTGACATTCCCGACAGGAAGCGCACCACCTACGCACCTCTGCCCGAATCCCCGGCCAATAAAATCGAGCCATTATACGGTGCAGTGTTTTGTCATACCCTAGATGGCCCCCCATGGGGTTGAAATGAGCCGCCTGGAAGACCATTTCGCGGCGGCTGCGGGGAACCAGCAACTGGGTTACTTCCTCCTGACTATGTGAGTCACGACTTACTCGATATAACCTGTCGCTGATAATCGCAAAATAGGGGTGGGCGCGCACTGTGTCTGGCCGTATCAAAGTACCATCAATTGCTATCACTTGGTCAAAGGCTGATCTGAGGGTCTCGTCACGAGACTGCTCGAGGGGGAAGTCGCCTAGCAGCGGATAGTTCGGCGAGGAAGTCTCGGGGTGAGGCGCCCCCGCCGGCTCCGGCTCCCCGGCAGTGTCGCGAGGCACCGCCTCGGCACAGAGCACATTACACGCCACACACCTCCCTAGCTGTCGTGCACGCATCCCGGTAGCCCTCTTTACCGCTTGAGGAAACCCCTCCCAATCCACACCTAGAATCAGGGGATGCGTGAGGCGTGGGCTAACCGCCGCCTGTACACTATGGTTTTTCCCCTCAAAATGAATTTCGATAGCGACCACCGGATATTCGTGAATGTCCCCATGCACACACCTCACCCGCACCCTCGATGCCTTCAACAATGCCCCCAGGCTGAACCAGGCCTGGATCATGGACTGCATGCAGCCCGAATCCAAGAATGCCTGGTGCGTATCATGTTGTATCCTTACCGGAATACGATACGCCGCTCCTGGTCCGGGGGGAGGGCCCGGTATGTCGCCGATGCGGACGACCCGTCCCATGTCCATCGGCCGACACTCGGCCTGCACGTGGCCCGGCCGTCCGCACCGCCAACACACCCCCCCTGTCGCTCGAGGTGCTCCCTGTGGGGCCGGGGTCGGTTCCGGATAGGTGCGCCCCTGCCATCTCGTCCTCGGGGCGGGCGCCGGCCTCTCTCCTTCTGCTCCCCCGGCTCCTCCTGGGCGTTGGCCCCCCCCCCCTTGCCGCGGGGCCGGGGTTGGTCGTTGTGGCCCCCGCGGTGGGAGGGAGAGATGGTCCTCGGCCTGTCCGACGGCGGTCTGGAGGTCCTGGGGGTGGTGGTACTGGACCTTGGGGGGACCTGGTGCCGCTCCGGTCCCCGGCGCCGGCCCGCCGACCCTGGTGAGGTCCTGGAGGAGGGCACTGTCCGTGATCCTCGCCGCCGTTAGTTCCTCCAGCGTCGTCTGCTGCTCGAGGACAAGCGCTATCCTCGACATCGCCGCTGCTAACGCCTCCATTCCGCCTTCCCTCTGTGTCCCAGGTTGGGCGCCAATGTAACAATGTCCGTTTATACACAGAGGCAGACCCAGCGTTACGGTAAGGGAATCTCTCCCGTTTATTCATATAGTTCGTGAAATGTCCTTTTGGCTTTCCAGCCTCCTTAATTGTCACTCGGCGACTTTGCAGTCGTCTCTTTCTCTCTCTCTCGTTCCGCCGTTCCCAGCTCACCTCGCCTCCCGAAATGGCAGAAGCACACACATCTTAAACATTCGCCGACGAGACTTAATTCGCAGCAGGTGTGCAACAAAAGTCTCGCCGACACAACCCCGGCCACGGTCCTGTAGCTCCCTCTACAGGCCGAACGCTGCATGTCCCCCCACACAGGTCATACGCCGAACGTAATAACTTATAGAGTTCACGGGTTGTGCACTCGCATTATTACCTTGTTCTAAACACAGAAATAAGTGGGCTACCTATTTCCACACTATTAACCTTACTCGACCACACAGCAGCACATTCCATGCGTTCTCTTCGTTCGCCATCCCGAATCTAACTAACTTCTCTTCCACCTGACACCTTCAACTCACATTTTCATTGGCTCATGAAAATAAACAAAATGCACAAACTTTACACTTGAATCTTTTCTCACAGAAATCAAAAGTAAATTCCTTTACACTATTCTGCATTGTGAACATAGTATTTAAGAAAACAAAATACATTTTACATCATAATTCAATACATGAACTTCACCCATGAAACTCTATTTATACTATTTATTAATCAAAGAACTTTTAACAGTTAGGCCTAATTTTCCATAGGGCTACATTGACATGATAGCATTACGCAGTTGCTGCAGATTTTTCAGGTGCACTTTCAAGCTGTGAATCTCCCATTCCACCACATCCCAAAGGTGCTCTATTGGATTGAGATCGGGTGATTGTGGAGGCCATTGGAGTACAGTGAACTCATTGTCATGTTCATGAAACCAGTTTCAGATGAAACTGGTGACATGTTGCATTATCATGCTGGAAGTAGCCATTAGAAGATGGGTAAATTGTGGCCACGAAGGGATGCACATGGTCAGCAACAATACTCAAACAGGCTGTGGCATTCAAGCGATGATTGATTGGTATTAACGGGCCTAAAGTGTGCCAAGAAAACATTCCCCACACCATTACACCACCTCCACCATGAGAAGATGTACATGTGTCCCTAATAAAGTGGCCGGTGAGTGTTGGTGAGCAGCAGTATTTTGAAATCAATTCTCTGACATACGGGGAGCCAATGTAAGGATTTAAGAATTGGCGTAATGTGTTCACATTTTTTGGTCTTGGTAAGAACTCTAGCAGCAGCATTCTGAACAAGCTGTAGCTGCCTACGAGTTTTTTTCTGAAGACCTGCAAGGAGACCATTACAATAATCTAGCCTACTAGTAATAAAGGCATGTACAAGTCTTGTGTGGACATGAGTCCTCTTAGACTTGCTATGTTTTTAAGGTGATAGTAGGCCGATTTTGTTACTGATTTGATGTGGCTGTCGAAATGTAGATCCGAATCCATAATAACCCAGAGATTTCTGGCTTGGTTTTCAAGGACAGAGAGTGAAGGTGTTGGGTAACTTTCAGCCTTTCTTTTTTCTCGCCGAAAACAATTATCTCGGTTTTGTCCTTATTTAATTGAAGAAAATTTTGGCACATCCAGTCTTTGACTTGCTCAATGCACTGGCACAGCAGATCTATGGGGCGATAGTCGTACGGTGATAGCGCTATATAGATTTGAGTGTCGCCGGCGTAGCAATGGTAGTCAATATTATTATTTTGCATGATTTGCCCAAGTGGGAGCATGTAGAGGTTGAATAAAGACGGCCCTAGGATTGAACCTCGGGGGACAACGCACGTCACGTTAATTGGTTCCGATACATAGCTGCCAATGGAGACAAAATAATTCCTGTCTTGTAGATATGACCTGAACCAACTTAAAGCTGTGCCTGAAAGCCCAACCCAGTTTTCCAACCTGTCCAAAAGTATTGAGTAGTCAACAGTGTCGAATGCAGTACTGAGGTCTAATAGTATTAATATTGACATTTTGCCAGAGTCTGTGTTAAGACGGATGTCATTTACAACTTTAATAAGAGCAGTCTCGGTGCTGTGAAGAGGTTGAAATCCTGACTGGAAGTTGTCATAGCAGCCAGTTGAGGTCAGGAAATGATTAAGTTGCTGAAGGACAACTTTCTCAATGATTTTACTTATGAAGGGTGGATTTGATATCGGTCTGTAGTTGTTAATGATAGAGGCATCTAGGCTCCGCTTTTTTAAAAGGGGTTTAATAACTGCAGTTTTCAAGGCTTTTGGAAAATTGCCTGATTGGAGAAAGCTGTTAACTATTTGCAGTATGTCTATTGCTAGGCAGTCAAAAACATTCTTCAAGAAGCTGGTAGATAAAGCATCGAGGCAGCAGGTGGATGGCTTTAGTTGTGTCACCGTTTCCACAAGAGTTTTAGAGTCTATGACATTAAAGCATAGCATTATTGCAACGTTACTTTTGTCTAAACAAGGTGGTGATCCAACATTTTTGTTTGAAGTGGAAATATTGATGGCGCGTCTAATGCCTTCAATTTTATCAGAAAAAAGGATGCAAACTCATTGCATTTCTGGGTGGAAAGGAGTTCAGGGGGTATTTGTGTTGGGGGATTGGTTAGTCTATCAACGGTTGCAAATAGGGTTTGTGCATTATTAGTGTTGCTGTTAATGATATTGGAGAAAAAGGTTTCTCTAGCACTTTTTAAGTCTAAATTGTAGGCACGGAGGCTCTCTTTATAGATGTCATGGTGAACATGAAGTTTTGTTTTCCGCCAGATGTGTTCAGCTTTCTTTTCTGGGCTGTTACAGAAGCAACATTTCTCCAGGGTGCTTTTTGCTTACCAGAAATCATTTTAACCTTAGCAGGTGCAATGACATCTATAACTTTCACAATTTTGGAATTAAGGTTATCTACAAGATCATCAGAACATGGGGTGGGAGGTGGTAGCATGGAGATGGCGCTTTTAAAGAGTGCACTAGAATATTCATTGATATACCGTTTTTTGGCAGTGTTTGATTTGATCTGTATGTCAGGAATAAAGGATATATCAAAGAAAACACAAAAGTGGTCAGACAGGGAAGGATCAATCACAGAAATATCAGAAACACTGAGACCCTTTGTGATAATCAAGTCCAGGGTATGCCCCTTACAGTGAGTAGACTCTTTCATGTGTTGAGACAGTTCAAATGTGTCCAGAATAACAAAGAATTATTTTGCACTCTTGTCATTCAAATCATCAGCATGAAAATTAAAGTCACCAGTTATAACTAGACAGTCAAAGTCAGTGGAGATGCTAGACAATAATTCTGTAAAGTCATCGAAAACATTTGCTGAATATTTTGGTGGCCTGTAGATAATTAACAGGAGAACTCTGGGGGAACATTTCAATACAGCACAAAGGTATTCGAATGATGTGAATCACCAAATGACATCTGTTTCCCCAGAAATACATTTTTAAATATAACAGCAACCCCTCCACCTCTTTTTCCAGATCTACATACATTCAAGAAGTTATAGTTGGGAGGAGCTGTCTCTATCAGAATGGTTGCACTGTTATTTTGTTCCAACCAAGTTTCAGTTAAAAACATAAAATCAAGTTTAAAAGTGGTAATAAGATCATTGACTAAAAATGATTTGTTAGCAAGAGACCTACCATTAAGTAGACCCATCTTGATGGTGTTATTGACTTCAATCATAGGCTCTAAGGTTGATTTTGGTTTGCAAAAACCAAAAGGGATGGTTATTAAATTTGTTGAGTTAGCAGTGTGTCTAAGTTTCCCTTTGTTTAATCTCTTACTAGTCACAACAGGAATGGAGAAGGTGCCACGTGTTTGCCTTGGGTTCAGCTGATTATGCGAGACTTCCTTTGTGATGTGTCTATGGCTGAACCCTTTTTTTATTTCAGTAATATTCAGAACTGCTGTCATTACTTCCGTTAATGTGGGGCAGCATTGTGTTTCTGTATTTATAGATTTGTCCAAAGCATTTGATACAGTGGACCATGATGTTTTGATTAATAGATTGAGTTGTATTGGGATCAATGGTAGTGCTTTTAGGTGGTTCACAGACTATTTAGCAAACCGAACTCAGTGTGTGGTAAGTAAGACACCTCAGATGTGCCTCAGGGGTCCATCTTAGGGCCTTTACTGTTTATTGTTTACATAAATAGTATTGGAAACAATATTAATACTGCTGGTTTACATTTTTATGCAGACGACACGAAAGTCTACTCAAGTGGTAGGAGTCTATTTATGGCTTTTAGCAATGCACAGTTAGCTTTTAATGTTATTCAGCAGAATTTGTATGATTTGAAACTCCTCCAAAACTAAATACATGATATTCTCTCATTCCAAATATTGTGAAAATCATGTGATTACAACACTGGATTGGTCTCCCAATAGAGCATGTTCAATCATACAAATATCTTGGAATCTTGGTAGACGAAAAGCTGAGCTTCACTAATCATGTTAAGAACCTGGTAAAGAAGCTCAAGGTGAGAATTGTTTTTTATTACCGGCATAAGGCTTGCTTTTCTTATGAGGCCAGGAAAGATGTCACGACTCTGCCTCCATGATCTCTGCCGGCGGTGACTAGCACACCTGTCGGCAATCTAGTAATCGACTCTCCACTATTTATACCCTGCACCTGCTGCTAGTCAACGCCAGATCGTTTGCCATTCACGGTTTTGTCTTTGTGCCACGCTTCCAGTACCCTGCCGGTCTGATTACCCGTCTGCCTGCTCGAACCGTGCCTGTCTGATTACCCGCCTGCCTGCTCGACCTCTGCCTGTCTGACTACCCGTCTGCTTGCCCAACCCCTGCCTGTCTGACTACCTGTCTGCCTACCTGCTCCTTTCTATTATACCTGTCTTATTAAATCCACTTGCTTTACACTTACCTGCTTGTCCCTAGTCTGCATTTGGGTTCGGTCTCTGATTCGTGACAAAAGAGCTGGTACGGTGTATATTCTTGTCTGTCTTGGACTATGGTGATGTTATTTAGATGCAGACTCAAGCACGACCCTAAAGGCATTTGATTCTATGCAGCCCGAAGGTTTATTACTAACATTTACATTTTTGACATTTAGCAAATGCCTTTGTCCAAAGCGACTTACGCTTAAGTGAATCATCTATACATCAGTCATCATAAGAAAAACAAATCTATGCTAGGACCAGTAGCCATTGGCAGTCATAATGCAAGAAGAAGGAAGGATAACTTTAAATAAAGGGCCTATTTATTTACAGTAAAGGGATAAATTATTTACAGTAGAGAAACTGTACAGGGGGGTAGTGGGGATGAAGAGGTAACAAAAAGTGTCTGACACATCATTGTGATCTCTACACTGTTGTTGGTTGGTCCTCATTGGCTTTACATAAGCATTGTTATACTCTGCTCAACAAGGCCATTCTGGGAAAATTGCAGCTTTATTTTTGTTCTTCTTTGATAAAATCAGAAAATAAATACCAGTTTCGCTCTCACTCTCACTTACCTTTAACCATTTCAAATCTGACCAGATCATGGCAAAACATCTTTTAATTACTTAGCTCCATGGTCAGACTAGTTTGATACTCCAGGATGTTGTTTACTTGGACGAGTTTAAAAGATTGGTTGGTGTACATGTTCATGTAATTGTCAATCTCTTGAGGTGGTACATACAGTTAGGTCCATATATATTTGGACTCTGACACAATTTTTGTTATTTTAGCTGTTTACCAAAACATATTAAATTTACAGTTATATAATGAATATGGGCTTAAATGCTTAATATGCAGACTCTCAGCTTTAATTTGAGGGTATTCACATCCAAATTGGAGGAAGGGTTTAGCAATTACAGCTCTTTTATGTAGCCCCCTCTTTTTCAAGGGACCAAAAGTAATTGGACAATTGACTCAAAAGCTGTTTCATGGACAGGTGTGGGCTATTGTTATTTCTTCATCAATTAAGCAGGTAAAAGGTCTGAGTTGATTCCAAGTGTGGCATTTGCATTTGGAAGCTGTTGCTGTGAATGCACAACATGCGGTCAAAGGAGCTCTCAATGCAAGTGTGGGGGGACATGCAGCGTTCGGTCTGTAGAGGGAGCTACAGGACCGTGGCCAGGGTTACAGAAGCGAGGCTTTGTTGCGCACCTGTTGCGAATGAAGCCTCGTTAACGAAATGGTTTAAGGTGTGTGTGCCTCTGCTTTCGGAAAGGGAGCTGGAAAGCTGTGACTGAAAAGTCGAACAGGACCTGACATATACAAGAGTTAAATGTACGCGGAGTAAATAAACTGGGTTTTCCCTTACCCGACATTCTGAGTCGGCCTCTGTGTTACAGGACATTGTTACATTGGCGCCCAACGTGGGGCACAGAGGAAAGGCGGAGAGTAAAGGAAAATGGAGACATTAAGCGCCCACCTCCAGAAGATGGGGGACGTGGACAACCCGGAGGCGTTCCTGGCTGTGTACGAGGGGACGGCGAGGATCTCGGGGTGGCCGGACGGCGAGTGGGCGTACCATCTGCTGCCCCTCCTGTCAGGCGAGGCGCACCTCGCTACCCACAGCCTGCCAGCGGCCGCCCAGCGGGATTATCCCTCCCTAGCCCGGGCGATTCGAGACTGCCTGGGCCTCACCCCGGAGGAACACCGTCGCCGGTTCCGGGCCCTGGCAATGGGGGAGGGGAGCCGGCCCTTTGCCTACGCCCAGCGGCTGCGGGACAGCGCGTGGCGGTGGCTGGACCCAGGGAACAGCTCGGCGGAGGAGGTCGGGGACTGGGTGGTGTTGGAGCAGTTCCTCACGGGGCTCCCGGCCCGGACCGCCGCCTGGGTCCAGTACCACCGGCCCCAGGTTCTTGCGGCCGCCGTTACCCTGGCGGAGGACCATCTCTCCCTCCCGCCGACCAGGAAGGAGCCGTGACGCCGGAGGAGAGGCCGGCGCCTGCCCCAAGGTGCGAAAGCAGAGGCACACACATCTTAAACCATTTCGTTAACGAGGCTTCATTCGCAACAGGTGTGCAACAAAGCCTCGCTTCC
The DNA here is from genome assembly GCF_951799395.1 of Argentina silus. Classification (NCBI taxonomy): domain Eukaryota; kingdom Metazoa; phylum Chordata; class Actinopteri; order Argentiniformes; family Argentinidae; genus Argentina; species Argentina silus. The sequence goes on from NC_139654.1 coordinate 17,737,033, forward strand.
GTAACCCTGGCCACGGTCCTGTAGCTCCCTCTACAGGCCGAACGCTGCATGTCCCCCCACAGCAAGTAAATCCTTAGGCTGCAAAAACAAAAAAAATCCATCAGAGACATAATGGCAACATTAGGAGTGGCCAAATCAACAGTTTGGTACATTCTGAGAAAAAAACAGACGTCCACGGAAGACAACAGTGGTGGATGATTGCAGGATCCTTCACATGGTAAAGAAAAACCCCTTCACAACATCCAGCCAAGTGAAGAACACTCTCCAGGAGGTAGGCATATCATTATCCAAGTCTACCATAAAGAGAGGACTTCACAAGAGCAAATATAGACGTTTCACCACAAAGTGCAAACCATTCATAAGCCTCAAGAATAGAAAGGCCAGATTAGACTTCGCCAAAAAACATCTAAAAAAGCCAGCCCTGTTCTGGAACAGCATTCTTTGGACAGATGAAACTAAGATCAACCTATACCAGAATGAAGGGAAGAAAAAAGTATGGAGAAGGCTTGGAACTGCTCATGATCCGAAGCATACCACATCATCTATAAAGCATGGTGGAGGCAGTGTGATGGCATGGGCATGCATGGCTTCCAATGGCACTGGGTCACTAGTGTTTATTGATGTGACAAAAGACAGAAGCAGCCGGATGAATTCTGAAGTGTTTAGGGATATACTGTCTGCTCAGATTCAGCCAAAAGGTTCATTGGACGGCGCTTCACAGTACAGATGGACAATGACCCAAATCATACTGCGAAAGCAACCCAGGAGTTTTTTAAGGCAAAGAAGTGGAAAATTCTGCAATGGCCGAGTCAATCACCTGCTCGAGCATGCATTTCACGTGCTGAAGACAAAACTAAAGGCAGAAAGACCCACAAACAAACAACAACTGAAGACAGCTGCAGTAAAGGCCTGGCAAAGCATCACAAAGGAGGAAACCCAGCATTTGGTGATGTCCATGGGTTCCAGACTTCAGGCAGTCATTGCCTGCAAAGGATTCTCGACAAAGTGTTAAAAATGAACATTTTATTTATGTTTATGCTAATTTGTCCAATTACATTTGAGCCCCTGAAAATGGGGGACTGTGTATAAAAATGGTTGCAATTCCTAAACGTTTCATACAATATTTTTGTTCAACCCCTTGAATTAAAGCTGAAAGTCTGCCCTTCAATTGCATCTTGATTGTTTCATTTCAAATCCATTGTGGTGGCGTACAGAGCCAAAATTATGAAAATTGTGTCACTGTCCAAATATTTCCAGACCTAACTGTATGATTGATTTTATTTATTAATGTATTGTATGTTTGTGTGTCTATATTGCTAACCTTTTTTATGGTGTGCCTATGTCTGATTTGTTTTTATTGTGTTATGATTGTGATGATTCAAGATTCAAGATTCTTTATTTGTCCCGTGCATACAAGTATACAGTGAAATGCAAAAGTGACAGTGCCACAGAGTAGTGCAACAATAAGTTTTAAAATAAAATAAAATAGAAATAATTTTTAAAAAAAAGACCAGTTTGTAATGTAAGTGTGTCTACGTCTGTAATTTGTTTTGTGATGTATGTGTGTCCTCGTTTGTGAATCGTCTGAAATATAGTTTTCCTTGGACCAGGTCTCTCTTGAAAAAAATATTTCATCTCAATGAGACTAACCTGGATAAATAAACAATTGAAAGCTCTCACGTCCACCCTCTCTCTCTGAACCATTTTACAATACCAAACCTTGATTACACAGTGATAAAATGCAGCTGCTATATACAGAGAGGGCCAAATGCTTTAACCTTCCTGTCGTGTTCGTTGCTACCCTGCCACTCATGGTGTTCGCGGCCAAATTTGGCCGGTCTGTTTTAACTGCTATTATTTTCACACAAAAACCATAAATCATCACCAAATTTTGTTTAAAGACCTTTTTAAGGTGAAAGCATGTCATCTCCTCTCCATCATCGAAAATATGGTCCAGAGCCTCTCTGACAGACAGTCGCCTTCTCAGTCGCTTATACATTGTGTTCACAGAGTAAAATGAGAGCAAGGCACGAAGAAGGCTTTATATATGGGGTCTGTGAGAAGATATGATACATTGTTTAGTCTGGAAGGTGTGGTTCCCGTGGGGGGATGGGCACATACAGTAAGCACAGAAAGAAAGGTTCTCATAACTAACACCAAATTGTTTGCTTTGAAGGTGTGAGAACCAACGGCCCTCTGTGTGTGTGTGTGCAGGGGGTGGGGGGGCGCGAATGTGTGTGTGGGGGGGTGGGGGGATAGATGAAAGGGTGGGGGGCAGAGGGGTGGGGGCTGAGGGGGTTGTGGTTGTGGGTGACTGGGTGTGTGTATGGGGATGTTTTCCATCTGCTGGATGAACATAATTTAGTGTTTCCCATTCATTTCTTATGGCCGGTCATTTTTGACCGGGAACACCACAGGTGTAACAAAGGTTGACTAAACCACTCAAAATTCAATGAAAGTGGTGATCAGCAATTTGATATGTTCAAATGCCTAGTGTGGAGGATATCATAAGATCTTGAGGCAATCAAATGAAAAACACAATATTTATGATGAGTTAAAGTTGTAAATCGGCCAGATTTGACCCGAACACCACAGGAGGGTTAAAGCCTGTTTTCTGGCACTCGTTCAAAAAGGAGCAGATTGTCCCATTCAGCCTTGCAACTGACCCATGGAGCAGCTCTTCAAACTTCCCCTGTAGCTTAGAGCACCACTCAGACATCTTAAGATTGAACACAATGTCAGAGAAGGCTGCATATGTTCTCATTCAGCGTTTAAAGCAGGAAGAATAGCCAGCCTGGACTGCAGCCCAAAGAACTCAAAACAGGCTCAGAGAATCGCACTGTATCTAACCTTTGATGTATTACTCAGAGCAACTGAAAACGATGAAGTGTGTCAGCCAATGTCATAAGACCTCTGCCATCGTCTTCTCCTAGTAGGATATGTGGATAATGGGTAGTGCTCATACAGAGATGGGAATCCATGGAGTCCATGGCTTTTGTGAACAACAAATGTTTTGTCTCACAGCAAAGTATAAATGCCCACTTGGTCTGGGTGTCCGACCACCTTTAGATAAAGTTCAGTATTGGTGCCCTGAACGTACCAAAACCCCAAACGTACAATAGTACAATGGAAAGAAGTAAGCAAAATTAGTGGAATGAGTTCTTTCCATGTGATGAGCGTTTTCATATTTCAGTCATTACAATAAGCAAGGGCGCAGATTACAAAAAACACAAGTAATCATGACTCGTGTTATAATATATACATATGTAGGCATATGTTTACTGTTAAATGTTTTTTATGGTTCCCATGTGGGTAGGCATTCACTTTTCATTTGAAACTTGTATCTCTTGTTATTTCACATTTCACATTGTGTTTTACACATTGAATTCACTTGTATTTACTTCAACTAAACACTTTTGTCAAGAACACTTTTGTCAAGATTAAGTTAATAGACTGTTCTTAGAGTGGCTTGGAGGATGTAGATAGATACATTTTCATTATTTCGATAAGAGACACGTCGTTGATTTTATTCAATGCCAAACCACTTAATTACATGCTTATAACGTAATCTTTGTGCTGTAAAGGATTAGTGGAAGGTTTGGTCAGCTCTGAGTCTGGGGTACATTTTATTATACTCTGCAGGGGATGTCAACAAGAACTCAATGCAAAGGACCACTCTTCGGTTAGGCGAACTTAGATGGAAAATGCTGCTGTTTCTCCTTCTAGAGGTATTCTGTCACAATGATAGAATATGGCACAATGATAGAATTTTAAATTCTGTGTTTTGAAATGATAAGACAGGACATACATTTATTCCATCAATTGTTTTGTATAAAGAAAGTATCTGCACACCTGATATTGTCACTGCAGGTGCAAACAGAGTAGAGACCATGAAACTGTAAAGAAAAACTCCATGCAACACTGCTTCATTGCAAAAGTCACTGCATTTCGTATCACTGACATTTCGGTCAAGAGTGTAAAGAGTGTGAAGTCTTCAGGGATCATTAAATGCAGTGACTTTTGCAAGCAAGCAGTGTTGTTTTTGTTTACAGTATCAATTGTTTTTGTGAAATGTGGTGGTTATCCCTTTACATGCCAAATGAAGACACATCATTAATTAATTTGAGATGTTATGTGCCTTGTGAGATGAAAACACTGCAATAGTCTCCATTTAGTTTTGACAAGGGTTCGCTAAATAAATAATATGCTAAATGTATTCATCATTGTTAATTTCAACTCTATTAGTTGGATTTAAGACCTTTGTTTTTTTTAAGTTTCCAAATCTTTCCTCCCAGATCTGCTGCCTCCAGCAGCACCTGTCTGGTGGGGAGCACCAGCAGACCTGTTCCTTGGCCAGCCTGCCATTTCCATGTCCCTTCACACTCATTTACATTTATGGCATTTAGCAGATGCCTTTATCCAAAGCGACTTACAACAAATACATTTGTTTAAGTAAGTGAATCATCTATCCATCAGTCATCATAAGATAACGTAATCAATGCTCAGACCAGGGGCCGTAGGCAGTCACAATGCTAGAAGAAGGATTTTTTTTTTATTAACAGGAGAGAAACTTGTACAGGGGGGTAGTGGGGGTGACGAGGTCTTTAGGAGGGACTCAACCACCCACCCAGAGCCTGGTGGAGCTCATCTAGCTGTGTAGAGGCACAGCCTGCAAAACAGTCCGGCAGGCAGGCACCTGTGTAGGGGAGTACAAGGGCAAGAGACCAGAGGGAAGCAATATTCTCTCTGAGCAGTGGGTGCTAGGTAAGATGTCTGTTACCCGTGAATATCTGAAGAACCAGATTGACAGCACACAGAGAAGGTGGTGGGTTTAGCCCGAAGGCGTATTTAATAATAAAAGGGGAAAAGGGGTAGGAGAGAGAAGGATAATCCAATTAAGAGTCGTCCAGGGTCGGTCCAGGGTTCGGCAGGCAGGCGGGTAGTCAAAACAGGAATGGGCTAGATCCGTGGAAGGTAGACGAGGGGGAATCCGAGGAAGACGAGGGTTCTAGGGGATCACAGGAGAACGCGGTGAAACACAAAACAAACACTGGAAACACAGGAGGATATGCAAAGGCTGGACGTGTATGTGATACTCCAAGAGTTACCGTGGGACACGGTTCTGGCACTGGAGTGGAGTTCAGTAGTGATGGCAGTTTGACACTGAAGCTTCGATACGTGCTTCAAACACTGACCAACAATTTTATCGAAGCACTGCTTCAAAGCTTGCTTTGGTGCGAAAAAAATCACGTGACATATGACGTCCGAAGCAGCAACTGCTTCGTTGCCTGAATGAATCACCTGACTGGTTCGCGGTCCAATCAGGTGATTCACTGGCACTGCCTCGTCTCGATTCTGACAGGTGATAGGTTGCGACAGCTTTGAATTTGAGTGCCTCAACACTTTATAACCGCTCTAAACAATGCACAATTTGTGGATTGTCGTAGTAGGTGCGTTGTTGCTGTTGAGTTGTTGGTATTGCGTTTGTATTCTCTGAGTGTTCTTCTTGTAATCTTTGAGTGTTCCCCATCCCACATAATCACCCCCTGCCATAGTTACACAAACACACCCAACCTATGCCATATTTTCCCCAGCACTCTCTCCTCAATAACACAATACACACATTCATCAATCTTTATTTGTAAATAGAACATGATATTCAGTCTTAGTGTGTGTGTGCATCAAAGAATTTAATCAAAGCAAAGATACTGTATCAACGGCGGGGTAGAGCAGCTTGCCTTAAGCGGGTATCGAACTCGCAATCTTTCGCTTACAAACCGGCCGCGCTAGCCACAACACCAAGAGAGGTAACTCCCTTGGCGGAGCTGCTAACGGGCCTTTCACAGGGTCGTTACAATACTTTAAATCCAAGGGTGATCAAAGCAAAGATGCTTCAGAACAAAAGATCTTTTCTACAAAAGTAAAGTAGTTTCTCCAACACTGCTCATTGAGGTGTGTGTGTGTGTGTGTGTTCGTGCGTGCGTGCGTGTAATTAAAAGCCTCCTGTCCACCAACTAGCCTGCCTAATTTGACTGCAGCCTTGCACTTCGCCAGGAGAGGTCACTGTAACTGAAGCTTCGAGTAATGAACCCATTTTCGAAACAATTGGCTCAAGTGGTTCAGTGCTTCACAAAAGCTTCATTTGCCCATCACTAGAGTTCAGGCAGGGTTCTTATAGGGCGGTGATTGCTGATGGTTTGCAGGTGTGCTGAGTGGAGACAGGGAACAGGTGCGCTGTCGACTGGGAGGTTGACGCTCCAGCAATGATCGCCGGGGCCTCAAGGTGGTGCCAGAGGGCCGGTCAGTGAGAGGGACCGTAACAATGTCAACTCAATGTTTCTCATGCTTATGCTATTCCAGCTGATATGTTTTGGTTAGCAAAATAAACATATACGCACTTTATTAGGAACACTATACTAATACTGGGTAGGGCCTCCCTTTGCTCTCAAAATATGGTAAATTTCTATAGCAAATAAAGAGAGAATATAACAAGTAAGACAGGACAAAGAGGCCAAGAGTGAGGTATGGGAAATTGAGAAAACCAATTAGAAACATTCCACATAGGACAGGACAAAGAGGCCAAAAGTGAGTTATGAAAAACAATTATAAACGTTTCCTAAGAAAACAGGTTGATGTACAGATGGAGTAATGATTTATGGAGGGAGTGGTATCAAGAAGTACCTAGAAGTTGGTGCATGAAAGAAGCAGAGCCAAGGGGTACTAGGTACCCAGAGGGTAAGAGCAGGAACAGTACTAACCAGTACCGGGGGTGATAATATTAATAGTAATATTGTTTTGGATAATTACGATGGGCTCGCCACCAATTTTGTAACAACCCGATAACTGTCTTCAGAAATGGGAGGGGAAACCAAACCGTGACGAGGTATAGGAACCGGGTGAATGATATTGGTGGCGAACAGCCAGGAAGTGTGAATGATTTGCATATGAGGGATGGAACCTAAATTTGATAAAGATTGGAAATTGTATAAACATGGTGTGCTGAGGGACAAACAGGATGCTTCGCGAACCACCTCGGCTTTGTTGCTTTGTTACTAAAGTCTCTGAAGAAACCATCAGCTCTCGTCTTTGGCATTTTATTTCAAAGTATTTTAACTTAGAATTCCACAACAAAAACAGCCTCAATTCTTCATGGCATTGATTCCACAAGATGTTGGAAACATTCCTTTTAGATTCTGGTCCATGATGACATGATTGCATCACACAATTCCTGCAGATTTTTCAGGTGCACTTTCAAGCTGTGAATCTCCCGTTCTACCACATCCCAAAGGTGTTCTATTGGATTCAGATCTGGTGACTGGGAAGGCCACTGAAGAACACTGAACTCATTGTCATGTTCATGAAACCAGTTTGAGATGACTTTTGCTTTGTGACATGGTGCATTATCATGCTGGAAGTAGCCATTAGAATATGGGTAAATTGTGACAATGAAGGGATGCACATGGTCAGCAACAATACTCAAATAGGCTGTGGCATTCAAGCGATGATTGATTGGTATTAACGGGCCCAAAGTGTGCCAAGAAAACATTCCCCACACCATTACACCACCTCCATCATGAGAAGGTGTACAAGTGTTCCTAATAAAGTGTTCGTGAGTGTATAATTGAATAAAAAATTAATTAATTAAATTATATTGGGGTACTATATTTGTGGTTGGCTCTGGTTTAGAAAATGTATGGGAAGTTGTGAGTTGTTTGCCCCGTCTTCAAATTTCCAACAATCAAATGTATTTGTATCGCAAAAAAAAAGTTTAGTCACAAAGTGCTTAACAATGTGAACAATATAAACAACCACCCGACTGTAGATTGTGTTTTGACTAAATTGCATCTTTCTTTTTGAAAATGCATTTTTGGTTGTATCACACATCTCAAGCAACTTCCCTTTGAGAGCTATGACTTGGAATGGAAATCCCATTCATATGAAGTTGGTCTGTGAAGATGAATTGTTTGATGGACAGAATTGTTTGTTTGGCCAGGCTATGAACTCGTCTATACAAATTTTACCAGGACCCAAATAAATAAACATTGTTTGGATGAATGGGTTACCATTGTTTAACAAAAATATTACATTTTATTGTTATGCTGTATTGTGTTATCTGATTAATAAAACAATTACCTTCAGATGTTCTCATTGAAGCCCATACATTTGCTTTGAGGTTGATATGTTGATTCAGGTAAGACTGAAGTCTAATGAATATGTCCAATTGTGTTAACTGTAGACTACAGATATATAGATAATCCTCAAATGAAGATTCATTCATGATCCATGGGCCAGCACCACAGAGGTAATGCAATAGAAAAGCAGTTTCGACTTGTTTCAGTTTTAAAGTGTAGATATTGTTTGGTTACGGACATGAAGCCACACATTAACAATTATTGCTCTAAAATAAGAATATTTTTGCATTACAGTGGAAACCCGCTATCAATTATTATTATACCCGCTATGCAATTGATTGAGTGGCCCCAGTACTCTTCTCTCCACTCACCCCCCTTAGCAACCACCACCTCAGAACTTTTACTTCAACCAATCAGCTTTCACGACATTAGCAAGTGGTTCTCTTTTTCAACATGGACTCCATGAGGAGGAGGCGTGTGTATGACTTTGGCAGCTAGCTAGCAGACAGTCTATGCCGAAGAGAACGTAATGATAGTTACTAACAATGTTATTGTGAGTAACCATTGCAGTTGTAGTGATGGTTTTGTAAGAAACAGATTTAACGTTTGGCAAATGGGCCCGTTGAGAAGTGTAGCTACTAGTATTAGCCGCAGAGAAATCGCTAGGTAAGGTAAAGTAACCGAAGCGAAGGTCCGAGGACGTTTGCTGATTGTTATTGGGGTGCTGTAATATGCTTTGCGTTATACTAGCTATGCAGTTTTATAATTTGGAAAACATATATTCGTAGCAGATTTAGCGTCAAATCCACTACATGTTAGTTAGCAGGCAGTACTCTTGCAGTTTGACAGTTGTTGGGCAATCTGCTCGTGCCATTCAGGTTAGGTAACTTTCCAGAGAGAACAAGAACAACCAACCATATATTACAAGTTAGACGTGCTAGCATCGTTATTGCAAGGTACCCTATAGCTTGTCGTTGTCAATATAATACAACATTCAGAATGCTGCTCTCTCTAGTTGTGCACACGTACTCGTTGCGGTATTGGTTTCCTGCAGCGGTAATGCTCGGCACAGCCCCGGCTTATCTGCTGACATGGAGTGCTTGGCGTCTCCTGTCTACGGTTCTACCAGCAAGAGTCTACCATAAGATGGACGACCACATCTATTCCATCTACCAGAGCATGGTCCTCTTTTTCTTTGAAAACTACACGGGGGTGGAGGTGTGTGAAGTTTTTTTTAATTTATTTTTTTATAACAGAGTACTGTCCTGTTTCTCTCTTTCAGTTCCTCATGGCACTGTTAGCTACAGCATATTCTCCTCATATTTGAGAGGTCAAAACCTCTTTCTCTATGATGATGAGATGAATCTGGTGACTCCATCCTCTCAGTTAAGTGTAAAATAAGTCTTACCTCCAGCTGTATGTACCATGGGTGATTTGAAGTGTTAACATGTAATGTTGGTAAACTACAACAAGAACAACACTTTTACAACATTGACCTCCTTAGATCACCCACCTCCATATTGAATCAGAATTCAGAATCAGAATTCTTTTATTTGGCCAAGTATATTTGCACATACAGGAAATTGACTTGGTGAGGTTGGTGCATGGACATAAAAAATGGCAAGTATTGACAGAAATTTTACAAAATAAACAAATTTACAAAAAAGAACAGCAGAAAAATACATCTTGTAGGCTGTGTGAGGCTAAGTGGCAATGAGGCTAGAGGCTGTGGAATGGTTATGGGGCATGTACACTATAAATTAAAATCATTTTAAATAATTATAAATGACACTGTCAGTGCATTGTGTATGTGACAGGGTGGGGGAGGGGGGGCGGTGGAAGTCCCAGAGTCAGTGAGAGGCAGGGGGCTTGTTTGTGAGCCCCACTGCCATGGGGGAGAAACTTTTCAGGTGGCGCAAGGTTTTAGTCTTGATTGGCCGGAACCTTTTGCCGGTTGGAAGTCAATGGAAGAGGTTGTGACCAGGATGGGAGGGTCAGCTACAGTGGGGGAAATAATTATTTGATCCCCTGCTGATTTTGTTAGTTTGCCCGATTACAAAGAAATGAGCGGTCTAGAGGTGAGCGTAATCTTCTCTCCCTGAAGTGCACCAGAGCCCCGCCGCGCTTACCTCTCCGCCTCACTGCTTGGCCAAGGGCCAGAGTACCTTTGACCAGAATGTCCAGTAAATCCACAGATGAGGCGAGAAAGTTGGGACATAAATCAGATGGTGATATTACCTGATATTAAGTATCTCGTCTCTCGTGAAAATAAACCTAGTGGAATCACAATTAACAGAATTAAAAACAAACAAAGAAGTGCGCACCAACACACCGTGGCAGCTGTAGGAGGCGCCATCTTGATTGATTGTGGATGACTATTCCAGTTTCATGTTGGATATGACTGAATGAAATACAGTGCCTTCAGAAAATATTCCCACCCCTGCACCTTTTCAACATTTTGTTGTTACAATCTGACTTTATAGATTTGTTGTTTTGTATTGTATTGTTGTTGTTTTTGTCAGTGATCTACACAAAATACCCCATCATGTCAAAGGGGAAATCATTTTTAGAAATGTAATACTTACTGAAGGCACTGTATGCTGACCACATTGGAGGCCCTGAGCTATACGAATACAATTCAGGCAAAACATTATTATTTTTTTTTTTATCAATCTACAGGAGGAACTTGAAGAACCAGAGCCAGAAATGCCTGTCTCCTCAGAGTAGCATGAAGGTAGTCATGCCAAGTAGAAACCTGGCTTCATGAACAGATTAATTTATCAGTCAGTGATGGAGAGCTATTCTGTGTAATTGCTGCACAGAGAACAACAGTTGAATTATTGTAGGCCTACCTCCTGATGGTTTTATCAGGGTTCTCCCCAAAGAATGTAAGAGTGGCACTGCGCCAACGCTGTGAACTTGGCGGCGCCACTGTAAACATTGCAAGGCAAATTAAACTATATATTTAGTAATGGTAGAGTAACTATCTTTGTTGATCGCCAACGGCATCGTTGTTAAAAACTAAACTGAAAGCGTTATGACGTTCCTCAATGAATTCAGCTTTTTATCTGAATTTTTGCGCATTTTGACATGAATAAACGCAAGTCAGGTTTTGAGCTCCACACTGTTCAAACATCCCCAAAATCCTGGGAGAACCCTGCGTATGTTATTTGAGTATAGACTATTGGCTTAGTATGCCATAGCCAAGATTGTGTAACCGTTTGGGACGTTGTACTTTCGTGTTTTGCCGTTTCTTTATCAGTGTTTATTTTATGAGACAGAAGGTCTCCTTGGGGTGTGTCTGAAAAAGACCAGTCAAGAATAGCCCACTTTTGACAGTCACCCTAGGCCTACTCTTTTTGGTTCTTCTCCCCTCTCTTTGCTTTCGAGGAAAGCATTGTTGGCAATCAATGATTAGCATCATTTGTATATCCATCACCACATCATAAACTCTCTGGCTATGTGGCACCATTTGGCAGCTTGTATGTATAAACAAAACACTGAAGGCTAGTTTCCTTATTAAGCCTAGTCCTACACTAAAAATCACATTCAATGGAGAGTCTCCATTTAAAATGTGATTTAGTCCAGGATTTGGCTAATCTGTGTCAGGCAAACTTCCCCTGATAGTGTTGGTTTGGCTCTTGAGTTGGAAGTGGGTTTTTCACAGCAAAATGCTAGTTGAAAGTGTAGTCTCAAAGACTGGCACAAATGCTATCAGTTGGTAACCAACATAATCGCTAAATCAGTTTATTTCCAAAGTTTCTTTCTTTATTGTAATTGAAACCTGTGCTCATCCCTCTTTCAGATTGTTATCCATGGAAACATACCAAAGAATAAAGAGAATGTGGTCTACCTTTCCAACCATCAATGCACGGGTGAGCTTACCTATTCAGATAGATGTGTTTGTAATTTTGTATTAATTTGAAGGAAAATAAATGTGTTGTTCAAAGTTAAAGGTGCAATATGTAACATTCACGCTTTGTAAAAGCTTCCTAATGGTTGTAGGGATCAGGGAATGAGATCCCTTGAAATAAATATTTTATTTATTTAGTTATGGTCCTGAAACACGCTTTCTGAAATGGAGTGTCCGATTTGACACTGTTACTGGTCAGGGGAGTGGACTCACCAATTTCCCGTCTCTGGTGGCTGCCTCTTCGAATCGTGCACCCTGATCCTTTAAAGTTTGGCAGATGGTGAAACAAAAGAAAGGAGATGATATGGCGGCTTTGTTAGATATATGTGTAATTTATTCAGCAGCAACACAATAGTTTTCAGGTTTGCAATGAGATGAAATAAAGAGATCTGAAGGTTGACGTCTTTTGGAGAGGGTACTTTATTCAATGTTACAAAGAAATTATGTTTCAGGCTAGCAGGTTATGTCTCTCTCTCTGGGACTCATCTCCCAGAGAAATTTATATAAACTACCCATGGAGGCCTCAGGTCCATATCCCTCTACTCGCTTTCTCTAGCACCAGGTGTTATTTAGTATCTGTGTTGTTTATTTGATAAGTTGCTACTAGGCCAGAGGTGAGGGGCACATAGAATACTTGAAAATAGAATACATAAATCATTGGACAATTCTAACCCTTGTTTTACTCTGTCTTGTCATGCAGCGGACTGGATCATTGCTGACATGTTAGCTATTAGGCAGGACGCCCTCGGCCATGTAAGATACGTCCTTAAAGATGGCCTGAAGTGGCTCCCGTTATACGGATGGTATTTCTCTCAGGTAATATACAGTGGGGGAAATAATTATTTGATCCCCTGCTGATTTTGTTAGTTTGCCCGATTACAAAGAAATGAGCGGTCTATAATTTTTATGGTACTTTTAGTTTAACAAATAGAGACAGAATATCAACAAAGAAGTCCAGAAAAAACACATTATGTAAAGTTATAAATTAATTTGCATTTGATCGAAGGAAATAAGTATTTGATCCCCTACAAACCAGCAAAAATTCTGGCTCATACAGATTAGTCCTGTCACTTTAGGAAAAGTACTCCTAATCTCTGCTTGTTATGGGTATAAAAGACACCCGTCAATAGAATCAATCTCTTCCATTCCAACCTCTCCACCACCATGGGCAAGACCAAAGAACATTCAAAGGACATCAGGGTAAGAGTTGTAGACCTGCACAAGGCTGGAATGGGCTACAAGACCATCAGCAAGAAGCTTAGTGAGAAGGAGACAACTGTTGGTGCAATTATTAGAAAATGGAAGAAATACAAAATAACCATCAATCGCCCTCGGCCTGGAGCTCCATGCAAGATCTTGCCTCGTGGGGGAAGGATGATCATGAGAAGGGTGAGGGATCAGCCCAGAACTACACGGGAGGAGCTTGGTAATGATCTCAAGGCAGCTGGGACCACAGTCACCAAGAAAACCATTGGTAACACACTACACCGTAAAGGATTGAAATCCTGCAGTGCCCGCAAGGTCCCCCTGCTCATGAAGGCACATGTACAGGCCCATCTGAAGTTTGCCAATGAACACCTAAATGATTCAGAGAAGGCTTGGGAGAAGGTGATGTGGTCAGATGAGACCAAAATTGAACTCTTTGGCATAAATTCGACTCTTCATGTTTGGAGGGAGAGTTTTGTGAAAATGGCGCCGCCGATGCCGGTCGCCGTTGTGAGAGCTCCGCAGAGGATGTGCGTTTTTTTAGCTTTTATGTGTTTTCTAAATTTTCTCATTGTGAGAAACTCACTGGCACTGACATCCTACGACAAGGACACACTTCTACATTTAAACTACAACTTAAGACCAAGTATTTTGGATAATTATTCTATCGACACGGCGTGGCCGGCGGAGATCAGAAGGACCCCCCACGATAACAACAATGGGAGCGCGCCAAAAAAGAGGAGGAAACACCGGGGAAAGCGGGCAGGCATTCGGAACCGGCTGAGAGCTCAGGCCCACCGTCCACCTCTGCCCAGCATACTTCTTGCTAATGTCCAGTCTCTGGAGAACAAGATGGATGATCTAAGGGCGAGGATTACTTTCCAGCGAGACGTAAGAGACTGTAACATCCTTTGTCTAACAGAGACATGGCTTACCTCGTTGGTACCGGACCGAGTCATCTGCCCTTCCGAGTCCTTCTCTGTTTTCCGGGCGGATAGAACGGAGGAGTCCGGCAAATCCAAGGGTGGTGGAGTTTGTTTCATGACCAACAACAACTGGTGTAACCCTAACAACGTAACGACGCTTTCTCAGTCCTGCTCGGCTGACCTGGAGCATCTGACCATCTCATGCCGCCCATTCTACCTTCCCCGGGAGTTTAGCTCAGTCATCATCACTGCCGTCTACATTCCACCACAGGCCAACACCGAGGCAGCGCTATCGACCCAACATGATACGCTGTGCCGGCATCAGAGCAACCACCCTGAGGCGGCGATGATAGTAACAGGTGATTTCAATCGGGCTAACCTTAAAAAAGTTATGCCTAACTTCCGTCAACACATCAAGTGTGCCACCAGGGGAGATAGAACTTTGGACCATTGTTATACTCAGTTTAAGAATGGGTACAAAGCTGTTTCCCACCCTCCCTTTGGGAAATCAGATCACTGCGCCATTCTGTTGATGCCTGTTTACAAACAGAGGATTCAACAGGTAGCGGTCGTGAAAAGGGAGGGAAAGCGGTGGTCCGACCAATCAGAGGCCGCGCTACAAGACGCGCTGAGTGACGTCGACTGGGATATGTTTCAATCAAGTTCCAGCGATGTCAGCGAGTTTACAGAGACCGTCTTGGACTTCATCTCCACATTAGCCGATAACATCGTACCAACGACAACGGTAAAGATCTACCCCAACCAGAAACCCTGGGTCGACAGCTCCATCCGTGCCGCTCTGAGGGCTCGCACCGCCGCTTACAACTCCGGGCTGGCATCCGGCAGCATGGAGGAGTATAAAGCGGAGTCCTACAAACTGCGGAGGGCGGTGAAAGCCGCCAAGAGGAGATACGCAGACAGAATGCAGGCGCAGATGGAGAGCAACGACACCAGGGGACTATGGCGAGGACTACGATCTATTACGGATTACCGGCACACACCCTCCTCAACCGGAAGTGCAGATGCCTCCCTAGCCGAAGACCTGAACTCTTTTTATGCACGGTTTGAGGCTGGCAACACCACAGCTAGCGCGCCGGCTAACAACAACAACGTCAGAGTGCTGGCTAGCGCGGCTGATGGGAGTTCACACGCTGGGGCAGAGCAAGCACTCTCCGTGACGGAACACGACGTGAGGAGGGCTCTGCTGAAGGTGAATACAAGGAAAGCTGCTGGCCCAGATGGCATACCTCGGAGAGTACTCAAGACCTGTGCTAACCAGCTAGCTCCTGTGTTCACCACTATATTCAACCTTTCACTGGCTAATTCAGTAGTTCCCACCTGTTTTAAAAGATCGTCTATCGTCCCGGTGCCCAAGATCACCTCCCCAGCCTGCTTGAATGACTACAGACCCGTGGCTCTAACCTCAGTGGTCATGAAGTGCTTCGAGAGGCTGATTAAGGATTACATCTGCTCCTCCCTCCCTCCGACCCTGGACCCACTGCAGTTCGCATATAGACCAAACAGATCTACAGACGATGTAGTTTCCCAGGTCCTCCACACCACTCTCTCTCACCTTGACAGGCAGAAGGGGGGCTATGTGAGAATGCTGTTTATAGACTATAGCTCAGCGTTCAATACCATAGTCCCCACCAGACTGGCTGATAAGATGATTGGTCTAGGACTGAACACTCCCCTGTGTGCCTGGATCCTGGACTTTCTGACGGCCAGGCCACAGGTGGTCAGGGTGGGTAGACACACCTCCAGCTCACTCACACTGAGCACAGGGTCCCCCCAGGGCTGTGTCCTTAGTCCCCTCCTCTACTCCCTGTACACCCACGACTGTGTGGCGAAGTCCAGCGAAAACTCCATCATCAAGTTTGCGGACGACACGGTCGTGGTGGGGCTGATCTCAGATAACAATGAGAAAGGCTACCTGGACGAGGTGGCGGACCTGTCACTCTGGTGTCAGGAGAACAGTCTCATCCTGAATGTCTCCAAGACAAAAGAGCTGATTGTGGACTTCGGGAGAGCACAAAAACTAAGGGCCTACACACTGCTGGACATCGGAGGGACTGCTGTGGACAGGGTGAGCAGTTTTAAATACCTGGGAGTCCACATCTCAGAAGACCTGACCTGGACTACAGACATCAGTTCTCTGGTGGGAAAGGCAAGGCAGCGCCTGTTCCATCTCAGGCAACTGAGGAAATTCAGAGTCTCCCGGAGGATCCTTCAGTCCTTCTACTCTGGAGCTGTGGAGAGCATCCTGGCTGGCAACATCACCGTCTGGTACGGTAACAGCACGGCCCAGGACAGGCGAGCTCTGCAAAGGGTGGTACACCTGGCAGAAAAAACCATGGGAGCTCCAACCCCCCCTCTCCATGCCCTGTACACCAGGAGGTGTAGGACCAGAGCCTACAGGATTATGAAGGACCCTCACCACCCGAAACATGGACTGTTCCAGCCGCTGCGGTCAGGAAAACGCCTCCGCTGTCATGCAGCAAGAACAGAGAGGCTAAGGCTGAGTTTCTTCCCCCACGCCATCAGAATCGTCAACGATGACCCCACCAGTGCCCCCCTCAAGTCACTCACACATGCACTGTCATCTTAACATATATGCACACACATAATCATCCATCTGCTATTTATATTGCTTACTTATATGCTTACTGGTTATACTGTTCATATTGTTTATACTGTTTATACTGTCCATACTGTATATTCTTTAGTACTTCTATTTTATTCTATTTTAAAACGTATTGTTGCACTACTCTGTGGCACTGTCACTTTTGCATTTCACTGTATACTTGTATGCACGTGACAAATAAAGAATCTTGAATCTTGAAATGCGGAATGCTACAATCCCAAGAACACCATCCCCACCGTCAAACACGGAGGTGGAAACATTATGCTTTGGGGTTGTTTCTCTGCTAAGGGTACAGGACGACTTCACTGCATTGAGGGGCCAATGGATGGGGCCATGTACCATAAGATCTTGGATGAGAACCTCCTTCCCTCAGCCAGAGCACTGAGGATGGGTCGTGGATGGGTCTTCCAGCATGACAATGACCCAAAACATACAGCCAAGGCAACAAAGGAGTGGCTCAAGAAGAAGCACACTAAGGTCATGGAGTGGCCTAGCTAGTCTCCAGACCTTAATCCTATCGAAAATTTGTGGAGGGAGCTGAAGCTTCGAGTTGCCAAGCAAAAGCCTTGAAACCTTCAGGATTTGGAGAGGATCTGTAAAGAGGAGTGGACCAAAATCCCTCCTGAGATGTGTGCAAACCTGGTGACCAACTATAAGAAACGTCTGACTTCTGTGCTTGCCAGCAAGGGTTTCTCCACCAAGTACTAAGTCATGTTTTGCTTGGGGATCAAATACTTATTTCCTTCGATCAAATGCAAATGAATTTATAACTTTATATAATTTATTTTTTCTGAAGTCGTCCTGTACCCTTAGCAGAGAAACAACCCCAAAGCATAATGTTTCCACCTCCGTGTTTGACGGTGGGGATGGTGTTCTTGGGATTGTAGCATTCAGCATTTCTCTCCCTCCAAACACGAAGAGTCGAATTTATGCCAAAGAGTTCAATTTTGGTCTCATCTGACCACATCACCTTCTCCCAAGCCTTCTCTGAATCATTTAGGTGTTCATTGGCAAACTTCAGATGGGCCTGTACATGTGCCTTCTTGAGCAGGGGGACCTTGCGGGCACTGCAGGATTTCAATCCTTTACGGTGTAGTGTGTTACCAATGGTTTTCTTGGTGACTGTGGTCCCAGCTGCCTTGAGATCATTACCAAGCTCCTCCCGTGTAGTTCTGGGCTGATCCCTCACCCTTCTCATGATCATCCTTCCCCCACGAGGCAAGATCTTGCATGGAGCTCCAGGCCGAGGGCGATTGATGGTTATTTTGTATTTCTTCCATTTTCTAATAATTGCACCAACAGTTGTCTCCTTCTCACTAAGCTTCTTGCTGATGGTCTTGTAGCCCATTCCAGCCTTGTGCAGGTCTACAACTCTTACCCTGATGTCCTTTGAATGTTCTTTGGTCTTGCCCATGGTGGTGGAGAGGTTGGAATGGAAGAGATTGATTCTATTGACGGGTGTCTTTTATACCCATAACAAGCAGAGATTAGGAGTACTTTTCCTAAAGTGACAGGACTAATCTGTATGAGCCAGAATTCTTGCTGGTTTGTAGGGGATCAAATACTTATTTCCTTCGATCAAATGCAAATTAATTTATAACTTCATATAATGTGTTTTTTCTGGACTTCTTTGTTGATATTCTGTCTCTATTTGTTAAACTAAAAGTACCATAAAAATTATAGACCGCTCATTTCTTTGTAATCGGGCAAACTAACAAAATCAGCAGGGGATCAAATAATTATTTCCCCCCACTGTATATCTATCCAAAATTACCTTTGTAAGTGAGTTTGAATTGTCATTAATGTTTTTTTGTATTGTGCTGACTGATGATACGTTTAAGTATCGTTGAAGTGATCTAGGCCTACATGTTTTCTTCTAAGTGAAGAAAACACTTCAGGCCGGATTCCAGGACACAAATTAAACCTGGTCTTAGACTAAAATACATCTTCAATGGAGAGTCTCCATTGAAGGTTTGAAGTACTGTAGTCCAAGACTTGGCTTAATCACTGTCTGGGAAATCAGCCCTTGGTGTCCTTATTTATTACATGTTATTTTTTCAGCATGGTGGTGTCTATGTGAAGCGAAGTGCAAAGTTTGATGAGAAGGCAATGAAAAAGAAACTCCTTTCACAGACGATATTAGGAACACCAGTAAGTATTTAAAGAACATGCTGACAGGTTTTTGTTTTTATAATGTTATTTTCCCACCATATTTTTGTGTTTCGTCGCATGTAATTTTGAAAATGTTCATACTGTAACTTTATTCTAATAGATTCAATGGATGGGGTTTTAGTGAATACCATGAGTACCAAGTCTGTCTCCTTTCCCAATCATAAATATATATTTTTTTAAAGAGAATTATTAACATAAAGTATACAAAGTACATAAACCGCCAGAGGGAAATATTTTGTAATGGGTACTTTTGGTCACTGGCATGGCTTCTCTGAAATTATTCCTCTGTGTCTATATCTGTCTGTCTGGGCTTCTGTGTAACCCTGTGCTGGACCAATGCCCTGAGCTCAAGCAGCAGCATCTTGTTATGATTTCGTAACTACTTGGCACCCAATTAAGTTGCTATAGTCTGTAAATGCTATTGTTTTGTTTAAGCCAAGTATAAAAACAGGGATGTTTGAGAAGGTATTTTAGTCAGTGTCTTGTAGTCATGTTGTCAAACTGTCTTATCTATGTACACCTCGGCCCTAAATGTTACAAGTCTGGTCGGAGTGATCGTCTCCAACTGTGTGCCCTGTAAGGTAATGGCTAATATGTGCTGACCTCATGAAAGACTTTACCTGGCATACCTTGTATTTGCTTTCTGTGCAGATGTATCTTGTCATCTTCCCAGAAGGAACCCGATATAACCCTGAACTGAAGAAGGTGATCAGTGACAGTCAGGCTTTTGCCACTAAAGAAGGTGCTTATAATGTTGTGTACTCATTTATTTCAAGCAAGTGTATTCTTAAGAGATATCTGATGGGAAAGAGAAATGAATAGTGTTGGATACGAGTATGGTAGCAGGTACTTATTCTCTATATTAGGACTTCATTACACAAGTGCCCTGCTTAAGTAATGGCACAGTGAAGCATTTCTTCTTTATGTTCTAAAGTTTGGATTTGAAATAAAAAATGTTCAGCCTTTATTTGATGGTATTTGTGTACATATTGGTTTCACCATTCAGAAATGATGACACCTTTCATACTCCCCCCTGTTTCAGGGTACCGAAAAGTAATGCAACAGATTTATCGAATGTCCAAATTAAGCACTTTTTTAGTATTTGGTTTACAATCCATTGCATGCAATAACTGCCTGAAGTCTGCGATCCATTGACCCTTCTCTGGTGATGCTCTGCCAGGCTTGTACTGCAGCCATCTCCAGTTGTTTGTTTTGAGGTATTTTTGCCTAAAATCTTATCAAGAAATTAAATGCATGTTCAATTGGATTTAAATCTGAAGATTGACTTGGCCAGTCAAAAACTTTACGCTTTGTGGCCCTGAAAAAATCCCTAGTTGCGATGGAAGTATGTTTGGGGTCATTGTCTTATTGTACGATGAAGCGCCATCCAATGAATTTGGAGGCATTTGCTTGTACTTGAGCAGACAAGTTGTTTCTGTACACTTCAGAATACATTCTGCTGCTGCTGTCAGCAGTAACATCATCAATTAAGACAAGTTAGCCAGTTCTAGTGGCAGCTATACATGCCCAAACCATAACACCCCCTCCACCATGCTTCACAGTTGAGGTGGTATGCTGTAAATCTTGGCAGATCCTCACTCTGGTACGTGATAATATTCATCTTATCTGTCCACAAGACCTTTTTCCAGATCTCTGTAGACGTTTTAGGCACTTTTTAACAAACTGTAAGTGACCATCCTTTTTGAGGATAACTAGTGGTTTGCACCTTGCAGTGAAGCCTCTGTAGTTCAGATGGTGAGGTATTCTGCAGATGGTAGTCTCTGACACATTCACGCCTGCCTCCTGGAGAGTGTTCCTGATCTGTGTTGTTTTGGGGGTTTTCTTAATCATGGTGAGCATTCTTCGGTCATCCAATGTAGAAGTCTGCCTTGGCCTACCAGGCTGTTTAAGATTGCTGAGCTCACGAGTGCTTTTTTCTTTTTAATGATGTTCCACACTGGAACCTTCGGCAAGGTTTTGGCTATGTTTCTGATATTTCTCACTTTCAGCCTATGATAATGGCTTCCTTGACTTTAATTGACACCGTCGTGGTCCTGATGTTGACGGACACCAATAGCAGAATCCAAAGGCAAACGCAAAGCCTAGAATCAATAGTAGACATTGACCGCTCTCTTATGCACAAATGATGCGATGACACACCTGACTTACCAGAAACAGTCAAGACAGTTGTCCCATTACTTTTGGGTACCCTGAAGTATGCATAAAACATGTTGTAATGTCTGTATGGTGACACTAATATGTACGGAAAAACCATCAAATAAATGTTGATCATCTTTACTTTAATCTCACAGTAATTGTTTGATTTCAAATCCAAACATTTGGCGTATAGAGCCAAAAGAAGAAAACATGCTTCACCGTCCCATTACTTACGCAGGGCGTATAACCATCACAGTTATATTGCAGTGCAATATGTGATACTCTGTGCACACTTTACTAGAAAAATGTGTATCATTGAATCAAAACAATGAATGTCACCTGTCCCTATAAATCTGAGTAAACCACTCTAGGGATTTAGACTGTGCACATTACATTATCTGCTTTCAGAAAGGTGGGAGCATTAAAAGGAGGAAGACAAAGACTGTTTATTGGCCATGCAATCAATTCTTCCCCCCCCCCATGTGGGGAGTGCACATTTTTGGGAAAAGGTTGAGAATTGGAACAGACCGACATTCTACCAACAACAAGACAGGACAATTGGCAATGCAGGACAGGAAAACCAATTCAGTACCTTCTGCCTGATGGATGCAGGGAGAACAGGGTGTGACTGGAATGGCTGTTGTCCTTGACGATCTTCCCAGCCTTCCTCTTACATCTCTGAGTTGATGGTGGGGACGTCCTCCTCTCCTCTGTAATCCTCTCGTATCAGAGCCTTGGTAATGAGATTCAATCTTGTCCCTGTAATTCCTCTTGGCACCCCTGATGACTGGTCGATTCTGGACTTCATGTAGACCAGGGGTGCCCAAATTCTTCCCAGCGGAGGGCCAAAATTTAATCTGGGGGAGGGTCGTGGGCCAAAATGTTAATTTTGCAGTACATTAAGTTAAATATGGGTATATATAGCATGCGTGTGCAAAATAAACACTATCACAAAGTAATTTCGAAAAAGGAATGACACTGTTTATTGTGCTTCACATTAATGTTCAAAAAATTACTGACGTCAATCTGGCTTCTTTAAATTAGAAAAATAATTGAAGCACCATGAAATATTTGAAGACAGACATGGAACATTACTAGGCCTTGGGCCTATATCTTCAAATACAAAGACATTTAGTGCAAAGTAACATGGGACAAAACATGTCTCCATGGGACCAAAATACATTCTTCACTGGTTTGAACAATCATTTTTAAATCAGGAATAGTAGTAGAATTGGACAACAGCTTGAGAAGGTTTGTAGAAATCAGTACTGTACTTACAAGTGCAATAAACAAAGTAACATGGGACAAAACATGCCCCCATTAATCATACAGAGCAGAACATACTCTGACACATTGGAGGCCTAGGCCTACACATCCTGCCTGAAGTAGGCTAGGCCTATCAGTGGGAGACATGAAGCCTGTCCTTGGTTTTTAAAAGTCTCTCAATATCAGGCTCCAGCTGACTAACTGACAAAGTGAGAATGTCATGTAGGTGAGAGTCAGATAAAGCATTTCTTAGTTTGGACTTATTAAGATTCATCAGGCTGAAAGCCTGCTCACATACAGAGGTACTTCCAAAGAGGGATAACATCACCTGTGCATGTTTGCGGATCTTGCCATATCTGTGTGCAGGAACACATTTGTAAAAGTCCTGTAAGGAAAGCTCTCTGAACCTGCTACGGAGGTCTGAATCAGACTGAAGTTCCAAAAGTTCCATTTGAAGCTCCTCACTGACTGCATCCACATTTACAGAAAAGGGTTGCGCAAACAGCTCAAATGCTGTTTCATTTCCACGAAAATCTTCAAAGCGATGGTCAAACTCCACCACAAGATTGCTGAGAATGTCGAGGTATTTTGGTGTGTCTTCCTCCATCAACCCAACTTCTCTGAGGCTGGGAAAATGTGCCAAATTTCCTGAATGTACAGACACAAAGACAAAAGGAGCAATGTAAGATGCAAGATTGTTCATTTGATTTTCAATTAAATACCAAACATCAATCAAATGAGAAAAAAGTACTTTTTTTTTGTTTATGGCTGCAGTATGAAAAACAAATACTGCTTCTGTGATTGGATTTAATGCCTAGATTTAAATAGAACATCCATTTTCCACAAACACAAAGTATGCATGCATCACACAAATATAATAACATGGTTGTGATCAATAACAAGCCTACTACATTGTTGTGTTCAATAACATATTAAAGTTAGATCTCACCTGTTGAGAGATGTCTGCTAAGCAACTGGAGCTTTTGCTTGAAGGCTTTGACATGGTCATACATCTGAGTGATTATCTGGTCTTTCCCTTGAAGCTGAAGATTGAGGATATTCAGCAGCTCTGTGATGTCCACAAGAAAAGCCAGGTCTGCAAGCCAGTGGTTGTCCGAGGGCACTTGGATGCTGTTCTTCTTTGTGGCTTGAAACACCCTGATTTCCTCACGCAACTCAAAGAAACGTCGTAAAACGTTCCCACGGCTCAGCCACCGCACCTCCTGGTGGTACAATACATCACCATACTGGGCATCCATCTCATCAACAAGAGCTTTGAACTGACGGTGTGAGAGCGCCTTTGAGCGAATATTATTGACAATGCCAACGACATCCTGCATCACGTTCTTCAGGCCGATGTTTTTAGCGCACAGTTGCTCCTGATGCAAAATACAATGGTATTTAAAAATCGAGCCACCAAACTCACGGACTTTGTCCGACACAAGTGCAGTTAGGCCTGCTCTCTTACCGACCATGGCCGGGGCTCCATCAGTCATGATGCCAGATAGGTTTTCCCACTTCAACCCGTTCTTGTCCATAATTCGCTGCACTGCCATAAAAATATCGATACCTCTTGTTGTCCCTTTCAGTGTTTCAAGGCCCGCTAGTTCTTGACACACTTCAAAGTCCTCATTGACGCCTCGCAAAAACACCAGCAACTGTGCTGAGTCAGATATGTCGGTGCTTTCATCGCTTGCGATGGAGAAGGCAGAAAACCGACTTGCTCTTTGGGCTATCTGGCCCCGAACGTCTTCGGCCATGTCCTCAACGCGGCGGGTGACCGTGTTCCGTGACAGGCTAATCTGAGAAAATGCCCGCATCTGAGTTGGACACACAGCTTCAGCAGCAATTGTCAGACACTCTTTGACAAAATCACCCGCAGCAAAAGCTTGCCCGAGTGGCATTTTCTTGTGCAGTGGACGGCTGAAGTAAAGTTCGCTGCTGTGTGGTTAGCTTTCTTAGCAAGTCTGCTACCTTCAGCTTGCGATCGTCACCTGTGTATTTTGCGAACTGGTGAGAATGCATAGTTTCATAGTGACGACGAATGTTGTACTCCTTTGAAACAGCGACCCTCTGCTTACATACCAGACACACTGCGGTGGAATCGACCTCGGTAAAAAGATAATCATGTTCCCAACTTTTTTTGAATTTTCGCTTGTCTGTGTGCCACTGCTTAACACACTCCATCCTTGCATCCTCTCACTCACTGGTCTTCGCCTCACCGGATTGCATCTGGTAGGAGCTCAACAGCGCCACCCTACCGTCATTGTATCACAATGTTATTCTCTGGTCAGGAGTGGAAGTGCACCAATAAATAATATTCAATGAGAGCGAGCGCAGATTCCGAGCGCTGATGGCGGGAAAAAAATTATACAGTGGATAAGGTGCGGGCCAAATATAATCGGTCCCCAAATTGGGCAGCCATGATGTAGACATTCAAGTCCCCTGAGTTGAATGTGGTGGTCCATGCTTCCAGTAAGGCACGAATGTCACTGTTAATCCATGGTTTTTAGTTGGGGAATGACCGTGCCGTGACAGTAGGAACATTGATGTCTATGCAATGCTTGATGAAACCAGTGACAGTCAGTGAAAACGTTGATGTTGTGAGCGGAGGCTTTGAACTCCAATTCGTACAATCAAAACATCCCTAAAGCGTATCCTCAGTTAGCTCACTCCAGCACTGCACAACACGCGACACTGGTGACGTTTGCTTAAGCCTCTGTCTGTAGGTCGGCAGGAGCAGAACAGAGGTGTAGTCGGATTTGCAGAAGGCAGGGTGAATCTGCGCTTTTGTAACTATTCTGCCAAGGAGTATAACAATGGTCGAGAATGTTATTGCCTCGTGTGGGACAGGAGATGTGTTGATAACCAGGGAGGAGGCTATTCAGTTTAGCCTGGTTGAAGTCCCCAGTCACAATGAAAGTGGTTAACTATTAACTATTGTATACAGTTCTTTCAGTGCAATTTTAGTATCGGCTTGGGGAGGTATATACACAGCGGTAATGATAATGGACGAGAATTCTCGTGGCAAATAGAAGGGTCTGAGGGTAGACAAAGTCTCAATGTCCGTGCACCAGTTGTTGTTTATTATAAAGCATACATCACCTCCCTTCCCCTTTCCGGAGTCTAGAGTCCTGTCCAGCGAGTAGTGTAGCGAGTAGCCATCAATAACAATGGCGAGGTTGGGAACCGCAGTAGCAAGCCAGGTCTCGGTAAATATGAGGGCACTGCGTAATATCCCGCTGGAAAGTAATCCTTCCTGAGTTCATCCAGTTTGTTGTCCAGGGACAGGACATTGGCGAGGAGTTTACACAGGAGGGGCGGATGGTTCACTCGGCATCTTAGTCTGGTCAGAATCCCGCTCTGTTCTCTGTGGCGTCTCCTCTGGGGAATAGACCCCAACGGGTAAGCCAACGGTACAGCACGATCCAATAGTGGTGGGACAAACTTGCGTTGAGTGTTGATTGTTCTGATGTCCAGTAGTGTTAGTTAGTTAGCAGAGACGTTCTGCACACAATAGGTAACAAATAACAACAAAATAGCATAGATTTGTAGAGCTGCTCCAACCGAGGCTGCTCTGTACGGCGCCATCTTGTTCAGAATCAGAATTATTTTGTTTGGCCAAGTATATTTGCACATACAGGAAATTGACTTGGTGAGGTTGGTGCATGGATATAAAAAAACAAATGGGGCTTGTTTGTGAGCCCCACTGCCATGGGGAAGAAATTGTTCAGGTGGCGCAAGGTTTTAGTCTTGATTGACTGGAACCTTTTGCTGGATGGAAGTCTCTGGAAGAGGTTGTGACCAGGATGGGAAGGATCAGCGATGATCTTTCCTGCTCTCTTACTGGTCCTGGAGTGGAACAGGTCCAGGAGAGATGGCAGGGTTGCAGCCGATGACCTTCTCGGCTGACCGAATGATCCGCTGCAATCTGCCTTTCTCCTTGGCAGCGGACCAGACGGTGATCGATGAGCTGAGGATGGACTCGATGGCCGTGTAGAACTCAACCATCACTTTCTGCGGCATGTTGAATTTCTTCAGCTGCTGCAGGAAGAACATCCTCTGCTGGGCCTTCTTGATGGAGGAGGTGATGTTCTCCGCCCATCTGAGGTCCTTTGAAATTATTGTCCCCAGGAATCTGAATGACTGAGTATGAGAGTATATGAATACTCAGACTGAATGATGATGAAATTAATCCAATGAGGGTTGTGTCATCCGCGAACTTCAGGAGTTTGACAGAAGGGTGGCTAGAGGTGCAGCTGTTGGTGTAGAGGGAGAAGAGTAGAGGAGAGAGCACACAGCTTTGTGGGGCTCCGGTGCTGATGGTCTGGGGCTCCGAGACGAGCTTGCCCAGCCGTACCTGCTGCTTCCTGTCTGTCAGAAAGTCAGTGATCCACCTGCAGGTGGGCTCAGGCACGCTCAGCTGGGATAGCTTGTCCTGGAGTAGAGCTGGGTCGATCGTGTTAAATGCGGAGCTGAAGTCCACAAACAGGATCCTGGCATAGGTGCCGGGGGAGTCTAGGTGCTGGAGGATGAAGTGAAGTCCCATGTTGACTGCGTCGTCTACAGACCTGTTGGCTCTATAGGCAAACTGCAGTGGGTCAAGGAGGGGGTTGGTGATGGCCTTGAGGTGGGTGAGCACGAGGCGCTCAAAGGTCTTCATGACCACAGAGGTCAGGGCGACTGGTCTGTAGTCATTAAGGCCTGTGATCCTCTGCTTTTTGGGAACTGGGATGATGGTGGATGTTTTGAAGCAGGCAGGTACCATGCATTCAGCCAGTGAGGTGTTAAAGATGTCCGTAAACACTGGAGACAGCTGGTCTGCACAGTGCTTCAGTGTGAAGGGGGAGACAGTGTCTGGTCCAGCTGCCTTGCAGGGGTTCTGTTTCTTTAACAGTTTGTTAACATCTCTCTCCTGGACGGAGAGAGGTGCGATGGGGGGAGGGGCTGTCTGGGTCCATTGTGTAGGGGGGGGGGGTATTGTCTCTGTCCAGGCTGGGAAGAAGAGGTGTGATAGCTGTGGAGGGGGGTTGGTTGTGTGGGTCAGAGTCAGGACTGCTCTATTGTCTGTCGATTCTACAGTAGAAGTCATTCAGGTCGTTTGCAAGGCTGAGGTCATCCATAGAGTGGGGGGATTTGGTTTTGCAGTCTGTGATCACTCGAAAGCCTTTCCAGACTGACGAGGAGTCGTTGGCTGCAAACTGTTGTTCTAGCTTCTTTGAGTACTGTCGTCTGGCCTCCTTAATCTCCTTGCCAAACGTGCACTTAGCCAGTCTGAACCTTTCCTTGTCTCCACTCCTGAAAGCCCTCTCCTTCTCCAAACAAAGCTGTTTGAGTCTTGCTGTGAACCAGGGCTTGTCATTGTTGTAACTCACCCTGGTGCGTGTTGAAATACATCTGTCCTCACAGAAGCTGATGTATGACGTCACAGACTCTGTGTATTCGTCCAGGCTGTTAGAAGCAGTCTTAAAAATGTCCCAGTCTGTGGTGTCTAGGCAGTCACGCAGCTCCTCCACTGCTTCTCTGCTGCTCCAATTCTTAGATGTCCGCACAGCAGGTTTAGAAAGTTTCAGTTTCTGCCTGTATGCCGGGATCAGATGAATAAGAGCGTGGTCAGATAGTCCCAGTGCCGCGCGGGGAACTGCGTGATAAGCTCTGCTGATGGTGCTGTAACAGTGATCCAAAATCTTCTCCTCCCTGGTCAGGCGTTTGATTAACTGTTTATATTTAGGAAGTTTGTGAGTTAAGTTGCCCTTGTTAAAGTCCCCAAGGACAATAACTGGGGAATACATGTTCACTCTCCTTCTCTCCACTCCTAATATTTGGTCGGCGAGTTGACGTTGAGCCACTTTCACATCAGCTTGCGGGGGGATGTAAACTCCAGCCAATATAAAAGAAGTAAATTCACGTGGAGAGTAAAACGGTCTGCAGGTGGTGATAAATGATTCCAGGTTTGATTCACATTTATACAACAACTAGGTGACACTCACCGGCCACTTTATTAGGTACACCCTGCTAGTACCGGGTTGGACCCCCTTTTGTCTTCAGAACTGCCTTAATTCTTTGTGGCATAGATTCAACAAGGTGCTGGAAACATTTCTTAGAGATTTTGGTCCATATTGACATGATAGCATCACGCAGTTGCTGCAGATTTGTCGGCTGCACATCCATGATGCGAATCTCCCGTTCCACCACATCCCAAAGATGCTCTATTGAATTGAGATCTGGTGACTGTGGAGGCCATTGAAGTACAGTGAACTCATTGTCATGTTCAAGAAACCAGTTTGAGATGATTTGAGCTTCGTGACATGGCGCGTTATCCTGCTGGAAGTAGCCATCAGAAGATGGTTACACTGTGGTCATCAAGGGATGGACATGGTCAGCAACAATACTCAGGTAGGCTGTGGCGTTTAAACGATGCTCAATTGGTACTAAGGGGCCCAAAGTGTGCCAAGAAAATATCCCCCACACCATTACACCACCACCACCAGCCTGAACCGTTGATACAAGGCAGGATGGATCCATGCTTTCATGTTGTTTACGCCAAATTCTGACCCTGCCATCTGAATGTCGCAGCAAAAATCGAGACTCATCAGACCAGGCAACGTTTTTCCAATCTTCTGTTGTTCAATTTTGGTGAGCCCGTGCAAATTGTAGCCTCAGTTTCCTGTTCTCAGCTGACAGGAGTGGCACTCGGTGTGGTCTTCTGCTGCTGTAGCCCATCTGCTTCAAGGTTTGACGTGTTGTGCATTCAGAGATGGTCTTCTGCATACCTTGGTTGTAACGAGTGGTTATTTGAGTTACTGTTGCCTTTCTATCATCTCGAACCAGTCTGGCCATTCTCCTCTGACCTCTGGCATCAACAAGGCATTTTCGCCCAGAGAACTGCCGCTCACTGGATATTTTCTCTTTTTCGGACCATTCTCTGTAAACCCTAGTGATGGTTATGCGTGAAAATCCCAGTAGATCAGCAGTTTCTGAAATACTCAGACCAGCCTGTCTGGCACCAACAACCATGCCACGTTCAAAGTCACTTAAATCACCTTTCTTCCCCATTCTGATGCTCGGTTTGAACTTCAGCAGGTCGTCTTGACCATGTCTACATGCCTAAATGCATTGAGTTGCTGCCATGTGATTGGCTGATTTAGATATTTGCGTTAACGAGCAGTTGAACAGGTGTACCTAATAAAGTGGCAGGTGAGTGTATTTGGAAGATGTCATAAGCTAGTCACACAGTGTATAATGGACTTGATTTTTCATTGTTTTTACTGCAGTTTGTCCAAATATCTTTGTCATGATCTTGTACATTTTAACATGTACAAGCTGTTGACTTCCCACAGGACTGGCTCTTCTGAAGCACATTCTGACCCCCAGAATGAGAGCCTCTCATATGGCCATAGAGACCATGAAGGACCACCTGGATGCTGTTTATGATGTCACAGTCGCATATGAGGGAACACTGAACGCCAAAGGTCAAAGACAGCCTGCCCCGTCCATGCCAGGTAAGAGGGTGTTTCATTTCCAGTGTTACATATCTTAGTGAGGTGACTATTAATTACATTGTCCAAGCTTTTATTCTTATCTATTAAATTCCTCTTGAGGAATAAAATATTTGCTCATTACTGAACTTGAAATCAAAGCTGATGTGTATATTTTTGTTTTTATCATTGAAACAAAACAAGCCTTAGGATAATTGTGCCATTCTGATGGCAGGAGTTATACTGTCAATCAATCATGTAAGAGATGTTTTCAATAGGTCACAAGAAAGGCTGACTCTCTGGCCTAATTGAGCCTCCCCAAAGAAAGAGCAAGTTATGTGACTTTCTGATACGATCTAGTATCTCCATGTTGGCATAGAATCATGGAAATTCCCCTCACTAATGTGCAGTAATGATTTTAACGACTGCTTTACTCTTGTGACGATTGGATTAGTCATATGAAGATCCTAAATCAGAATATTATAATAGAAATTATAATACATATTATAGTATAGGAAAACCAGGGCTTTTAAAGAGACCATTCAAATATTGACACCTGACAGCATGTTATTTTATATTCCACCATCTATGGTTTCACAAAGCAAGTCGAATCACCCCACTCTCGTACTCTTATAATATGTGAACTTCTTTTTGTGATAGTCTGATAGTGGTTTTTCCCTGACTTGTGCCTCATCCACAACCTGTTTCCCATTGATTTGAATGCTGACTCTACGTGGCATTTGGCTGATAGGCTTTTCCTGGTGGTGTTCTGTCTCATTCATGTTTTTTGTTTGACAGAATTCCTATGTAAAGAATGCCCCAGAGTCCACATCAACTTTGAACGTGTGGACATGAAGGAAATTCCTCAAGAGGCTATGTTTTTCCGCAGGTGGCTGCATGAGAGATTTGAGATCAAGGACCAGTGAGTATCCTCTTACCTCCTCTCTTTAACCCTGTCTGTCATTACAACACTTTGACCCACCTGCTATGCACAAATTTCAAATGTCGGCCAAGGTTGAGACCATTACATCTCATCACCACAGAGTAGAGAAGCTGGAGGAGACAGCTGGTTAAATTTCTAGCTGCTTACTGTCATTTCTAGCTGCTTATGAAGCTGCCTTTCGTGTTTGGTACACGTTAATCTTTATTTTTTGGATATTGGTTTATAACTGAAGGAACAAAGACGCTCCTCACTCCTCCAGTGATGACTCAAACCCTTATCTGAATCTAACTGCTGATATGGAAACACGTCACGATGGCTATTAAATCCCAAGACCCTCCGGCAGCAAGTCAGAAAGGCAAGGCTAATCACTGCCCAACTCCTTATGTCCCCACCACGGCGTACCCCCCCAGCCCCCCCAAGGCTAATCACTGCCCAACCAAACCTGGCCCCGAACCCAAACCTCCTCCACCGACCCCCTCAACCATCACCCCTCAGGATAAACAACTGATATGGGCAGGGTCCCTGCTGTTACAGAGGTCCTATCCATGTTTAGCCACAGAATAAGATGGGACCCAGTGGAGAACTCACTGACTTTTCACCCTCATCACAATACACCATCCCGGTCTGGTGTACAGTCAGACCTGAAGATCTTAAAATCCAGCCAGTCCAGGCCAGAAATCAGGACAATGTTATCACTGTAGAGACAGGTAACACTCACCTACCATCAAACAAAATCACTGAATCTGACACAATCAATATGGCTTTGCTAAATGTCAGATCTCTAACAAATAAGAGGTTTTTTTATTCATGATTTTATATCTGAGAAAAAGCTGCATTTTATGTTTTTAACTGAGACCTGGCTTACCAACGATGGTGTAGCAACTTTAGTTGAGACATGCCCTCCAAATTACAATTTCTTTCAGTCAGTTAGACATGACAAAAGAGGAGGTGGAATTGTTGTCTTACACTCAAACCAGTTCACAGTTACTAAGATCAATTTAGGCAATTTCTCTTCCTTTGAATATCTTGCTTTTGAACTCAAGGCTGAAATGACTACTTATCATAGGCCACCAAAGCAACTACCACTATTTGTATTGGATTTCACTGAACTAGTATCTATTGCTATCACTAGATATGACAGGATCATTTTAAATGGAGATTTTAACATTCATATAAACAAAAAAAGTCATACCAAAACTATTGAATTCTCAGGCTTACTTGACAGCTTTGAGCGAATTCAACATGTCACTCACTAGATTTGGTGCTGTCACGAGGGCTGCACATCGTAAATCTTTTAGTATCTAATATCCCTATCTCTGACCATTTCTGTGTGTTTTTTGATACTGCTTTGACTCTGCCAAGGAAAACAAAGAAAGCGATTTCTAGATGATTCGGCGGAAGTTCTTTTGATCCATGTACTCAAACCTATTTGCTTAATGAAATGGTGGATGCCTTTAACAATATCATGTCTTGTGCTCTAAACAGTGTGGCTCCACTAAAGGTTAAAAAGAGGTCACGTGAGAAAACACCTCCGTGGTTAAACAACTCTGCTAAAGAGCTTAAGAGAAGGTTGGCGGAAAGGCAGTGGAGAAAAAGCAAATTACAGGTTCACTGTGGCATTTATAAGGAATAGCTGACTATAATAAGGGAGTACACGTAGCAAGAAAAACACATTCCTCTAAGATGATTAGTGACAATGCTGGCGACTCTAGAATATTGTTATTAACCAGCTGCTAAATCCTGCCGCTTCTACTGACTTTCTCTCACAAGCCTCTGCTTCGAAATGCGAGGAGTTTGTCAAATTCTTCAACGATAAAATCATAACCATTAAGGGTGGGATTATTGACACTTGTGACCCTTATAATAAAACGTGTAATAAGCATGTGAAGATTGATAAATTCACGAGCATTTCTGCAGCAGAACTTTACAATACTGTAGCCGAGAGCAACTCATCCACGTCTCATCTTGACCCTGTCCCCACTGCATTCTTTAAGCGAGTCTTTGACAGTGTTGCAAACCCTGTCTTGACAATCAACACATCTCCAGAGGCAATTCATTCAGGCTTGTTTCCAGATGCTTTTAAAACAGCTGTTGTGAAACCATTGCTGAAGAAATCTAATTTAGATAGAGAGACTCAAACTAATTATAGACCAATATCCAATCTCTCTTTTATTAGCAAGATACTCAAAGTTGGGGTATAATCAAATTAACTCCTTCCGACACGAAAACAAGATTCTGGAAAAGTTTCAGTCAGGTTTCAGGTCTAATCATAGCACAGAGACTGCTCTCACTAATATTCTTACTGATCTCAGACTAAACACTGATGCTAATAAGGTCTCTGTTCTCTTGGATTTAAGTGCAGCATTCGACACAATTGATCGAGAATCCTCATCAATCGTCTTCAAAACTGGGTTGGTCTCTCTGATCGCATCCTAAGCTGGTTCTGTTCATATATTACAGGGAGAAAATTCGATGTCAGTCTTGGAGATCATGTATCGGATGAGTATGATATACGTTTTGGTGTTGCACAAGGAAGTTGCCTTGGTCCCTTAATATTCTCACTGTGCATATATGCTACCATTGGCGACATTATCAGAGCACACAATGTAAACTTCCATAGCTATGCGGATGATACTCAATTATACATCTCTGTTGAACCAAATGATACTAATGCTATTTGCCCCCTCGCTAACTGTCTGTCAATACATGGATGAACGAAAAAGCTAAATGAGGACACAACTGAAATCCTCTTTACTTGGCCCCAAAGACAAACTGGCTATGCTTTTAAACACCCTTGGGAATCTAGCCCCCTTAATTAAGTCAGAGGTTCCAAGTCTTGGTGTTATCTTAGACTCTGATCTGAGTTTTAATTCCCACATTTACATTCATGGCATTTAGCAGACGCCTTTATCCAAAGCGACTTACAACAAATACATTTGTTTAAGTAAGTGAATCATCTATCCATCAGTCAACATAAGATAAAGTAATCAATGCTCAGACCAGGGGCCATAGGCAGTCACAAAGAAGAAGGATTTTTTTTTTTATATATATAAATATATGGAAGGAGAGAAACTTGTACAGGGGGGCAGTGGGGGTGAAGAGGTCTTTAGATTAGATTCAACTTTATTGTCATTGTGCAGAGCACAAGTACAGAGACAACGAAATGCAGTTAGCGTCTAACCAGAAGTGCAAAAAAGTGCAGTGTGAACAATGCAGTGCCTATAGAAAGTCATCATACCCTGTGAAATCTTTACCTTTTGTCACATTACACCCTGGAAATTAAAATAAATAAAATCTAACTTTTTTGAGCTGTATGTACACATTATAACCCTCATCATCAAAGTGAAAATAACATTTTTTTAAATTCTGGACAATTATTAAAATTTAATTAGTGAAATACCTGGTTTGGTAAAGTGATCAGCCCCTTAGAGTATACCATTATAAACTTGCTCAGGTGCAACCAATCAACTTCCAGATCAAACACCAGGCTAATTGCCCCCCACCTGACATCAATTGTAGTGGTTTTGATTACTTCAGAACAAAACCAGCTGTTTCTTGAGGATTCCACTACTAGAAGTGCGAAGAATTCACCATGGTTGGAAAAATACTTTCAAAAGACCACCGGGATAAACTTGTAGGAAGGCACAAGTTAGGTGAAGGCTACAAAAAGATTTCGAAGGCTTTAGCTATCCCTCTGAGTACCGTTCAGAGTATCATTAAGAAGTGGAAGGCGTATGGCACCACCAACACCTTGCCTAGATCAGGCCGTCCGTCCAAACTGGATGACCGAGCCAGGAGGACATTGATCAGAGAAGCTACCAAGAGGCCAAAGGCAACTTTGAAGGACTTGCAAGTCTTTATGGCTGGGACTGGTCTTTTCTGTGCATGTGACAACAATCTCACAAGCTTCACACAAAGCTGGCCTGTATGGCAGGGTAGCAAGAAAGAAGCCTTTTCTGAAAAAGTGCCACAGTCAGTCTCGTTTGTGCTATGCAAAAACACACCTGGAAGATTCTGTTGCCATGTGGAAAAAGGTTTTATGGTCAGACGAGACTAAGATTGGACTGAACTCCAAGCGCAATGTTTGGCGAAAACCAAACACAGCACACCACCCAAAACACACCATACCTACTGTGAAGCATGGTGGTGGCAACATTATGTTGTGGGGATGTTTCTCTTCAGCAGGCACTGGGCAATTGGTCAGGATTGAAGAGAAAATGGATGCTGCCAAGTACACCCAAATTCTTGAGGACAACCTGCGTCCCTCTGCTAGACAGCTGAAGATGGGCAGGTCATTCACCTTCCAACACGACAACGATCCTAAACATACCGCCAAAAGAACAACGCAGTGGCTTAAGGATAGAGGTCAATGTCCTTGAGTGGCCAAGTCAGAGCCCTGACTTAAATCCGATAGAAAATCTGTGGATGGACTTGAAGAGAGCAGTCCATCGCCGCTCACCACGGAATTTGACTGAACTCGAACAATTCTGCAAGGAAGAATGGGCAAATATTCTCCAATCTAGGTGTGCAAAGCTAGTAGAGACATATCCAAACAGATTGATGGCTGTAATTCCAGCAAAAGGTGGCTCTACAAAGTATTAAATCAGGGGTATGATGACTTTCTATAGGCACTGTATATACAGGTAGTGCAGTATATGAGCAGTATAAGTAGTGCAGTATATGTATTAGCAGTAACATTATAGAAGAATAAATAGAATGCAGTATGAACAGTATAAGCAGCATATGAGCTGTATAGGCAGTGCAGTATATAAGCAGTATATATATATATATATTAACAGTTGTGGTGACTAGACACCTACTGGTTGAGCGTAGACGAATTCACTACATTACCCAGGTGCCTTAGCGTGGTGACAGAGGGACAAATTAGGTATGTAAACAGGAAGTGTGAATGAGTTGGGAGTGAGAATGTAGAGTGCGAAATAAACATGGAGATTGTTGCAACTTTGAACTGGTGATCCTCGAGATTCTTCAGATCCCGCAAACCACTACAATTGGTGACCCTGACGTAAGTTTTTTGGACGTTTTTCAAAGCTTTTTTGAACATGGCGAATGCAGTTGCTCTCAAGTTGCCTGAGTTTTGGGAGCACAATGTTAGCGCTTGGTTTGTGCAGGCTGAAGCTCAGTTTGCCATCAAGGATATAACTTCAGAGGACACAAAATATTACTATGTGCTAGCATCTCTGAAGGGTTCAACTGCTGTGCGGGTGATAAACCTGATAGAAAACCCACCAGCCAGGGACAAATATACCACTCTTAAAGGACACCTGAAGGGAGTTTTTGGATTGACAGAACCAGAACGAGCTCGGCAGCTCCTGTCTCTCCCTGGGCTTGGAGACTCAAAGCCCTCAGAGTTAATGGACCATATGCTGGCTCTGCTTGGCAATCACCAACCATGTTTCCTTTTTAGGGAGCTATTTCTGCAGCAACTCCCAGACCAGATTCGTTTGCATTTAACCAGTTCTGTGAAGGTAGACCTTCGTGAGTTGGCCAAGGAGGCTGATGTTATTTTTTCAGCTGGGAGGAAGACTTTTTCGGTCACGCCCTTTACCAACACCAGCACTACCAGTGTGGAAGGCATGCATCAACCGCACACACACACCGTCTCCGCCAGCGCTGTGGCTCGCTGTGGGAAGTCAAGTCTCTGTTTCTATCATGGCAAGTTTGGTGACAGAGCAAAGAAGTGCCTCCCACCATGTAGCTGGTCGGGAAACGCATTGGCCGCCACCCATTAGCAGCACTGAGTGTCGGCCCATCCAGCGGTTTGCTGTTCATTACTGACTCTAATTCCGGCCGTAGATTTCTTTGTGACACTGGAGCTCAGGTCAGCATTCTGCCTGCATCAGCTTTGGATATTCGAACAGCCAAAGTGGGACCCAAAGCCAAATTGAAGCAGCGAATGGCACCCCCATCCCCACGTTTGGCACACGGCCCTTAACACTGTGCTTTGCTGGACAACGTTTCTCTTGGGACTTTGTGTTGGCGAAGGTGTCCACCCCTCTCCTGGGTGCTGATTTCCTCTGCGCTAATGGGCTGCTGGTGGATGTGGGTAACCGTCAGCTGGTCAACGCTGAGACCTTCTGCTCCACTGGCTTGTGAGCACAGCACCGCTACATCAACAAGGCTGGCCGCTGCCCTTTCACCGGCTGATGATATCGCCCGACTCCTGCTGGAATTTTCTGACATCACAACGCCGACGTTTTCAGCGAGCTCCATAAGACACAACGTGACTCACTTCATACCAACCAGCGGTCCACCGGTACATGCTCGAGCCCGCCGGCTGGACCCACACAAGTTGGCGATCGCCAAGGAGGAGTTCAGCTCCATGGAGAGACTTGGCATCATTCGTCGGTCTGACAGTCCCTGGGCCTCGCCTTTGCACCTGGTGCCCAAGGCCAATGGAGGATGGCGCCCGTGTGGTGATTACCGGCGGCTCAATGATGCCACTACACCGGACCGGTATCCTGTTCCCTACATTCAGGATTTTTCAGCCCACCTGGCGGGAGCAGTTATTTTTTCAAAGGTGGATCTCATTCGGGGGTATCACCAGGTGCCAGTCCATCCTGACGACATCCCCAAAACGGCAGTCATCACGCCGTTTGGCCTTTTTGAGTATTTACGAATGCCTTTCGGTTTGAAGAACGCCGCCCAAACTTTTCAGCGGTTGATGGACTCAGTGCTGCGTGATTTGCCTTTTCTTTTTGTTTACCTGGATGATATCCTGGTGGCCAGTACATCCGAGGCAGACCACCTGTCACACCTCCGCCTCCTCTTTACTCATTTGCGGCAGCATGGCTTGATTGTCAATCCAGCGAAATGCCAGTTTGGGGTGCCCTCCATTGATTTTCTCGGCCATCACTTCTACCGGGGCAACCCCACTGCCCTTAAAGGTGGAGGCGGTGCGGCCGTTTCCACGCCCCACAACGGTGAAGGCCCTACAGGAGTTCCTGGGGATGGTAAATTTTTATCATCGCTTCATTCCACGAGCAGCCCACCTCATGCGCCCCCTGTATGGGGTCCTTAAGGACAAACCTCCCAAGCACATTGTTGACTGGTCTAGTGAAATGTCGGGATCATTCTCTGCCATCAAGGACGCGCTGGCGAACGCAACCATGCTAGCACATCCTGTGCCGGATGCCCCCATTGCTGTGACATCTGATGCCTCGGACCGCGCAGTTGGTGCGGTGTTGGAGCAGCGAGTTGACTGGGTTTGGCAGCCACTTGCTTTTTTTAGCCGGCAGCTCCGTGCTAGTGAGCAAAAGTACAGCACGTTTGACCGTGAACTACTCGCCCTCTACCTGGCAGTCAGACATTTCCGTTTCCTCCTAGAGGCTCGACCATTCACTGCTTTCGTGGACCACAAACCTTTAACTTTCGTCATGGCTAAGGTGTCGGAACCATGGTCGGCCAGGCAACAGTGTCATCTGTCCTACGTTTCTGAGTTCACCACAGACATACAACATATAACAGGGAAACAGAACACCGTGACCGACTGCCTTTCTCGCACCTTCACCAGCGCTGTCCACCTCGGCGTCGATTATGCCCGCATGGCTGTGGACCAAGCCGCTGACCCTGACATTCAGGCCTGGAGGACGGCGACTACAGGGCTTCGGTTAGTGGATGTCCCTTTTGATGATAAGGGTACGACGCTGCTTTGTGACGTTTCTACTGGCCAGTCCCGTCCTCTGGTACCCAAGATGTGGAGACGGACGGTTTTTGAGGTCGTACATGGCCTGTCACACCCGGGCCGGAAGCCATCGCAGCGTCTGGTGACAGGGAAATTTGTCTGGCCTGGCATGAAGAAGGACATTCGCGGCTGGGTCAACACATGCATTGCATGCCAGCGCACAAAAATCCATCGGCATGTGAAGGCGCCATTGGAGAAGTTCACAGTCCCGGAACGGCGTTTTGACCACGTCAACGTGGACTTGGTTGGACCTCTTCCTCCCTCCGGAGGGTTCACCTATCTCCTAACGATGGTGGACAGAACGACACGGTGGCCGGAGGTGGTTCCACTGTCAGGAACAACGACAGCTGAGGTGGCCCGTGGATTCATTGGGGTTTGGATTGCCCGGTTCGGGGTTCCCTCTGACCTCTCCTCAGACCGGGGGCCACAATTCACCTCACAGCTGTGGACCTCTATCACTCAGCAGTTGGGTATTTCACTCCATCGGACTACAGCATACCATCCCCAGGCCAATGGCCTGTGTGAGCGCTTTCATCGTTCCATGAAGGCAGCGCTGAAAGTGGACCTCCAGGGCAATAGCTGGATCGACAGGCTACCCTGGGTGATGCTGGGACTTCGTACTGCACCTAAGGAGGACCTCCTCTCTTCTTCGGCGGAGCTCGTCTATGGCCAGGCCCTTAGAGTGCCGGGTGATTTTTTTCCTTCGGTTACCGTTCCCTGGTCGGCACCAGAGCAACTGCGTGATCTCTGGGACAGGGCAAGTGCCTTTAAGCCGACTCCCACTTCAAATCACAGCCTGCCACGCGTCCATGTCCCTCATGATCTCCAGTCAGCGAGATATGTGTTCATCCGCCACGATGCACATAGGAGCCCTCTACAGCCGCCTTACGATGGCCCCTACAGAGTCGTGGAGACAGGCGACAAGACCTTTGTCATTGACACAGGGGGGAATAGGGAGCATATCTCGGTGGACCGCCTGAAGCCAGCTCATCTGGATGGGGAACGCGAAGTGGAGGTGGCTCGTCCACCACGCCGTGGCCGCCCTCCTGCTGGTACGGGCACGAAGAGAAATCCTAGTGATTCCGGGCCAGGCTCTCCATCCCAGGTTCGGGAGTCCAGTAGCCGCTTTGGACGGGTCATCCGAGCCCCGGCGCGTTATGGGAAGTCAGTGTTTGTGAATTCTGGGGGGGACCTGTGTGGTGACTAGACACCTACTGGTTGAGCGTAGACGAATTCACTACATTACCCAGGTGCCTTAGCGTGGTGACAGAGGGACAAATTAGGTATGTAAACAGGAAGTGTGAATGAGTTGGGATTGAGAATGTAGAGTGCGAAATAAACATGGAGATTGTTGCAACTTTGAACTGGTGATCCTCGAGATTCTTCAGATCCCGCAAACCACTACACAGTAACATTAAAGCAAAGTAAATAAACAGAATAAATATGGAATGCAGTATGAACAGTATAAACAGATATGTACAGTATGTACAGAGGGTGGTGAAAAGTATGTACAGATGTGCAGTGTATTAACAGTAGCATTAAAAAAATAAGGATATGTGCCTTATGAACAGTATAGACAGATGTGTACAGAAGAGCAGTAGTATGTAGTATTAGAGCAGTGTGTACAAGTGAGGATGCAGTATGTACAGTTTATAGTAATACTATAGGGTAAGAGTAGTGCAATTGTCCGGGGGGGGGGGGGGGGGTGCAGGGGTTGGTAGGTTGTCACCTAGATGCAGAGTTAGAGTTCAGTAGGGTGACAGCCGCAGGGAAGAAGCTTCCTCTGAACCTGCTGGTTCGGGTGCGTAGAGACCTGTAGCGCCTCCCGGAGGGGAGTGGGGTGAACAGTCTGTGGTTGGGGTGAGAAATGTCCTTGACGATGCTGCGTGCCTTACGCAAGCATCGTTTGCCCTGGACAGCCTCAATGGAGGGGAGTGAGGAACCGGTGATGCGTTGGGCAGTTTTCACCACCCTCTGCAGTGCTTTCCGGTCAGAGGCAGAGCAGTTGCCATACCACACTGTGACACAGTTGGTGAGGATGCTCTCGATGGTGCAGCGGTAGAAGTTCACCAGGATCTGAAGAGACAGATGGACCTTCTTTAGTCTCCTCAGGAAGAAGAGACGCTGGTGAGCCTTCTTGATCAGGGTAGAGGTGTTGAGGGTCCAGGAGAGATCCTCAGAGATGTGGACACCCAGAAACTTGAAGCTGGTGACTCGCTCCACCTCAGTCCCGTTGATGGGGATGGGGGTGTGTGTGCCAGCTTTTGACTTCCTGAAGTCCACAATGAGCTCTTTGGTCTTCCTGGTGTTGAGAGCCAGGTTGTTGTCGTTACACCACACTGATAGGTGCTGGACCTCCTCCCTGTAGGCCGACTCATCGTTGTTGCTGATGAGACCAATCACCGTTGTGTCGTCTGCGAACTTAACAATGGTGTTTTGAGCCATGTACAGGTGTGCAGTCGTAGGTGAAGAGGGAGTAAAGGAGGGGGCTCAGCGCACAGCCTTGTGGAACGCCGGTGTTCAGGGTGAGGGTTGAGGAGGAGTGGTTATGTAGCCTAACAGACTGCGGCCTGTTGGTTAGGAAGTCCAGAATCCAGTTGCAGAGGGAGGAATTGATGCCCAGTTCACTGAGTTTGGAGATCAGTTTGGAGGGGATGATGGTGTTGAATGCTGAACTGAAGTCAATGAACAGCATTCTCACATAAGTGTTTCTCTTGTCGAGGTAGGACAGGGCGGAGTGAAGTGCCGTTGAGATGGCATCCTCTGTACTCCTGTTCTGCCGGTAGGCGAATTGGAAGGGGTCCAGTGTGGGTGGTAGACAGGTCTTGAGTTGAGCTAAGACCAGCCTCTCGAAACACTTCATGATGATGGGCGTGAGTGCAACTGGGCGGAAGTCATTTAAGCTCGTTGCAGTGGAGTGTTTTGGCACCGGCACGATGGAGGTGGTTTTGAAGCACGCGGGGACAGCTGCTTGGGCTTGGGACAGGTTGAATATGTCAGTCCAAACCTCAGTCAGCTGCACAGCACAGGCCCTGAGGACACGTCCGGGGATGCCATCAGGACCAGCAGCCTTGCGTGCATTAGTCCTGCTCAGTGCCGCACACACGTCGGTGGGAGAGAGAGTGAGGGGCTGGTGATCTGCAGGGAGCACAGCCTTGATGGCCACCTCCTTGTTGTCCCTGTCAAAGCGGCCATAGAAGTGGTTCAGCTAATCAGGCAAGGAAGCGTCGATGGAGGGGGGGCAGGTGTTAGTGGGTTTGTAGTCTGTGATGGCCTGGATGCCTTGCCACATGCGTCGGGGGTCAGAGTTGTTCTTGAAGTGATCCTCGATCCTCAGCTTGTGGTTGTGCTTGTCCTTTTTGATGCCCCTCTGCAGGTTAGCCCTGGATGAGCTATAGGCCAGAGCATCACCTGATCTGAAGGCCATGTCGCGCGCCTTCAGCAGGAGTCGGACCTCACTGTTCATCCATGGCTTCTGATTAGGGAAAGTGGTGATCCGTTTGAGTGTGGTGACACTGTTGATGTTGGAATTGATGTAGCCCAGAACAGAGGAGTCAATGTCCGTGTGGGAGTCATGGGTGGCCTGTGTGGCAAACACACCCCAGTCAGTGTTTTCAAAACGAGAGGTGATCGGATTGACCTAGGTGGGGGAGGGGAACGGCTTTGTAAGCATCAGCCACGTTGGTATATACATGGTCCAATGTCCTGCCTCCTCTGGTGGGGCATGAGAGATTTTGGTGGAATTTGGGCAGTACAGTCTTTAAATTGGAGTGGTTGAAGTCACCCTCGACAATGAGGCTGCCTCGGGATGCAGAGTCTGCTGTTTGCTAATGGCAGTATGCAGTTCTTTCATGGCAATCTTAGCATTAGCATCCGGGGGGATATAGGCTGCCGTGATAACAGTGGATGTGAACTCTCTGGGCAGATAGAAAGGTCTACACTTAACCATGAGAAACTCTAGGTTAGCTGAGCAGTGACTCTTGGTGATGGTAGTGTCCGTGCACCACGTCTTGTTCACATAAATGCACAAACCTCCACCTCTGGTCTTACCGGAGTCACCCGCTGTTCTGTCTGCTCGGAGGACGTAGCGCCCTGCTAGCTCGATAGCGTTGTCGGGTACCTCGCTGTTGAGCCAGGTTTCCGTGAAAACCATGATATTACAGTCCATAATCCATTTGTGTGTGGTGATCCGCAGCCGCAGTTCATCCATCTTGTTTGCCAGGGAATGAACATTGGCGAGGAAAAGGCTTGGTAGTGAGAGTCGATGTGGAGTTAGCTTGAGCCGAGCTCTCAGCCCAACTCGGCTACCACGCCTGTGTTTACGTTTCCGAGCCGGTCTGGGGTTGCTTCCGGTCGGTGTAGCGGAGTTAGCTGGTCCCGCTGTTTTGGCAATCTCAGGTATTACGTCGATAAAGATGTCTGGAATGCCAGAACCGATGTCCAAAAGTTCTTGTCGGCTGAAAACACTGACTGGGGTGTGTTTGCCACACAGGCCACCCATGACTCCCACACGGACATTGACTCATATGCCTCCTCTGTTCTGGACTACATCAATTCCAACATCAATAGTGTCACCACACTCAAACGGATCACCACTTTCCCTAATCAGAAGCCATGGATGAACAGTGAGGTCCG
Organism: Argentina silus; assembly: GCF_951799395.1. NCBI lineage: Eukaryota > Metazoa > Chordata > Actinopteri > Argentiniformes > Argentinidae > Argentina > Argentina silus. Next base: position 17,780,210 of record NC_139654.1, read on the forward strand.
ACTTCTGCTGAAGGCGCGCGACATTACCTTCAGATCAGGGGATGCTCGGGCCTATAGCTCATCCAGGGCTAACCTGCAGAGGGGCATCAAAAAGGCCAAGCACAACCACAAGCTAAGGATAGAGGATCGCTTCAAGAACAACTCTGACCCCCGACGCATGTGGCAAGGCATCCAGGCCATCACAGACTACAAACCCGCTAACACCTCCCCTCCCTCCATCGACACCTCCCTGCCTGATGAGCTGAACCACTTCTATGGCCGCTTTGACAGGGACAACAAGGAGGTGGCCATCAAGGCTGTGCTCCCTGCAGATCACCAGCCCCTCACTCTCTCTCCCACCAACGTGTGTGCGGCACTGAGCAGGACTAATGCACGTAAGGCTGCTGGTCCTGATGGCATCCCCGGACGTGTCCTCAGGGCCTGTGCTGTGCAGCTTACTGAGGTTTGGACTGACATATTCAACCTGTCCCTAGCCCAAGCAGCTGTCCCCGTGTGCTTCAAAACCACCTCCATCGTGCCGGTGCCAAAACACTCCACTGCAACGAGCCTTAATGACTTCCGCCCAGTTGCACTCACGCCCATCATCATGAAGTGCTTCGAGCGGCTGGTCTGAGCTCAACTCAGGACCTGTTTATCACCCACACTGGACCCCTTCCAATTCGCCTAAAGGCAGAACAGGAGTACAGAGGATGCCATCTCAACGGCACTTCACTCCGCCCTGTCCCACCTCGACAATAACAACACCTATGTGAGAATGCTGTTCATTGACTTCAGTTCAGCCTTCAACACCATCATCCCCTCCAAACTCAATCAACTGGGCATCAACTCCTCCCTCTGCAACTGGATCCTGGACTTCCTAACCAACAGGCCGCAGTCTGTTAGGCTACACAACCACACCTCCTCAACCCTCACCCTGAACACCGGTGTTCCACAAGGCTGTGTGCTGAGCCCCCTCCTTTACTCCCTCTTCACCTACGACTGCACACCTGTACATGGCTCAAACACCATTGTTAAGTTCGCAGACGACACAACGGTGATTGGTCTCATCAGCAACAACGATGAGTCGGCCTACAGGGAGGAGGTCCAGCACCTAACAATGTGGTGCAACGACAACAACCTGGCTCTCAACACCAGGAAGACCAAAGAGCTCATTGTGGACTTCAGGAAATCAAAAGCTGGCACACACACCCCCATCCTCATCAACGGGACTGAGGTGGAGCGAGTCACCAGCTTCAAGTTTCTGGGTGTCCACATCTCTGAGGATCTCTCCTGGACCCTCAACACCTCTACCCTGATTAAGAAGTCTCACCAGCGTCTCTTCTTCCTGAGGAGACTAAAGAAGGTCCACCTGTCTCCTCAGATCTTGGTGAACTTCTACCGCTGCACCATCGAGAGCATCCTCACCAACTGTGTCACAGTATGGTATGGCAACTGCTCTGCATCTGACCGGAAAGCACTGCAGAGGGTGGTGAAAACTGCCCAACGCATCACCGGTTCCTCACTCCCCTCCATTGAGGCTGTCCAGGGCAAACGATGCTTGCATAAGGCACGCAGCATCGTCAAGGACATTTCTCACCCCAATCACAGACTGTTCACCCCACTCCCCTCCCCTCAGAGGAAGCTTCTTCCCTGCGGCTGTCACCCTACTGAACTCCAACTCTGCACCTAGGTGACAACCTACCCCCCCCCACCCCCCCCGGACAATTGCACTACTCTACCCTACAGTATTCCTATAAACTGTACATACCGTATACTCACTTGTACACACTGCTCTTACTACATACCACTGCTCTTCTGTACATATCTGTCTATACTGTTCATAATCTGTCTATACTGCTCATAATGCACATATCCTTATATATTTTTTTAATACTACTGTTAATACACTGCACATATCTGTACATACCTGTTTATACTGTTCATACGGCACTCCATATTTATTCTGCTATTTACTCTGTACTGTTAATACATATATACTGCTTATACTGCATTGTCTATACAGCTCATATGCTACTTACACTGTTCATACTGCATTCTATTAATTCTGCTTATAATGCTACTGCTAATCTATATACTGCTTACACTGCACTACTATATTTCTCATTTATTGCACTACCTGTATATACTGTTCACACTGCACTTTTCTGCTTTTTTGCACTTCTGGTCAGACGCTAACTGCATTTCGTTGTCTCTGTACTTGTACTCTGCACAATGACAAAGTTGAATCTAATCTAATCAATTTTTAACTCAGTGGGATGCTGAAAAATGGATTAATTTATTTCAAGTAGACTTGACTACTGTAATGCACTTTTTACTGGCCTCTCCAAGAAGTCTATAGACAGGCTCCAACTAATTAAAAACTCTGTTGCTAGGCAACTGACAAAAACTAAGAGGAGAGAGCATATCACTCCAGTCTTAATTGCTCTCCATTGGCTCCCTGTATCATTTACAATTGACTTCAAAGTCCTTCTACTTATATTTAAAGCACTAAACGCCGTCAAGAGCACTCAGGTCCTCTGCTGCTGGCTTATTGAAGGTTACTATCAAAACCCAAAAGAAAGTTGGTGATGCAGCATTTATTAACTATGCCCCTAAACTGTGGAATATGGTACCTCAAAAAATCAGGGAAGCAAGCTCAGTCAACATCTTTAAGCGCCAGTTAAAAACCTATCTCTTCAATTTAGCTTTCAATTAGCATTTTATCTATACTGCTATCTCTGCTGATTTTATTGTATTGATCAACTATCTATGCAACTAGATTGAGTGATGCTGCTTTTTTTGTATTGATTGATTGATTAATTATGTTATAGTTGTTTTTGTTTTGAATCTGCTCTTGCACTGCATTGTACAGCACTTTGCTGATGTTTTGGTTGTTCTCGTTTTTTTAAATCTGTTTCTTTTGCGCAATATTGTACAGCACTTTGAGCTGCATTCTTATCTATGAAAGGTGCTATGTATATAAAAGCTTATTATTATTATTATCTCTGTTTTGGCCTATCATCATTTTACAATGGAATATCAACTGTCTTTCTCCCACAGGCTGCTGACTACTTTTTATGAGTCGGAGGAGCCCAACAAAAAGTGCAAATTCCCTGGGGAAGGTCAGAGGTCGCCTCTGAGCCTCATCAAGACATTGCCGTCTCTTTTGTTTCTGGGAGGACTGACCGTGTCAATGCTGTTGACGGAGTCTGGCAGGAAACTCTATGTGAGAACCTGGGTGTGTGGGACACTGCTGGGATGGCTCTGGGTGAATGTAAGTCCCTAAGGAGAGGGAACATGGCTGCCATCATGACATTTGCCATAGTTCAGTCAAGACACGTCGGTTTAATCATTGTTTAATGAAATGGACATAGATTACAAGGTGTAATTGGATAGCTCTGCTCTGTATAGCTCCCTGCCTTAAATTTAACAACATATAATACAAAATACCATATGGCAGGCAGCCCATGGCTTATCAAACCCCCAACAAAACAAACACCAATGCAACTGTGGCTTGTGTATCAGGAAAAACCCTCCCAGTGTCCCCCTGCACCTTCTTCAGTGCAGGGACGAATGCTTTGCATCCTGGATCCTTCATTCTAGCATTATGTGAAACTAAAACTGTGTCTGTGGTGATTGCCTCTGTTCCTGCTTCACGCGAGGTGACCGTTCCGGTGTCCCCCCACACCCTTCTTCAGTGTTCAGACTTTCATCATTCTAGCATTATGTGACCTCAACTATTCACTATTACCCCCTCACAGCGACCTCTCCGTTGCCCTTCTCATCTGTATTATAGGGCAGGGTCTTCTAAATGCAACAGCCCTTTAGAGATTCTTAAGCTAGTCAGCCCCCGTACAAGGCCAGATGTTTTCCTACATTATCTAGGTACATGGGAATATTCTACCTTGTGAACTTTGTGTTTTACAGTGAATCCATCACTTTTTTCCTGCAAATGTTTCAGGATTGACCAAGGGATGTCACGAAACCACCACATAGTTCTGCTCAGATCATGTCTGCGACCCACAATGAATTATCAAGATCTGCCTGGTCAGGCTGTTAATTGCTGCGCACCATCATATCTCCATGTCATACATTAGCGGTACTCTGCGCTTTTTGTGCTTGATTTCATCCACGATGCAGAAGGAGTGAAGTGTGTATGTTCCTGGACATAGCCCACAACATTGGCACAGGAGCCGGAGACGTGTGCGAACCAGCATCTGGTCATAGGTTTGCCTTCCTCGGTGGTGAACATCGGTTTAGTAGGCATCGTTCACCACAGAACAGAATGCTTGCCATCTGAGCCTTAAGAGGAGGCTGTAGTTTCTGTGATTCAAACAGAGACTAAAGCACATACCATAGGAATATTAATAGACATAACACCAAATAAAATGCAGCCGAGAGTGTTATAAGACCAAGCAGAATTGTACATACTTTTACTGTTGGCTTTGCCACCCCAATTACATGTATGGAGCACCCGTGGACACACAGGACGTAACACGTTTAGACTAGAATCATTAGCTGAAAGGGGGGCAAGGCATGTTGGCAGGCCAGGCGTCCAGGCACCTTGAGCTGGATAATAATTTGCACCATACTCTAAACCGATTTTTTTAAGACCCCCAAAACTAATAGAGGAGCTGCGGCGCATGCGTAGATAAAGACCGTGAAGAGAACCTAACTAACCTGAACCTAACAACACGGCAGCTTCAGCCTAATCCCTGAACATGTGATGTTTTACATACTTGTGAATCAGCTGTCCGTCACCTGAGGCGTCCGTCACCTGACGAACAGCTGCACCATTCGACTTAGTGTCCTGCCTGAACTAATGCAAGCTTCATTTATGGAGAGACCTAGCTCTCTCCTTAACCGGTGAGGCAGAGTGGTGTGTTTTCTAAACAAAGCATTTGTTGCTGTTTAGATTTTGGAAGTTCTACGATTTTGTCAAAATATGTGGCTCATTGCATACCTTCAACCATAATAGCTTTAAGGAGAAACTGCTTGCTCCTTGCTCTACGATTGTTTGTCTGAACTTGCAGTCCAGTAAGGTGAGAAAATATAAATGCATTGCCCCTTTACTTCAACCATAAAGTAAGAATAGCCATATGTTTTCCTAAAATGTCATCACATTATAAAATCGTGCCAATTCTGTACTTTTGCATGTTCAATGTCCAGCATCCCTTTTCAAAATGTTGTAATCTTCCATTAGTTTGTCAGGTTTAGGGTTAGGCTCTCTGCCACAGGTATTGATAAACAGGTATCCAGTACTTATTACAAAACTTTGGTACGTGTTTGTCCAACAGATGCATATATTCTTATGGTTAACAGAGGATGTACAGTAGGTAAGAGGTTTAATCCCTGCACGCCGCCGCTGCGCTTATAGGCGGTATCAAGTGCTGCCGAAAGCCACCACAAGGTAGTGAGAAGATCGGTGAATGGAGAAGAGAATGGTTTGCCCTATCAGCTTGCCTCATCAGATTGGCAAAATCAAGTTTATTATAGCAGTTCATGAATTGCGGAGATGAAGAGTGGAAATGGTTTAAATATCAGGTAATTTTTAACGAGGACCTACTCTCATACCGTCATCACGCATTCTCTCAGCAGAGAAGCAGGGGAAATGTTTTAGCGCAATTATATTTCATGAGGGGGTGCTGCCTAACATGCTGTCAGGGGGGTGATGTCTTTAGATGAACCTTAATTTAGAAATAATGTCTTCATGGACACTTAATAAAATTATGTCAGACATGGAATATATGTGGCGGTGTGTCCGTGAAATTACATATTAATTAACTCATAGGATATAATGTTTCTCAGTTAATTACACGCATTTCAGCTATATGTACATAAAATATGTGAAATATATAACGTGAACTCAGAGTGGTGCCAGAGTTGAATGTTGAAATGTGAAAAATCAAGTTTATTATAGCAGCTCATGAATTGCAGATCACGCATTATTCTAACATGAATAAGCGTCAGTTGGCTTTAATAATATAACAGAATGAGTGGGATTGAGACTGAATAGAAAAGTAGGGATCATTTGAAGGGGGAGAGTGCCGGATAAATTGTCACGGCTTTGTTTGTTAATCGGAGCAATCGAGAAAAATATATTTTCTTGAAAAAAAGGAAAGGTGGCTCTAATCATCCGCCGTGCGCTCTCTCCATCCTCTTTGGCAAGAGAGGCTGTGGTTTTTGGTAACGAATGGGACAATATTGAGAGGCTGTGTTGGTAAAAATGACAACCATTACTGACAACTAGTTTGGACACGTCTTTTTTTTCTTTCTTTTTTTTTTTTATACATACCTGGCGCTCTCAAAATGCAAATGAATACAAATGCGATTTACACAAATCATCAATATATTGTAACGACCCTGTGTAAGGCCCGTTAGCAGCTCCGCCAAGTGAGTTAACTCTCTTGGTGTTGTGGTTTGCGCGGCCGGTTTGTAAGCGGAAGGTTGCGAGTTCGATACCCGCTTAAGGCAAGCTGCTCTGCCCCGCCGTTCGCTACAATATATACTACAGGGTCCATCGCACTGCAGTTATTTTTGTTTGTTAATGGGAAACGGTTATGAATGCCGAATACGCTACAATCCACCCACCTCCTCCCCTAATTCTGTGGCCTAATACAGTATGTGTTAAAATTTGGAGATTGTAATTACAAGAAAATGAGGGCGTCATATAAGTCATATAAAGATTTTTGATCACATTCCAAATACAAATAGCCAAAATGCGAGGGTGATAAGATCAGAAGATCATCAGGAACTGCGCTCTTTGCTTTGTGAGTGCGCTGTGTCCATATACAGTAGCCTACTGCTGAAATGCGTGTGATCAACATTATATCCACATTGATAATAAGCTACTCTCTAAGCTACTGATCATAAGCTACTCTTCACATAATTAATGGCAATGTTTGTAAACACACTGTAAACATATCCACTATGCTCAATGATGCCACCTGGTGGTGGTTTTGATGAGGTGAATGACCTGGAAAAAAAAAAACTCACCAGCAACATCATTGCAGCGGTGGCTCGGCTCTAAACTTCGACCTCCTGAAGGTCTCAGTGACAGAACGTTTTCTTCTTTTTAATGCCACGTTGTCTACTGTATATGTACACTTTGCTGGTTTGAGTTGTTGCAAACAAATTGTTGCCAAATTTGATACAAGTGCAGGGTTATTGAAAAATCTATAGTCAGGTCAGCAATGTCCTGTTTTCTGTATCTGAGCAACAAATATTGCTTTGTTTTTTTTGTAATTGACCATAAGGTTGCTGGTATTTAACACCTTAATTTTATGTTCGAAAGGAAATTATTGTTTTGAGAGGCATTTTTGTATATGTTGCTTTTTACGTCATGTTACAGATTACTCAAAGGATATGGCCGGCTATATACACTCACTGAACACTTTATTAGGAACACCTGTACACCTCATGGTGGAGGTGGTGTAATGGTGTGGGGAATGTTTTCTTGGCACACTTTGGGCCCGTTAATACCAAATATCAATCATCGCTTGAATGCCACAGCCTATTTGAGTATTGTTGCTGACCATGTGCATCCCTTCCTGGCCACAATTTACCCATCTTCTAATGGCTACTTCCAGCATGATAATGCACCATGTCACAAAGCTTTCACAGCTTGAAAGTGCACCTGAAAAGTTTGCAGGAATTGCGTGATGCAATCATGTCATCATGGACCAGAATCTCAAAGGAATGTTTCCAACATCTTGTGGATTCAATGCCACGAAGAATTAAGGCTGCTTTCAGAGCAAAGGGAGGCCCTACCCAGTATTAGAATAGTGTTCCTAATAAAGTGTTCCGTGAGTGTACATTGACAAGGTAAACTCGAGTATGTATCACAATATTGTAGATTTCATGTTCCTTTGTGTACAAGCCAAACCACTGTTATGTCACTGTATTGTCAAATGTACTGTACATCCATACTTATTTTTCACAATGAAAACATTACTTTTTCCACTGTTGTCACTTACAGTAGTGTTTTGAAGGAGTCTTTACCATATGGATTAATAAGACCGTGGTAATAATTACATTATGCCACTCCAAGGCCTTATGTTCTACCATGCACACTTCATTTCAGCCAATAGAATCCCAGTCAAGACCTGATTTAAATAATATATTGCAAATGATCGGACAATTCTGGAAGACGCCATCTGAAAGTGCCAATTATTCTCAAAACTGTGCTTTCAAAGGGAGAAGTTTGTCCTGGACTACTGCGTCTGTTCATCTGATGATTGCACTAGGATTCCCTTTGCTGGACAGCACTGGAACAGTTCAGCACAGCTCAAATGGTCAAAATGTCTGCAATTTATGAGTTTATGGTAGGCACAGTATGGTGGCCATTTTTGTGTAAAGTATTTATTTTTCAGAAACAATGCTCAATGCAGATTTAGTCCTTAAAAAGTAAACTTTTAAGTAAAAATAAAAAATAAACACCATCCTGGCGTTTCATTGAATGAAGAGGAGTTTATTTCAATGTATTTTTAATACTATGGAGCAAAATGTCTATCAATGTCCAGTGCCATTTATAACTATTTAGACAGTTAGCCTATAGAATTTGAGTTTTGGCTTGCTGCAAATTAGATTTGAGCCCAAATTATGAATGAGGCAAAAGTCCAGAATCAAAATGTCACTTTTCGTACATATCTGTTTTACCATTCAGAAGTAAAACTATATAATTGAAGAAAATCATAGTCTGAGAGACCACCAAAAGATGCTAACCTCTCATCAGCACCTTTTAAATACTACCTCTGCCTATGCGTTTGGTAAGAATGTCTTTGAAATATTTCCCAACATGGAATAAAGATTAGACTATATTTTTAAACTGTAAAGTTATTATTACTTTACTGTTTGTATGTTAACTCAATTTGATTTATTATGTATCGATTCATCTACAATGCACTGCTAAGAAGGTTTATGAAATCGTGCTGCTCTTATCCTTTGATACTTTGACCCTTATAAGTATGATGTACTTTGTATTCTGTAATGACCTATAATTTTCTCAATAGCTGGCACTTGAATTAAACCTGATCTGAAACAATATAAATGTGCAATGATCCAACCATGCTTGTTTTCATTTGTTTTTCATTTGTACTTCAAGAAATATTCCAATATATTCACATACCTCTTCCGTATTTTTATTGAGATTTTTAGGCAGTGGGGAATTAGATATAGGGAGTATAGAAGAGATAGGACAGACAAGGCAGACTGCCGAACCCGGCACCTTCGGGGAATATACATGGTGTAGTAGTAGACACTAGACTGGAGGGATATGCAAATACACTGCTCAAAAAAATTAAGGGAACACTTAAGGGACACATCAGATCTTGATGAACGAATTATTGAAGTTGAAAATCTTTACTGATGTACATTGTATAATTTGTTGGGAACAAAATGACGTAACAACGGTCAATGGAAACCAAAATCATCAACCCATTGAGGGCTGGATTCAAAATCACACCGAAAATCAAAGTAAAAAATTCAAATCACAGGCTGATCCAACTTGTGTGAATTTTATCACGGCAACTCATGATGTGATTCAGTAGTCTGTATGGCCCCCGCGTGCCTGTACGCACTCCCGACAACATCTGGGCATGCTCCTGATGAGTCTGCGGATGGTGTCCTGGGGGATCTCCTCCCAGACCTGGATCAGGGCATCAGTGAGCTCCTGGACAGTCTGTGGCAGTACTTGGTGGCGTCGGATGCACCGATACATAATGTCCCATAGGTGCTCAATTGGATTTAGGTCAGGGGAACGAGAGGGCCATTCAATAGTATCAATGCCTTCTTCATCCAGGAACTGCCTACACACTCTGGCCACATGAGGCCGGGCATTGTCCTGCACTAGGAGGAACCCAGGGCCCACTGCACCAGCGTAAGGTCTGACAATGGGTCTGAGGATCTCATCCCGGTACCTAACAGCAGTCAGGGTACCGTTGGCTATGACATGGAGGTCTGTGCGACCCTCCAAGGATATGCCTCCCCAGACCATCACTGACCCACCGCCAAACCGGTCATGCTGGATGATGTTACAGGCAGCATTACGTTCACCACGGCGTCTCCAGACTCTTTCATGCCTGTCACATGTGCTCAGTGTGAACTTGCTCTCATCTGTGAAGAGAACAGGACGCCAATGGTGGACCTGCCAATTCTGGTGTTCTCTCGCGAATGCCAATCGAGCTGCACGGTGCTGGGCAGTGAGCACAGGTCCCACTAGAGGACATCGGGCCCTCATGCCACCCTCATGGAGTCTGTTTCTGACAGTTTGGTCAGACACATGCACACCAGTAGCTTGCTGGAGGTCATTTTGTAGGGCTCTGGCAGTGCTCCTCCTGTTCTTTCTCGCACAAAGGAGCAGATACCGGTCCTGCTGTTGTGTTGATGCCCTTCTACGACCCTGTCCAGCTCTCCTCGTGTAACGGCCGGTCTCCTGGTATCTCCTCCATGCTCTTGAGACTGTGTTGGGAGACACAGCAAACCTTCTTGCGACCGCACGTATGGATGTGCCGTCCTGGAGGAGCTGGACTACCTGTGCAACCTGAGTGGGCTGCAGGTACCGCCTCATGCTATCAGTAGTGACAAGGACACTAGCAGAACACAAAACTAGAGAAGAATCAGTCAGGAAGGATAAGGAGAGAGCAATTGTCTGTGGCCACCACATGCAAAACCATTACCTTTTTGGGGGTTGTCTTGCTTTTGCCTCTCCAGTGCACCTGTTGTCACTTTCATTTGCACCAAAGCAGGTGAAATTGATTCACAATCACTTGTGCTTCCTAAATGGGCAGATTGATATCCCTGAAGTTTAACTGACTTGGTGTGTCTCCCCGGAATTCAGGCCCTGTACAGGAGCCCCGGACCAACCCTCTGATAACAGGTATGGATCTCAGCCTGCAGGGTCTTACCCTATCAGCTACTGAATAGTCCTATGTAGGTTGGTGTCGATTAGACTCACTCCGCTGTTAACAGTCTACGTCCCATAGTTCCTCCCATATCTTCCTCGACCCACCTCAGTTGCACTGAAAAATCACCCCAAATAAAACCGTACACAGAAGTGGGTAATCTCTATGGTTAACGACTGCTCTAATCTTACATGAGTGCCAGTTGGTGTGGTTGCGGATAAAAGGTTTATCGGTAAGGATAATTTACCCAAAGGAGGTAATAAGGGGCCAGATATAACCCTTCAGATCCTAGGATGTAATATGCACAGTAGTCTATTATGTTTTATGTCACCAGGAGGAGGTAAAATTGCTTATGATGGATGGAATACTAAACTTCCTTATATGAATAAAACTAAAGTTTTAAAAAATAAAAAAATATAAAAATTAAGATTAAGAATTAAAATTGAGAAAACTGTTCCTTTAAATGCAGGTTAAATTCTTTAATGATGGCTTAAAGCATTGCAGCGTTACAGGCAGAGTGATTAAATGGTAAAATGGTAGTATTCAAAAACGATAGAAATTAGAAAAGAATAAAAACCTATCAGTCTGTCCCTACTCTGCCTGTGAAATTTAGAGAAGTCCCAGTTTCACTCCGTCGAGCGTAGCCGGTTCCTCTTTCCGCCACGGCCGTGGAAAGGAGCCGTTGTTGTACAAAGAAAGGTCCGCCAAGGTCCTCCGTTGTGCTTGAGTGGCCAGGCCGTCAGTCGGAATTCAATCAGAGTGTGAGCTCTGGTCAAGGAGAATCTGCTCGGATGCTAGAGTATGAAAGCTCCAGTTTCCACTCCGGGGTAGTTTACAACACACACAGTCCTGCTCCGGTCCTCCAGGTATTGACGCTCCTCAGCGGGGAATGACCGTTGTACTGTTCCGGGGAACTCTTTTTGTATTCTTGATAAAAAGTCCTTCAATGTGGCTTCCTGTTTGCCCCCACCCTCTCTTATGTGGCTTCCTGTTCGTCTAACACCTGCAGGTGTTTTGTGTGTTTGTCTCTAAATATATGTGTTAATCATAGTGTGTGTATTTTCGTGCGTGGATCTTTATGGTTGACTCAGTGTGTTTTTGCCAGGTCATATGAAGTGCTTTTAAGGAAGTTATTTTTAGGAAGTGTCTCTGTCCCTCAACTCTCAGTGTCACAAGACATATAATAATACATTTGATAATAATACATTATGGGCACAAGGGTACGTTTTGTTGTGTCTGCTAAACATTCTTATCACACTCATGCTTCATTATGGACACAAGGGTACTTTTTGTTGGGGATTTCCGCAACCTGACCCACTTCATCCCGCAGGTCTTACACTATTAACCCTCCTTATGCCGTGATAAAACTATGTATCATCAAAATTAACATTAGTACATATGGTAGCATACTTCAGTAATCATCCCTGAGTAAGATTACACAATCAAACAGTTCTATATTTCTATATTCTTAGTACCTTCCGTGTTAGTAAGCTGTCATCACAATGAGGCCCAAGCAGATATGTTGACCCAGGGTCATACACTTGCATTCTAATTCCTCTTATTTAGTTATTCAGTTACACATATTCGAACCAACTTATCATTTATAAGCAGTGATGCAGTTTACACCTATTTTAATCAACTTATCATTCATAAGCAGTTATGCTTATGGCAGAAAGGCCATACTAGACTCGCCCTCGGCGACAGGTGTTACACTGTGACGATTAAGTGTTCCCTTAATTTTTTTGAGCAGTGTATATTAAAATAAATGTCAGGCCATCGCCAATCACTTCCTTGATCCTTGGTGTTACGATAATGACAGATTGTTTTGACATACTCGCTAATATCAAACACCAGCTATGTTCGTCTTATTCTTATGAAGTCTAGCTGGCCAGTACGCTAACTACTACACACACACACAGATGTACCTTGGACACTGGACTGTGAGTCCATACTCAGGAATATGTGGTGCCAGTGTTTCTACTTTAGCCCACATTTGTTACGCTCGTGCTTGAATTCTGTGCATGTTTACATTAAATTAGCTGCAATTTGAACCCTCGAAGTCCAGCTGCATCTCTCCATCGCTAAGTTCTGGTAAAGGATAGTGCAACGACCCTGTGTAAGGCCCGTTAGCAGCTCTGCCAAGGGGGTTAAGTCTCTTGGTGTTGTAGCTAGCTTGGCCGGTTTGTAAGCGAAAGATTGTGAGTTCGATACCCGCTGACTAGCTCCGACGCGACACTCCATGGCTGTGTTCCAAAATGGGTTGTTGCGCTCTGCGTCCTCGCGTTCTTACAAGAACATACCTATAAGAACACTTGAAAGATCATACTCACAAGAATGCAAGAACGCAGAGCTGTTAAAAACGGTTACATTTGAAACGCACTTCAGCATTACCACTGTAATGACCTCTAACCTTAGCGTGTAAACAAACAAATGGTGCGTTCGAGCATAGGGGGCAGCTAAAATGTAGGTAGGCTTACAGTTCATTAAAATAATTAGTATTGTCAAGATACAGTGGTATCTAGCTAGATAAATATGACATGGCTATCGTTATTGATTAAGATTGTATCAATATCCCCATACATTCATCAGAATGTGTCCTTGTGTGGAGGTTTAAACAGCAGTGGCCCGCCCCTGGATTTCATACTTTTTATCCATACGGTCTAGTTTTCTCTCGCTAGCTTGCAATATCTACATAGCGTACAGTAAGGGTAAATCAAATAGTAGTTTCTTTTGTAGTAAATTAAATAGTTTTATACACAAAACACAACATGTTTACAACATCTTTGCCTTATTGATTGAACCACAGCGAATGTAGCCAACTTGTCTGATCCAGCCATCCACTTCTTTTGCCAGCTACAACTGCTGCGTGGTGGTGGAGATAGCAGTGATGATGGCCTCGATGTCCTGTCTTCCTGGAACAACTAGCTAATGTAGCTTCTGTGTCTTGTTAGATATATGTGTAATTACTACCGCAGCAACACAATAGTTTTCAGGTTTGCAATGAGATGAAATAAAGAGATCTGAAGGTTGGAGAGGGTACTTTATTCGATGTTACAAAGAAATGATGTTTCAGGCTAGCAGGTTATGTCTCTCTCTGGGAGGCTGATCTCCCAGAGAAACTACACTCACTTAACACTTTATTAGGAATACTTGTCCACCTTCTCATGGTGGAGTTCAAGTTCAAGTTCAAGTTTATTTGTTACGTCTCATACACGAGTGCAGGGAGTAAAATTCTTGGGCTCGGTTCCTTGACAATGCAGCAAATACAAATAATACAAATACGCAGTAGTGCAATGAGGTAGGACAAGACAATAAGTGACATAGTGCAAGATAAGTGAGACAAGACAATAATTGACATAGTACAATATAAGAGAGACGGTTGGACAGTGACGATTGTTGGGGACACAAGACAGTAGACATGACACAATTCCAGTATAAATAGTAGAGTAAAAAAGTAAAGTGGTTCAGTGGAATGTCATTATTATTGCACTGTGCTGTTGGTGTAAGAGGTGTTGTTAAAGTGACTATGTGCTGGTAGAGTCCATTCTGTGAGAGTGCTGGGGGTAAAGTCATGGGTTCGGGGTAGGTTTATTCATGAGCCTGATGGCCTGGGGGAAGTAGCTGTTGGAGAGCCTCTGAGTTTTGGCCCTGAGGCTCCATCTTTTGGATGGCAACAGTTCAAACAGGCTGTGATTGGGGTGGCTGGGGTCTCTGATGATCCTCCGGGCTTTGCTGACACATTGTTTGCTGTATATGTCCTGGATGGAGGGAAACTCACATCCACTGATGCGCTCAGCTGTCCGCACCACCTTCTGCAGCACCTTGCGGTTGAGGGCGGTGCAGTTGCCGTGCCAGGCAGTGATGCCTCCCGTCAGGATGCTCTCTGTAGTGTCCCTGTAGAAGGTACGCAGGATCTTGGGCCCCATGCCAACCTTCCTCAGCCGCCAGAGGTGGAAGAGGCGCTGCTGAGCCTTTTTCACTACCTGATTGGTGTGCTCGTCCCAGGTGAGGTCGTTGGAAATATGGACGCCAAGGAACTTGAAGCTGTTGACCCTCTCTACTGCAGACCCGTTGATGGTGATAGGGTCCTGTTCCCGGCCTTTCTTCCTGAAGTCCACCACCAGCTCCTTGGTCTTGTCGGTGTTGAGAGAGAGGTTGTTCTCCTGGCTGTACTGGGCCAGGCAGTCGACCTCTCTCCTGTAGGCCGTCTCATCGCCGTGTGTGATCAGGCCAATCACTGTGGTGTCATCAGCGAATTTGATCACAGAGTTGGAGCCATGAGTGGCCACGCAGTCGTGGGTGTACAGGGAGTAGAGGAGGGGACTCAGGACACAGCCCTGGGGGGCTCCTGTGTTGAGGGTCAGAGGGGTGGAGGTCTTTGAGCCCATTCTCACTACCTGTCGTCGGCCCGACAGGAACTTCAGTATCCAGTCGCATAGGCCGGAGTTGAGGCCTAGGTTCCTCAGCTTGGTGTCGAGCCTGGAGGGGACAATAGTTTTGAATGCTGAACTGTAATCAACGAACAGCATCCTCACGTAGGTGTTCCTCTTCTCCAGGTGGGTGAGGGCGGAATGGAGTGCGGTGGCGATGGCGTCGTCAGTGGATCTGTTTTGCCTGTAGGCAAATTGGTGAGGGTCCAGGGTGGGAGGGAGCATGCTGCAGATCTGGGCCTTGAAATGCCTCTCAAAGCATTTGCTCACGATGGGAGTGAGAGCAACAGGGCGCCAGTCGTTTAGGCATGCTACCTTGTTCTTCTTCGGCACTGGGACAATGGTGGTTGACTTGAAGCAGGAGGGGACTATTCCTGTGGAGAGGGAGAGGTTGAATATGTCCGTGAACACACCAGCCAGTTGCGCTGCGCACACTCTGATCACCCGGCCTGGGATGCCGTCTGGTCCGGCCACTTTGCGGATGTTGATGCGCCCAAACTGTCTGCGCACGTCTGCTTCGGTGATGACCAGGGCGTTGGCAGTGCTGTCCGCGGTGTGTGTCCTCTCTGGTGGGATGGCGTTGGAGTCCTCGAAATCGGCGTAGAAGCTATTCAGCTCCTCCGGGAGAGAGCTAGCTACAGTAGCTGCGCAGCCAGGTCTCCCTTTGAAGTCTGAGATGGTGTGTAGCCCTTGCCACATGCTGCGTGGGTTGTTGCTGTATAGTTTTGACTCTATCTTATTGCTGTATTCCCGTTTGGCTACCTTGATCGCTCTGCGGAGGTCGTTGCGGGCTTTCTTGTTGCTGGTGATGTCACCGGATTTGAAGGCTGTATCTCTCGCGGTGAGTGCAGCTCTGACTGCGCTATTTAGAGCTGCACTCACTGCGAGAGATACAGCCTTCAAATCCAGTTTTCTTGGCACACTTTGGGCCCGTTAATCAATCATCACTTGAATGCCACAGCCTATTTGAGTATTGTTGCTGACCATGTGCATCCCTTCATGGCCACAATTTACCCACCTTCTAATGGCTACTTCCAGCATGATAATGCACCATGTCACAAAGCAAAAGTCGTCTCAAACTGGTTTCATGAACAGTCACCGGATCTGAATCCACAACACCTTTGGGATGTGGTAGAACGGGAGATTCACAGCTTGAAAGTGCACCTGAAAAATCTGCAGGAATTGCGTGATGCCATTTATCTCATTACCATTTAGTCTCACACAGCCTACAAGATGTATTGTTCTCGGCACTGACGCGCCGTCACATAGGTGTTGAGACCCAGGTCCCTGAGCTTGGTGACGAGCTTGGAGGGGACAATGGTGTTGAATGCTGAGCTGTAGTCGATGAACAGCATTCTCTTGTCCAGGTGGGATAGGGCGGTGTGCAGGGCGTAGGCGATGGCGTCGTCTGTGGATCTATTGGGGCGGTATGCATACTGAAGAGGGTACAGAGTGGCAGGTGAGTTGAGTTGATGTGAGACTTAACCAGCTTCTCGAAGCACTTCATGATGATTGGGGTGAGTGCAACGGGGTGGTAGTCGTTGAGGCAGGTTACCTTGTTCTTCTTGGGGACTGGGATGGTAGTGGTCGCTTTGAAACAGGTGGGTATTACAGACTGGGACAAGTATAGATTGAATATGTCGTGAAGACAGCTGACAGCTGGTCGGCGCTTACTCTGAGGACACGGCCAGGGATGCCGTCTGGACTGGCTTGTTGTCACGCTTAAAAGCCTTCCTCACGTTGGCCGCGTTGATTGCTAGCATGTTGTCTTCGCGAGCAGCGAGAGCCTTGATGGGGGGCGTCGAATGGAGCATAGAAGTTGTTAAGCTTGTCCGGTAGTGTAGCTACGTTACCCAAGCTGTCAGCTTTCTGTCTATAGTCTGTAATAGTCTGTAGTCCGTGCCACATACCTCACACATCAGCGCCCTGGTATAGTGTTTCGACCATGCCTCTGTAATTCTTTTTTGCAGTCTTGATGGCCCTGCGCAGATCGGCTCTCGATTTCCTGTATTCTTCGGAATTGCCGGAGTTGAATGCGTTGGTCCATGAGAGGAGAACAGTCCTTGCGGCGTCTCACTCTGACCATGACACCAGCCCTCCATCCCCTGCGGCATTTCTTTCACCTGCGCCCGCCAGGTAAACAAAGGCCTTGTAGGTCAGCTAGAGATGGGATCCGTGTGCGGTAGGTCAAAGTTGTGGTAAGTACAAATTTATCTTATGTCCAGAAGAGCTTGCCGGTCATAGGAAATAAGAGCAGCAACATCCTGCACACAAAAGGCAATAATAACACTTCCAGTGGGCGACCCCCGGCGAAGTGGAAGAACAGCAACAACAGTTCAGTGAGGTCAATGTTGTCAGGTTATGATGGGAAAATAGCCAATCCATGACACACACACACACACCACCCTGGGCCACCAGAGGGCAGTAGAGGCCCACAACGCCATGTACCAGGTACACACATACATACATACTAACATACATATATACATACATACATACATATTAATACATACATACATACATACATACACACACACACACACACATACATACATACATACATACATACATACATACATACATACATACATACATACATACATACTAACATACATACAGTTAGGTCCGGAAATATTTGGACAGTGACACAATTTTCATAATTTTGGCTCTGTACGCCACCACAATGGATTGAAACAATGAAACAATCAAGATGCAATTGAAGTGCAGACTTTCAGCTTTAATTGAAGGGGTTGAACAAAAATATCGTATGAAACGTTTAGGAATTGCAACCATTTTTATCCACAGTCCCCTATTTTCAGGGGCTCAAATGTAATTGGACAAACTAACATAATCATAAATAAAATGTTCATTTTTAATCCTTTGCAGGCAATGACTGCCTAAAGTCTGGAACCCATGGACATCACCAAATGCTGGGTTTTCTCCTTTGTGATGCTTTGCTAGGCCTTTACTGCAGCTGTCTTCAGTTGTTGTTTGTTTGTGGGTCTTTCTGCCTTTAGTTTTGTCTTCAGCAAGTGAAATGCATGCTCGGTCAGGTTGAGATCAGGTGATTGACTCAGCAGAATATTCCACTTCTTTGCCTTAAAAAACTCCTGGGTTGCTTTCGCAGTATGTTTTGGGTGATTGTCCAACTGTACTGTGAAGCGCCGTCCAATCAACTTTGCTGAATTTGGCTGAATCTGAGCAGACAGTATATCCCTAAACACTTCAGAATTCATCCGGCTGCTTCTGTCACATCATCAATAAACATTAGTGACCCAGTGTCGTTGGAAGCCATGCATGCTATATATAACATATATATATGTTTTTAGGGCATTTCTGCTTTATTGGGATAGAGATAGTAGAGATTGACAGGAAGGATGGGTGAGAGAGAGGAGGGATGACATGCAGGATATGTCGATGGCCGGAATCGAACCAGGGACCTTGCGATGATATGGTATGCGACTTAGTGTGCTACGCCACTTGAGCACCCAGTACTGGTACAGGTTGATCTTAGTTTCATCTGTCCAAAGAATGCTGTTCCAGAACTGGGCTGGCTTTTTTAGATGTTTTTTGGTCTAATCTCGCCTTTCTATTCTTGAGGCTTATGAATGGTTTGCACCTTGTGGTGAACCCTCTGTATTTGCTCTTGTGAAGTCTTCTCTTTATGGTAGTCTTGGATAATGATATGCCTACCTCCTGGAGAGTGTTCTTCACTTGGCTATATGTTGTGAAGGGGTTTTTCTTTACCATGTGAAGGATCCTGCGATCATCCACCACTTTTGTCTTCCGTGGACATCCAGGCCTTTTTGTGTTGCCGAGCTCACCAGTGCGTTCTTTTTCTCTCAGAATGTATCAAACTGTTGATTTGGCCACTCCTAATGTTGCCACTATCTCTCTGATGGATTTTTTTGTTTTTGCAGTGTAAGGATGGCCTGTTTCACTTGTATTGACAGCTCCTTTGACCGCATGTTGTGCGTTCACAGCAACAGCTTCCAAATGCAAATGCCACACTTGGAATCAACTCAGACCTTTTACCTGCTTAATTGATAAAGAAATAACAAAGGAATAGCCCACACCTGTCCATGAAACTGCTTTTGAGTCAATTGTCCAATTACTTTTGGTCCCTTGAAAAAGAGGGGGCTACATTAAAGAGCTGTAATTCCTAAACCCTTCCTCCAATTTGGATGTGAATAGCCTCAAATTAAAGCTGAGAGTCTGCACTTTAAGCCCATATTCATTATATAACTGTAACTTGAATATGTTTTGGTAAACAGCTAAAATAACAAAAATTGTGTCAGAGTCCAAATATATATGGACCTAACTGTACATACATACATACATATTAATACATACTAACATACATACCAACATTATGGTGCAGAAGCAAAACATTATTCCTAATATTATGACCAGGGGCACCAACATCTGGACTAACATTGCTCCCCAGGGTCCAAGTTTATCGATTAACCATTTGGTTGCGGAAGATCCTGCATCTTTTGATGGACCAAATGCGTCTCTTACAGTGCCTTCGGAAAGTATTCAGACCCCTTCACCTTTTCCACATTTTGTTGTGTTATAGACTCAATTTAAAATGGATTAAATTAAAAGAATTTGCCATCAATCCACACACAATACCCCAGAATGACAAAGCAAAAACACGTTTTTAGAAATGTCAGGAAATTTATTAAAAATGAAACACAGAAATACATAATGTCCATAAGTATTCAGACCCTTTGCTATGACACTCTTAAAATTAGCTAAAATGCAAAAATGTCATCAACAAATCACTCAGTAAGTTGAATTGAGTCCATCTTAATGCAAGGATAATAGTTCATGTAATTTTGGAATTAATATCTTTGTTTTTATAGGGTCTCTGATTTGCATAGGAATCAATTACACACTGTGGATCAGGTTATCATTACAAACTGAGCAAATGGAGAGGAACAAAACTGCTCAGAAATGCGATCCTGAGGCCTGGGGAGACTTACAAAAATCTACGAAGTTGAATGGTGGAGAGGAAAAAACACAGTCGATGTACGGACATCATCATCTCAATCACTCTACAAAATTGGTCTATAACCAAGTGGCCAAAAAGAATCCCTTAATGAAAAATAATCTATCTCATATCCATAATTGTGTTTGCAACAATGAATTCAAGTGATACAGCAAAGAGAGTGGCTGGAAATATGTTTATTTGGTTTTACTACAAAGCATTAAGTTTGGTGCAAATCCAGCACATGCAATGCAGTTTCCGCACCATCTCTTGTGTGAAGAATAGTGGTAGCTGCATCAAGTTATGGGTATGTTTGTCACCGGCAGGGACTGGGGAGTTTGTCAGGATCAAGAGAAAATTATGAAATTTGCTGAGATGGTAGTGACATCCTGATCTACACAGTGTGTAATTGATTCCAATGTAAATCAGAGACCCTATAAAAACAAAGATATTCATTCCAAAATTACATAACTAATATCCTTAAGATGGACTCAATTCAACTCATTGAGTGATTTGTTGATGACATTTTTGCATTTTAGCTAGTTTTAAGAGTGTCATAGCAAAAAATGTCCCACAGACTGGGACATTTTTAAGCCTGCTTCCAACAGCCTGCACGAATACACAGAGTCTGTGACGTCATACATCAGCTTCTGTGAGGACAGATGTATTCCAACACGCACCAGGGTGAGTTACAACAATGACAAGCCCTGGTTCACAGCAAGACTCAAACAGCTTTGTTTGGAGAAGGAGAGGGCTTTCAGGAGTGGAGACAAGGAAAGGTTTAGACTGGCTAAGTACACGTTTGGCCAGGAGATTAAGGAGGCCAGATGACAGTACTCAAAGAAGCTGGAACAACAGTTTGCATCCAACGACTCCTCATCAGTCTGGAAAGGCCTTCGAGTGATCAAAGACTGCAAAACCAAATCCCCCCACTCTATGGATGACCTCAGACTTGCAAATGACCTGAACGACTTCTACTGTAGATTCAACAGACAATGGAGCAGCCCTGACTCTGACCCACAAAACGAACCCTCCCCCACAGCTATCACACCTCTCCTTCCCAGCCTGGACAGAGACACTAACCTCTACAGCCCCCTCCCCCTCGTCGCACCTCTCTCCATCCAGGAGAGAGACATCAACAAACTGTTAAAGAAACAGAACCCCTCGCAAGGCAGCTGGACCAGATGCTGTCTCCCCCTCCACACTGAAGCACTGTGCAGACCAGCTGTGGCACCTACGCCAGGATCCTGTTTGTGGACTTGAGCTCTGCATTTAACACTATCGCCCTAGCTCTCCTCCAGGACAAGCTATCCCAGCTGAGCGTGCCTGAGCCCACCTGCAGGTCGATCACTGACTTTCTGACAGACAGGAAGCAGCAGGTACGGCTGGGCAAGCTTGTCTCGGAGCCCCGGACCATCAGCACCGGAGCCCCACAAGGCTGTGTGCTCTCTCCTCTGCTCTTCTCCCTCTACACCAACAGTGGCACCTCTAGCCACCCTTCTGTCAAACTTCTGAAGTTCGGGGATGACACAACCCTCATTGGATTAATCTCCAACGGTGATGAGGCCGCCTACAGAGAGGAAGTTGACAGCCTGGCTTCCTGGTGCAGCCAGAACTACTTGGAGCTGAACGCCCTAAAAACTGTAGAGATGGTAGTGGACTTCAGGAGAAGCCCAGCCCCAACCGCCCCCCTCATCATGTGTGACTCCCCAGTTAACATTGTGGAGTCATTCAGATTCCTGGGGACAATCATTTCAAAGGACCTCAGGTGGGCGGAGAACATCACCTCCACCATCAAGAAGGCCCAGCAGAGGATGTTCTTCCTGCGGCAGCTGAAGAAATTCAACATGCCACAGAAACTGATGGTTGAGTTCTACACTGCCATCATTTAGTCCATCCTCAGCTCATCAATCACCGTCTGGTCCGCTGCCTCCACTGCCAAGGAGAAAGGCAGATTGCAGCGGATCATTTGGTCAGAAGGTCATCGGCTGCAACCTGCCATCTCTCCTGGACCTGTTCCACTCCAGGACCAGTAAGAGAGCAGGAAAGATCATCGCTGATCATGCCCCACAACCATTTCACAGCCTCTAGCCTCATTGCCATTTAGTCTCACACAGCCGACACTGCTGCTCTTTTTTGTAAATTTGTAAATTTGTTATTGCTATTTTGTTAATACTTTGCTATTTTGTAAATTTCTTGTCAATATTTGCTATTTGTTTTTTATGTCCATGCACCAACCTCACCAAGTCAATTTCCTGTATGTGCAAATATACTTGGCCAAATAAAATAATTCTGATTCTGATTCTGATTCTTCCGTTCCTTACCACCTTAATCAATTCCTCTCTATCCACAGCAAGAAACCAACTCTTTACCCGTCTGCTGTCCATAACTACAGACCGGTATCTCTTCTCTCCTTCTTATCTAAAACCCTTGAATGTGCTGTCTCTAACCAACTGTCTCACTACCTCCTTCAGAACAACCTCCTTGACCCTCACCAATCCGGCTTCAAGGCTGGGCACTCTACTGAAACTGCTCTCCTTGCTGTCACGGAGGCCCTCCACTCTGCTCGAGCTTCCTCCCTCTCCTCTGTTCTCATTCTTCTGGACCTGTCCGCTGCATTCTACACAGTAAACCACCCAATCCTTCTCTCCACCCTCTCAGAATTGAACAAATGTATTTGTTGTCAGTCACTTTGGATAAAGGCTTCTGCTAAATGCCATAAATGTAAATGTTAATGGGATTAGGCACATGATCTGATCATCCCCATACCAGTTCACATCCTCTCTGGGGCTTGGCCAGAAGAATTTATTGACGCCGTTCCGGTGCATGCACTTTACTTTAACATTGTGCTCCTCCACCTCCTGGATTATGCCTGGTTAGGGCTCGTCATAGCGCACAACACACCACTGCCCACTGTGATGCTGTTCGATCACATCTGTCTGACATCCAGAGCTTTCTCTGCTTGTTCTGTTGCCACTAGGGTAACCTCCTGTAGACTGTGGCATGAGCAATCAAACACCCCCTCAGCAGCCTGGCAGAAGCAGCTAATGTCCCTGTATTTCAGGATACCAGGGGAGATGCTAAGGACCTGATGCATCTTCATGGTGCCTTTAACTGTGAAGAGAGGCACGTGGAGTAGACTTTCGTTCTTCTTCTCAACTTCCTCCTCACTCACATAAAAGAGCTTCACCTTGCTCGATTCCTTCAGTTGCTGAAAGAAGCCCTTTGCATCAGGTTTGTCCTTACCCTGGCGGACCAAAGTGTCCTTCTCCTTCCTGAGGGTTAATGTGTTCTTCTTTCCTGTGGTCAGTCTGCTGACATCATCCCTGAGATAGAACTGTCTCACAGTCTTCACAGTCTCCTTCTGTGTTTTGGCCACTTGGACTTTTTTTGGTGTTCTCAAGGTTCGAGACTCACAGCCAATGCTCTTCTTGCAGTATGTCCTGCATTCTGTTTGGATTTGGTTTCCTTCAATGCTTTAAATTTCTGTTTCAGCGCTCCCAAAAGAGCAAAGTGGAACTTCAGGGCTTTTCTGACTGGAGGGCTGACTTGCTGACCTTGTAGGATTTCCTGTGTCTTTGCTCCTGGGCTGTCCAAATTAGCACACTGTAGACGTATGTTACGTTTCTTCAACTTTTCACATTTTTGTTTGCAGATGATGAGCTTATCTTTCAGTTTCTGAATTTTCCTTTGTTTCCTTTGTGCATCTCTTCTACGTACTCTCCTCACTTGTTGTAGTTGTCTGTAAAACAAAAATATTTGTTGAAAAAAGGTTTCATTTCATTGGCTTCATTTTGACTCTGTTGTCTATGTTTTATTTACAACAGAATTTTGATTTTGTTTTCACTCATTTCACTCGAGTTTGTGTGTGTGTGTGTGTGGTGGGGGGTGGGGGTACAGGAGAGAGTAGTGTGAGGGTGTGTGAGAGGGTATTGCGGTGAATGGGAGACTGGGAAGCAAATATGGATGTGAGAGCAAAATATGTAAATGGTGTATTTATGTATGTTTGTGTGTGTGTGTAAGAGGCTTAGGGTATAGTATGCTATGCATGGTGTCTCACTGTCTTACTTTTGAAAAACAAACTTGAAAATCTTACTTAAGGCAAGACACAAGTTCATGATGTCCTTTCCCAAACTATGTAGTGTACAGTAGCTACCAATCCTAGGCTACGGTCTGTGACATATTTTACTGTTGATCTCTGGATTCGTAACATCTCCATTTCCATATCTACCTTGAAATACTGGGTTATCTATCTGGAGATGATGGGGAGGTGTGGTGGATGTCTAGGATTTACCACTCTGTACTTCAGCTCTTCGGAGGTGAGATTCAAGAAATAAAGTCCTGAGTAGGCACGATATCTGAGTCCGGTATTTATTATTGCTTGCAAACAAGAGACAAGAGCCTAACAGCAGCCCAGTGTAAATCCGAGGGTCTGTCTAGCGCAAGTCTGAAGAGGCGATTCTTAGGGTTGTCTTTTATACAGATGAAACCACAAATGGTAGGCGCCACAAAGGCTATCAGCTGACGGGCTTGTGCTTACAGAAGAAGTGGCAGGAGAGAAAG